>NW_022475997.1:62410-531859 GCF_009193645.1 Aspergillus pseudonomiae
TTTTTGGGAACATGGTCACAAAATGACTGTCATCACATCACGGCTGTTTGATTATATCCAGGAGCTTGAGATCTAGGTATTTCCCCTATCGGTAGATCTCGAGCACTGCATTGTCTAGCCAGCATTAGTCTCAGGATTTGAAAGCCAACACCACCTTCCCGGTGTTATATCAAGCCTGGCTTTTGCATGGAATGGCACCCAAATTTAGATGTTACCGAAAATTAAAATATCACATACTGGCCATGTTGGCCAGAGTCACTTCAGACCGCTTCTTCTGCAGCAGATCTATTCATGCGATAATACCTACATAGTACCATATATCCCAGGAGTGTTCTAAAGTCTACTGGTATAGGACTCATCAACCCACATCGATCCAGTCCTCTTCATGGAAGTCAGAGCTTCCCGCTCAATGCGCACCAAGAGATCAGCACACGTAGGTATATCATGGATCAGTCCAATGACCTGACCAGCAGTCCATACCTATGCAATAGTTAGCTCGGATATCCCACAGCTGGGTATATGTAAGAACTTACCCCAGAGTCCACATCCCCCTGGATGAACACCTGCTGTCCACGCTTCCCACTCACAAGCGGTGCAATCTCTTCAAACTTCCCGGTCGTACTCTCCCTTTCCACCTTCAGGGCCTCCTTCGCCACCTTATTCGCATACAAGCGCGTCGTATTCTTCCACCGCCTCATCACCAACGCCGTATCCGTCTCCTGCGCGGCCACGATCGCCTCCTTCACCTTGATATGAATAGGCGCTTCCACCGTACACATAAACCGCGTCCCCATATTGATACCCTCCGCCCCCAGCGCCAACGCAGCAGCCAGACCATGTCCGTCCGCGAAACCCCCAGACGCAATGAAGGGCACGCCCAGCGCCTGGCGCGCCCGACTAAGGAGGATGAAATTTGTAAGATCGTCCTCTCCAACATGGCCACCGCATTCAAACCCATCAATCGACAAGAAATCCGCGCCGAGTTTGACAGCGTTCTTCGCATGCCGGATGGTCGTGCATTTATGTATCACGATGATATTGGCCTCCTTGAGTGGTTTAATCACCAGCCCGGGGTTATTACCGGCCGTTTCGACGATTTTGACTCCTTCGTCGATGATGGCCTGCACGTAGGCGCCGTAGTCCGGGGGCATGAGCGAGGGCAGCAGAGTGATGTTCACGCCGAATGGCTTGTTGGTCAGCGATCGACATTTCCGGATTTCCTTGCGCAGATCCTCCGGGGTCGGTTGGGTGAGGGCAGTGACATGTAGTGCTATGTTAGTCTGGGATGTTGGTCATTGTGGATAGGAGGTTATACTGACTAGGCCAAGTCCGCCTGCGTTGCTGACTGCGGCGGCAAGTTTGGCGTACCCTACCCAGTGCATCCCTCCTTGCACGACGGGGACTGAGGTTATTAGCTTCTGGTTGTATGGAATCGGTGGTATTGAAAGTCTTACTCTGGATTCCCAGGGCTCTGGTGAGTGCTGTGTTGAAAGGCATTATGTCCTTAACTTAGGATGAATATAGGATGTAGTATAGTTTCTTCAGCGTCAAGAGAATTAGATCATGTATCTCAGATATGGAATATATAGTCTGTTATATGACGATTTACAATGCCTCGCAAATGAAAAATGGTAACTTAAGAAGGTGCCTGTTCAATGACATATATATAATCCAACATAAAACACACGCAACGCTCTTCTATATAACAACAGATATCCAAACCTGGCTCCAACATGGGGAAATGTGATCGCGCTGCCTCGGAGGTAAGATTAGTATGATCTGGCATTGTTCCGGGCTGGATGATTATGATTAATAAACAACCGGCACGACTGAACAAGCCCCATCCAGCTAGCAGCCGAGGTTCAGGATACGGCCAAGCTATATGGAGAAGAAATAAAACCAGGAAATGTGACATTGTCATAAACTACCCCATAGTTTAGTGTCTCAACCCTGCTGGAGTGGAGTTTGTGGGGGAATCCCGCAATGGACGGCGCATCACTTCTCCGATCAAAGTAATCATGACGGCTTCATATGTTCCCTGCACACCCTCAGCCGCTACATCATACCACCAACCGAGATTCGCCTACTTGAGTAAATCAGCACAGGCTAAAGTCGTGAATTAACTTAGTATATAATAGCCTGCTCACCCCACGGATATTTCCCTGGACATTCCACCCCCAACATGTCGAACCAAGACTATAAATATTTCCGGGTCACTATTCCAGAACCATGGATCGCCCACGTTGAGATCAATCGCCCGGGCCAAGTGAACGCCTTTTTGGAAGAGTAAGCAAACGATGTCACCTTAATCCCCATACCGGAAACTGAAATATCGCAGTGGATGGCGCGAGATGCGAACCGTCTTCGACAATCTCTCCACAGACCCATCTGTTCGTGCGATTGTTTTCTCCGGATCAGGCGAGAAGGGGTTCTCAGTTGGCATTGATCTGAAATGGGTTTCCGGCCAAGATTCACCGTTTATGGTTGGGCCGGGCGAGGGCGTCGACCCGGGTAGACGTGCAGTCACTAAGCTTCGGAGATTTGGTGTTGAATTCCAGGAGTGTATCTCGAGTATTGAGAAGTGTGAGAAGCGTAAGGAGCTCCTTGTCTGTTTATATGGGCTAGTTCGATTTCGCTTGCTCTAGACGAGCGCTGACAAGAGCCAGCGGTTATCTGTGCGATGCATGGCTATGCATTAGGAATGGCCATGGACGTCTGTTCGGCGACGGACATGCGGATCTGTTCGAAAGACACGGTCTTCTGTGTCAAGGAGGTTGATATCGGCATTGCCTCTGACATTGGGATTCTGGCACGACTACCCAAGGTCGTCGGGTCATACACCTGGGTCAAGGATGTGGCGATGTCCGGCCGAAACTTCGATGCAGATGAGGCGCTTCGAGTTGGGTTTGTGAGTCGCGTTCTCCCAACGAAGAAGGATGTGATGCAGGAAGCATTCAGAGTTGCGAGGAATCTCAGTGAGAAAAGCCCAGTTGCGGTTCAGACGATCAAGCACTTCCTTGATTACAGTCGAGACCGCACTGTCCCAGAAGGTACTTTCATATCTACTTCCGCTTTTACATTGAGACAGGTTGCTAAATTGTTCAATTTAGGACTTCAATACCAGCTAGCTTACAACGTCGCTGCGGTTCAAACCAGGGATGTTCCAGTTGCTATTTCGTCCATGGTATCGAAAAAGAAGCCCGTCTTTGGAAAGCTCTAATAGGTTAGAACTGAAAGGCCATTGGCAGGCTTGGTACATGGTCCCCAAATTGTGCTTATATCATTTATGCCGAATCCATTTCAAGATATGTTAATATTTTAATGCATCCAGTCAACAAACCTAGTCAAATACAGCATTGAAAATGGTCATTGACTGGCCATAACAGTCACGGCAGCAGTATTTTTCGCCCGTCCCCTCAGCAGATGGTAGAGCAGTTTCCCAATACATTCATTATTTTGAGCCATGACGTGTAATTAATATTTTCCACCCACTACCTTCATTCACACAAGTGCCGTCTGAAGAAAAATCAAAAGCAGCCAGCCCCTTTGGTAAAATGAAAGATTACCCAAACACCAAGGGACGACGTTAGTCCGACGACATACGCCTCAATTTATCACCCGCATATTGTCTCATTAGAGGCCCCTCGAGTGGATGAACAGGGTTGCTTTCCAATACAAAGGCCTTGACTTTGTCAACGCTACCCTCAGTCTGGGTCTCTCGCTGTTGTTGCAATGTACGAGACATTCTACCCCAGCAGAAAGGCTCTTGCTGTTCGGCGGTCTGGCTTTCGGGGGCGGGAGATTCACGACCCTCTAATTGGGCGCAGAGGAGATTCTTCTTTGCTTCCATTTTGGTTGGTGAACTGGTTGTTTGATTTGCTTAATAGGTTCCGGAGATAATAGGGAAGAAAGGATAATATGCTGTTGTTGGTGTTATTCCTGGATCTGTGGCGGTTCCTTCACTGCGGTGGGTTTTCCGTAGCTCTGAGCTCGTAAGAACGAGTGAACATTAGTTTGCATAACTCGAATATTGATTCCCTTCTTAAAGGAATGGGTGCAGGGATCATGGAGGAGAAAGCTTACATTAATGTGATGCTTAGAGTCGCTCGTTGCTTGGAGAAGATGAAGGACCTATGGCTTGACGGTCACCCGCATTTGATATATGCATTGCTGACCCAAAGGGTTGGGTGTATCAACTAATAGCCCATCAACAATTAACTATGTTAAATAATCATGACGCGTACATCGTATTAATAATAGGCGCCGTTCCCTACATTCAAACTTCGGAAGGCAAGCTCAAACAATGCATAGTTGGATGGGAGCTTTGATGGTTTGGGTTGGAACCACGGTTCAATCCCAATGATCTATAGCCCTAATATTTCAGCACCAAATATGGGTCACCCGACAAGGACAAATAGGTGGCCACCTCTGGAGCTTGAACATCGTGGCAAAGTGAAAACTAGATATTTGAATTTTATTTCATTTCATACAGTGTCTCTTATTGTAGCTCCGAGGGCAATCGAGTTTTGCGTTAAGGGGTATGTTAATCAACATCTTCCAACGGTATCTCCCTTGTATAGTAGTATACGTTTTATTGTATCCATCTAATGTGCGCCCTCATGTAAATATCACGTTTAGCCTAGTACTGGAAATGCACTGAGGATTCTTAAAGTGGATTAACAATCCGATGGTTGTATTATTGTTACATGCGAGTATCCACAGGAGCCTTCAGATATACAACATTGCCTCGTTGTGTATCGACGTGATTTAGGAAGGTATTCATCTTCGTGTTGATTTATGTATAAGTCAAAAGGCTCTCCATCACATCTGGCAACGGAGAAAGGGCAAACTCCCCAATATCACTTGACTTATAATTTACACGTTCCACGCACTCGCAAGCTACAGCCTACGCGGGCGGCAATTAATACATCACTCCCATTGGTAACAAGTGAGGGGAGCCATCAAGCTACCGTGGTAAGAAGGCAGGTATATAAACCTCCTTAAATGGCGTGTGTCGAGATTTGTTTCCTCTTACGGGAACGCGTGAGACTTTTACCTCTCTAAGTGTATGGTCAAAGGATTTACTTCTACATCGGCGAAGTGAAGCAGATCGGCGTCAAATCCGGCGCAGTACTTTAGGTACCGAGTGGCTGTCAGTTACCAATTAGATGTAGCGAGCATCCGTGTTATTCCTCCTTCCTGGGCTAGTACGAAGTGCCTATTGGTGGTGGCTGACCGTGATGCATTAGTCTGTGATGAATAGGCCGAGATGCATATCATCCGAAAGTCCGAGCCTCTGAGAATCAGCCCAGGTGCGAGCCTTGGGTTTCAGCCTCGCCTCGTACTGCAGTCCAACAACCCACCACATAAGAACATCAGTTGCTCTGAAACTCTGCAAAATGATACCGCCTATTCGCAAAAATGCAAGCAGACACCTTCAGCACTCTTGGAAACATCCAAAGGCGAACCTCGTCATCCATCGTATCCACATTACTTGACCTTCAAGAGCACGGGATATTTGACGAACGGACTTCGGATTGGATCGAGAACTTGGAGATTATTTACCCCGGCTCCTCTTGCCAACGCCGTAAGCGGCGCTGGAATGGTGAAATAGTATGCGACAATGATGAAAAGAAAAGGCTCCGGAGAGCACATGTCAATGCACACGGTCAGAGGAAATATGTCGCTGTATCTTATACCTGGAAACCCCTTTCGACCCAGCTATCCTCCCATGGATCTTATCTGGTAGAATCTCGGGACGGGAGATACCCGCGTGTTAGTCAAGTCCGAGATCAGGTGTTTAATAGGGTTATCGCATATGTCAATTACCTCAAAGATACGGAGCCATTGGTCTGGGGCTTCTGGATCGATCAGGAATGCATTGACCAAAAGAACGAAGCGAAAAAGCAGCGTGCGATTCAATCCATGGAGCATGTATACGCAAAGAGTGCCTTTCCAGTGGCGTTGCTGTCGGTGCGGATCCAATCAGAAGACCATCTAGAAGACTTGGTATATCTCCTTAAGAGAGAAAGCCCGCCGAGAAACCGAGAGAGAGGTCGGGTCACTAGAATTCTCAACCTTTTGGATTATATTACGTCAGATCCATGGTGGAAAAGAGCATGGACTTTCCAGGAAGACTATTGCTCGTCAGTGAGAATGTGCCTTTTGATTCCATATTCTTCCGCCTTGCAGGACTGTAAAAGGAAACACTGTGAAATATTTGGGGATTTGGATGGAGAGCTTTGCATCACATCAGCCGACTTTCGCTCTCAAGCGACCGAATTTTGCATGGATTATGGACAGGATCGACGATACAAAACCAGGTGCGAGGGAATCCTAGACCGCGCAGCAAAATACAATGTCCAGCTTCTAGAGCGTGGTAACGATGGACAACCCACAGTAAGGCGGTCCATGTCTCCACTAATATTCTCAAATGTCGGAAAGCGAAAGATCACATGTGAGTCGGATCGTCTGGCAGTGATTGCCAACTGCTTAGGCTACTCTGTTCGATTGAATACCAAAACGATGGACCAAAAAAATTGCAGTTTGAGCATTGCGATGCTGGCCTTATTCATACTGAACGGGGAAATTCTCATGAATGGCCCTGATAACCCTCGAGACGCAGTTCGAAGTACTATATTCGAGTACTTGACGGATCGGTCTCTTCACAACTTTCAGATACCTGATATCAATCAAAAGCTTACCTTTATCAAAAATTGTCGTTTCCCCGAGGTCCACTTATCGGAAGAAGGTATTCTAACGTCTGGCCACCTCTGGCGCTTGGGCAAGATAGTCAGGGACCCTAGGACAACGAGGGAACCACATAAAGGCCAGGGCTATGAATTGAACAGCTACCAAAGAATGCGTCTGAAGCAGCTCGCTAGACATTTAGAATCAGGGGCTTGTGGACGTCGCTATAAACATATTGCAAGCGCTATCGATGAATACCTCGAGAAAGACAAAACGTGCGGCAAGGCTATCGCATTTGCGAAATACTACAAGGATCTCATGGCAGAGGAAGTTGTCAAGGCAATGGATGACCGGCCCTCAGATCGTCTTCGGCTGGGCTCATTAATCCCTGCAGAAGGCCGCTCTGGTACTAATCCATACTGTGGAGTTTTCGCCAGAGAGTCGGGTAATCCGTGGGCAAAAGAACAAGCGTATATTTTCACTGCAGTACGTTCGCCTGAGACGAGTCCAGACGGCATCGAAAAGCATGTCTCTCTAGAGGTTGAGTTGCTGAGCTCGCCAAGAAACGGCCCCAAACGGCTGATTATCCAACGGTGGATTAACGGATTGTTCTTTTTTGATGCAGCCCCGAGGATCGATGTTGTCTTTCCTTGGCCAAAATCTCTCCTGGGTTAAAAGCAGGAAGTTGTGTGGTTGGTATTTGTGGCATTGTCTCTCAATATGAAATGATTCGTATACACATCAAACGCAACATTAAAGCGTCGCTCCGATAAGCTTGCCCAGCTTCTCCTTGTCCAGAATCTCTCCTTCGACCAGCTTGCCAGTCTCGATAGTCTCGCCATTGACACGTTCGTATCGCACTAAGGCTGGGATACAAGGGATCTTCCAGTTAGTCCGGTAGATATTCTGTAGATCCTTCCATCTATAACCACGTCAGTACCCTGGATAATCGTGTAAATCGCAAGCTGAAAATTACTCTGGCTTCTGTCCAACCTCAACCACTCTCAGGGCCGGTGTGTTCGGGCCGGAGAACGTGGCTTCAAGAACTGGCCAGGCGGCACGGACATCCGGGCACCAGGATTGACCGGTTACAGGGTCATCGGAGGTCACAAACACGATAAACGCCTTGGCGTCGGTGCCCTCGGGCAGCTCAAGGTGCTTTGGGGATGTGGGGAGGGGAAAGTCTGTGATGAGGGGCATTCTGGCTGTTACTGAGCAAATTCGCAAGATAGGAGGGGGAATTAATCCCGAGAACATGACAGAAAACGCCTCGATTCTGCCAATACAAACATTGAAGTGGGGTACGGCGGTGGCGATGGCCCGACTCCTATTGGTCACAAGGCGGCCTTGGTTCCTGAACATCAGCAGGCGGAAAGATTGGTACTCATCATGTGATCAATGTTATTATTATAGCGACGTGCCCCCTATTAGATTCCTTTCAAGAAGGTCTCAATAGACCTCAGTATTTACACTCTAGGATGTTCCATTGGAATTGTAGAGAGAACGGCAAATATCCTTCCACTACATGACTGTTTCTGATCCTGCAAATCAAAATACATAACACATCCACGTCCACAAGCAGAATCAGGATGAGAATGCAAATGCCAACTCAAACCCACACGAGCTCGCCATTATTGTTTCCAATATGCTGAGCCAAGTTGATCCCCTGGCGCTCTCTGTCTTCCTGATCCTGCTCGGCCAGCACGGCGGTCAACCAAGGACCATCTTCACGGAACTCGATCTCGATGTCGTGGGCGGTTTCTGAGAAATTCTCACCCGGGTAGGCGAACCATCCTGATGCATTGAAGGTCTGGGTGTTAGCATGATCCCCGAAAAATCAATATGATTGGACTATATATATGAGACCTACCGTCGCTGTTGCCGATTCTATCGTCGAGCCTGAGCTCCGCGGGAATATGTTCCCCTTCATTCATGGTTCCAGCAGCGGCGAGAAGCCAGGTGCCATCGCCGCGGACTTCAATCCGGATAAGCTCGCAGGATTCGTGGAAAGACATGGTGATTGTAATGGTTTTGAGAGATATTTAGTGAGAGAGTAATGGTTTGAGTGAGAAAGTCAGGGTTGAAGGAATTTATATCCCAGCCTGCGCTTCAGATGGAGGGGTAACGACGAGGGGTGATGCGGCGCTTGGCTGCTACTATAGTGGGGCATAATATAATTGAAAGAATGTGTTTGCCTGGAAAGACGAGGATCCTGCATACAAACCCCACTGAGACGTGACACGTGGCAGTCAGCGACGATGAGAATCGACCAAGTGGTTGCAGGACGACTGGAATTGTATCACCCAAGTGGGATGTTTTTCCTCCCTCACTTTTCCTCTTTCCGGGTTGTTTACGATTGTCTTTACTAAAAATAAGCCTCAAGATAGCCATCTTGGCCCAGAATATATATCATCTTGTTTCTCACGTGTTCAATAAGGATTGATTTTGTTCAGTGTGCCCCTTTCTCTTTGTTAGCGTTGATATCAGTAGTATTTATAGAACATGGCTGCGGGTCGGGTTTTTGACAGGCCGATCCACACTATATATCTCACAACTAAAGGAACCGTTTCTCTAGTCTTCAGCGGTCACTATTATATTATTATTATTACACCTTTGAATACAATCAAAACGGATTTCGCCTGTGCACTCACTTCACTGAGAACACCTCATCTACTATTGAGACTCCTGCAGTTTAATATATGGTAAAGACCGACTAACCGCACCAGTGGAGGTCCACCCTTTTTCCAGACCCTTCTATATCCGTCAGCAACCAAACTTGTAACTAAGCCATATGCTCTCAGTAGAGCCTTGTAGCGGTCCTTCACAGTAATTTTATGATTGCCAAAGTAATCGGCATTCTCTAATGTTATCTTAAAGTGTCTTGCAGCGCCAAGTATAGAAAGGCCACGAGGAGTCTCCAAACTTGACCCCAATGAACGGCAACCGATATATATTAGCCCATGAGCCTACTTTGGTCCGTGATAATCGCCAAGTGATGCTGGAGATACTTTGAGGTTAAATGGTACTATACTATGAATGACAAGGCAATTCTAGACTGAATAGATACAACTTCTCTATAGACAAATGGTCTGGCTTACAAGAGACTTGGGTGCTTGCATTAGAGCAGCTCGCGTGACTCTATCACCTACATCTCTTCTCCCTGGCATCTTTTCTATAATGTACTTAGTATTTTCATTGAATTGACCTACTAGCCATTAGGCGTTAGTAATTAGTTATCATTCCTCTGGCATTGACCTTTGAACCAATTCCAATATCGCACATTGGGACTGATTTATTCTTCTAAACCTTTCTATAACAACAAGAGGACATTTATTGGAGCTCCTAGAGAGAATATACTAGCATAGACTGATATTACATGCTGCTCAAAGCGTACTTGCAGACACCATGAATACAACCAGGACTCGTCAAGTACGAAACCTTCCCCTACAAGCAGAACTACCACGTCTAGTGTAACAAATTCTAAAATATATGGATTTTCCAGAGGCCTAAAGCCACATATTTGTATCCCGAAGCCTACTTGTCACACCTGGTCTTCTGTAATGACCGAATCCAGTTAGCACAGTGAAAACCAACAAAGGAGCATCGATGACACTTACGCATTTCTCAAGGTACTTCTTCTGCTCCAAGGCGAGGACAGTAGAATTGCACGCAACGACACACTGTATTGAAAGTATCCGCTATTAAGATTATTATCACGTTGATTAACCTGTGTTTTACATACAGCAACATCACACACAGGCCTTGTGTCCAAAAGAGGCCTCATCCCGTGTTATATATGAGAGTTAATGCTCCGCTTTCCAGTATGACAAGGTCTGGATATGTCCTACATATCTTCCTTAAAATACTACCAATTATAGCTTCTTTTCCCATACTGTCATGGCCCCGCCGGGTGTATTCTTCTCTTTGAGAGTGTCGCAAGCGATATACGCTGTCGCTACATTCGCACTCTTGTGTAACGGGAAGCTACTGCACTACTAGATCTGTGATGGTTGCTAGTCTGACCATTACTAAAGTTGCCCATTCCTACTTTACCGCATTCGACCATGTTTCGTAGGAAGTATCCATTGCGATGTTCTCCTCATGCATCTCCCTCGTAGCCGTCGCTTATATGGCTTATGGCTCCCTCTCCCCTTCGCAAGGTACGGCCGATATCCTAGCTCACAAAGACCGTGATGAGCGCCAACTAGGTCTGGCCAAGGCATGCAAATTTACCATCCATTGGCTTGTGTCTTTCGTATCCTTGGTGGCATTTATCTGCCTCGCAAAGTTCCTAGCAGGAGCTTCCGAATGTGACGGCTCCCTATGTGTGGTGACGAAGATATCTACAGTTGTGATACCTTCGGTTATGCAGTATGGACAGCTGCTACTACACTGATTGGCATCGACATATCCAAGGATAACAGGAGGGCGAATGCTGCGTTGCAAGAAAAGCTGAAGGCTTTGGAAGATAATTAACTCGTGTATGGTATCAACAACCATGCATCGTCGTAGGATAAGAAAGTGGTAATTAATAGTTCCGTCGAGGCTTGTACTGAGTGACGTGGAATCATGTATCTTTTAGTGGTGTTATTTTGACTCTCGGTCAATGTAGGTAGCAGTACAATGACTTTGTATTATTGTAAATCAACACTCCCCTTCCCTGTTCACTTGTGGAATTTGTATAAGGCAAAGCACGTTAACGTAATCCAATATCCGACCACTGCAGATGTCTTGCGGTAATCCTTTCAGTATGATAACCCTGTTGTGACGTACAGAACGTCAGAAATAGAAGATCTACCGAATTACGGCGTTGTGAATTTAAAATCATTTTTCAGGATATCTACAAGTACGTCCCTGGATTCCATCCCTACGTTATACTGCAAGGGGCCAGTCGCCCCATGGCACTTTTCAGAGCCAAGGTTCAAATAGCAAGCCTTTCGCTGAAATAAGCTCTATCCAAGCCTTTCTCATCTTTCCCCGCAGATAAACACAAACAGCTGCTTAACTTTTATCACTAATTTGCCTTTCGCTGATTTCTACGGTGGAATGCTATTACGCCTCCAGACCCCGCACACGAACACAAGACAATAAAATGCACGCCGGCCGAACTTATATAGTGACCGGTGGCTCATCGGGAATGGGCCTCGCTGTCGTCAAAAAGCTCCTCGGGCTATCGGCGACAGTTCACGCCATTGACAAAGCCGGACAGATGCCGACTATCAACTCCGAGCGACTTCACTTTCATCCCAATGTCGACATCAGCTCGCACGAGAAAGTGACACAAACATTCCAATCAATCATACAACAATCCCCAGTGATCAGCGGCCTAGTCAACTGTGCAGGCATTCTGCTTCCCTCCAGCATCCTCGAACCAGTCGAGAACTTCAATAAAGTCATGGCAGTTAACGTCGGCGGAACGTGGAATGTAGGCACGGCGTACCTGCGCTATGTCTTGGAGCAGCACGCAGACACCATCAGCAGGGCAAAGGAAGGATCAGTCCCAGAAGGAATAGGTTGCTTGGTAAATATCGGATCCACTGCGGCTCTGTTTGGTAGCCCGGGGATTGCGTCCTACTGTGCAAGCAAGCATGCTGTTCTGGGGCTCACCCGGACTTGGGCCAAGGACTTTGGGGATAAAGGATTGAGGGTGAATTGTGTGGCTCCGGGGGGTACGGATACCCCCTTGCTTGATGGTGCACCTCCGGCTTTTGTTGATAATTACGTTAAGAATGTGCCGTTGAGGAGACTGGCCAGGCCTGAGGAGATAGCTAATACGGTTGCATTTTTGCTGGGTGACGATGCTTCGTATATCAATGGGCAGGTTATCCCTGTCGAGGGTGGATTCCATTAGTTTTTTCATATTTTGGTTGACCGGCTTGCGTTGAAGACTGGATATCGATATCAACCAGGTTTAATCTCAAGGAAACCGTGTGACACTTGCAACAATTTGACTCTCAGATCTCCCTCTCAGTCCTAGATTGAATAATCCCGTCGTTACTCTCACAAAGACTCAAATCCACCTCTTCACCGTTGCAACGGTATTCGGGTGCACAAACTTCTACCTGTGTTTTGATATATGAGAACACAACCTGTCGCCACTGCTCATAGAAGCCCTCCACCGTGCGCATAGCTTCGTTAATTTTGTAATGTCGCTAGAGGAGGAGACATCGGCGGTGCACCGTCAAATGTGAAAATGGCAGATGTAGCGACCAAAGGGGGGTTTGTTGTAAGGCATGATCTTGGCACGTTCCATTTTTCAGCTCCTTGCCATGCTGCTCCTGGAAAAGAGTGTGCGTATCATTCGTTGAGCAGTTTCAGATCATCGAATATCGGTTTTATGACGAGCTTATAGACTAGCACGCCGGTTGGTGCGTCATGGTGTTTCAATTAAACAAAGCCCAGAATGGTTTGGGTTGAGGAATAGGGATGCTCGTGTTGAATGTTGGAGTGATCAGGCCAAGGCTTCAAAGATTAAATCATGAGGCATCGGACGGGGAGGTCTATATATGTGGCATGGCCCCTCGACCAAAGCTAATAAAGACTCAAGTCAGTAGTTGAGATATGCTGTTAACCGTATGGTGGGTTTAATTCAAAGATATACATCCTTCGTCCTCGCAAGAGCAGTGTTGTATCTAACCCGTCGCGAAAGCAGAAGCGTGCAACCGTGGAGCCGCGAGGAGCCTTTCCTCCATCGTGAATGGTGAGAAAGGCATCAGAGGCATTTCTGACTGTCTCAACCCCTGAAAAACGGTATAAGAGCAGCATAGATCAGTGTACACCAACAGTGTTAATGTTGTTGATCTTTAGCACGCGGTTTCGGTTATGTCGGGCGTAACGGCCATATCGGCCATATCGGTGGTCAAAGTATACTTGAACCACTCCAGCCGAAGAGCTGGAGCATACTGGCATTGCTTTATAATGGACACATTTCCTGCATTCTTTCAGTAGCTTCCCATACCATCATCAATTATCAAAGTTCTCTCTCCAACCAACCCAACTGAAACCATACACAGCATGGCCCAACTGAAAGTCCTCGTCTGCGGGGCTGGCATCGCAGGCAACGCGCTCGCATTCTGGCTCTCAAAGCTCGGCCACGAAATCACCGTCATCGAACGATTCCCGAAGATACGCGCCACTGGACTACAGGTAGACCTTCGCGGACCGGGCATCCAAGTGATGCGAAGGATGGGCCTGGAGGAAGCCTTCCGTGCTCGGTCCGTTTCGGAGCAAGGCCTACAGGTTGTTGATGGGAAAGGTAGAAGATGGGGATACTTCCCTGCTAATAGGACCGGTAAAGGCTTGCAGAGCTTCACTACCGACTTTGAGATCATGAGGGGCGATCTATGCCAGCTTCTGTATGATCTGACTATGGACCGTGTCAAATATCGCTTCGGAATGTGGATCAAGGAGATCCGGCAGGTGGATGAGTACGCCGAGGTCCTCTTCTCTGATGGGAGTAGGGAGCAGTTCGATCTTGTTGTAGGGGCCGATGGATCTGGGTCTCATACTCGGAAGATGATACTGGGTACCGACGCGAAAGACCCAGTTCATCCGCTCGGGGTATATGCTGGGTATTTTACCATCCAAAAGTCTGTTCAGCCGGGCGAGGGGTACAATGCTACTGCCTTTTTTGCTCCAGGTCACAAAGGCATTATGACTCGTCGTGCTCACCCTGACAAGTACCAGGCATATATGGTCTGCAGCCAGAATTCCTATGAGGGACTGAAGAGCGCGAGCCAAGGCGACATCGAAGCCGAAAAGAAAGGGCTGACAGAGGCTTTTTGCGGAACTGGGTGGAACGCGAGTGAAATACTGCAAGGCCTGGCTGATACTGACGATTTCTACTGTGAGCGCATGGGAGTTGTCCAGATGGACTATTGGTCCCAGGGCCGTGTTGTACTGGTTGGCGATGCAGCCTACTGCCCGACAGCTATGACGGGCATGGGTACAACCTGTGGCATGACCGGCGCCTATATCCTAGCGGGCGAAATCGGAAAGAACTGTGGCAAGGGACTCAAAGGAGGGATGCCGGTTTCCAAGAATAGTATCACGGTTGCTCTGGCTGAGTACGAAGAAAAGCTGAGACCGTTGATCAGTACAGTCCAGGCAGGGTTGACGGACAGTGAAAATTATATGGATAAATTCCCATCATCCCCTATCGGCATTCAGATGGTTTATGTCCTCGTTTGGGTTGCCTCTCTGCTGAGATTCGACTTTCTTGCCAAATGGTTGTTGCGGGAAGATACGAAAGGTTGGAAACTACCGGAATACAGGGAAATGGTGGGGTACGCCTCCGATTGAAATTTTGCCTAGACGCGATGTTTTGTAGATACTCTCCGTTCGATGTAGTATTATGTCTAATCAGAGTCTTGTGAATATAAGCAAAGTTGAGTGAACCAACTTGTTGCGTATTATAGCTTCGAGACCGTTGGACTTTCCAGGCGCTATATATTAGCAGATAGGGTAGCATCATAACCTATAACTGATGTTTAACGCTTCTGACGGTTGTTCATGTTAGGACAACCAGTTACTGCAGATCGAACAAATTGTCTAAGAAGCTCATATCAAGGTGTCCGTCCACCAAAAAGTCAAAGTCGGAATCCAAATCAGCAAACAAGGGCTCCGTCAAGCCGCTGGACGCCCAAGATTCCAGAACCGGATCCGTCGTGTCGGTGGAAGAATCAGTAGCCATGGCCTTTAGAAGAGCATGGCATGTACCCAGACTCTCGTGTAGAGCCTTCGAAATAGCCTCTTTTTCGGGCAAACCGTCAACACGAGCCTCAGCGAGGGCCATCATCATATTAAGGCATACATAGACTTTTACATTCGTTTCCCCATGCCACATTCTGTCTCTTGCATACTCCACCACGCGACGAGCATCTTGTAGTAGTGGCTCCTGCCGAGAGCGGCTGCTCCTCCTTGCGAAGACTGAGTTTTCTGCGTCAGATTCCGGACATAGCTCGAGGAAAATAAGCATAGCTCCCCAAGTGATGAGATCGCGGAACATGCCACCCCCAGTGAGGAGAATACGGTGGTAAATATCGTCTTCAAGAAGTACTACTAGGTCTTGGGCGGCTGAAAGACAAACTTTCTGCGAGTAGCAATACAGCGGATTTTTCTTGGCCTTGACCGCATATGGGTAATGAAGGCACAAAACGAACCGCCGAAGGAGATGATTGCAGAAGCTGGATCCAAACCCTATAGAATGTGGGTTGTTCTCAGAGACAGCCTGCTCAATCGCAATTGCAGCCTTGCCACATTCCGAAGCTAGTTCATTTCCAAGGGCTAGAATCTCATCGTAGGACGGTTCCTCCTGTAAGCTGTTCATGACTCTGACAGCCCGCAATCTTAGAGGCAATGAATCTACCAGCAGAGACTGGAAGGACATCCGGTTCGAAATAGTTACTTGCGTGTTGTCTTTTGGCTCATCGTTAGATGGCGGCTGCGTATTGTAGTCTGCATCCGTGATCATCGGTACCATGCCCGAATCCAATGCCGACTGTACATTTATTTCTAAAATGGTGTACCATAGTCTCCGTCGAATCTCCTTCTGTGCTAAGCTCATCTCCTCAAGACAATCTGGATCCTGGTGTAAGCCCATCTGCATGGCTATCCTTACGAGCGAGCCCGCCGAGATCCAAACTAAATCAGCTCCGATTCGAGTCACTTGACGGGCAAGAAGCAATAAACAATTGATTTGAATGCCATCCAAGGTCAAGCGGTCCTTTTCCAGTGGTGCAGAAAGCCATGTCTGAGCAATATGGATCCACGTGGACCCTTTTGTCGTCATCTCACTGCGGATATTCGCGCCTCCGTGTAATTTGCCCGCCAGGGTCATCAGAAGAGCAAGCTGCAGCAAGAAAGGGCCCCTTGCCGTTTCTGAACAGTTGATGTAGCTTTTGTATTCCTCCTGGAACGAAGGGAGGTCAAGAATACGGTAGCAGGATTCAAAGGTAGAAAAGTAAATCTCAATTAGTTCATCCATTACGCTCCGGTCAGGAAAGGACCGATGGAGATCATCCGGGAGACACCCTCTACTTGGACGTTTCCGTTTAAAGTCGCGAGCGAGCTGTTTACATTCAAGCACCGTCTTCGAGATCTTGTCATGGTGGCTATGATTTTCCGCTCTAAACATTGATTCATAAAACTCCCCGAGTGGCTGGAGAGCAGAGAGTTCGTCCATCTTCGATGATTGTTAGTATAACAATACCAAACCATGATGATACAAGCAGGAGCACTCTACCATAGAAACGGTGTTCATCCAATGCCCGTGGCCAAACACCCGTGTCTTCGATATAGTCCCTCGAATACCTCTCGAGATGGTTGAGATGTGTGATGAGCCATCGACGGGGGCGGGCTCTTCTGGCGTACACTGCCGTCTCATGTTTTGCTGCCTCTTGGGAACCTTCCGAGGATGCTCTTCGTACGTACATGCCAAGGCCACATCTTGCTTGGTACACTGGTTGCAAGGTTGGGCGCGGTCGCATCGGACTTTACGACGACGGCACTCGGTACAAGAGTACGCGGGCCGTCGGCGTTTCCTGGTCTGTCTGGATTGGTTGACCATTTCAAATTTGTCTCATATATTCAGTAAATGTTGTCAAGATCGCAAAAGACTTGAACTGGCAGGCGGATGAGAAATAGTGCTTATCTCCGAACAGTCAGCTTCAATCATGAGCTCCGAGCTAGGTTACATAAGCCGATGCCTCAGGCCGAGCTGCGAAAGAACGTGCACAACGGATGTAAATAAGTAGATAGAAAAGCAGGTGCAGATTCGCTGCTCCGATACGTTGATCATATTACGATTTATAGCCGCAGTCATGTCGTGGAGGAATATGAAATCTTCCTGATAAGAATCTCATCCGAGACCACAGGTTTACATACAATATATATTTCTCATAAGCCACTTGAACAATATGATTAGCAAAGTAAAATGCAATGAACTCCTCTATATCTACAGACAAAGTAAACAAACCATACTCATAACTTCGTTTCCATAGGGTTAGTATGTGACTTGAAGTCTAAGGGTTGTGCTGTTATGTCTCTAAGAGTGAGCCCTGCCGGGAGCGCATTGATCTCCGTGCCGTGAAAGGAAGTCATGGCTGGCTGCCCGAGATCTTGCGGCCGTGGCTCATTGGGAATAGTTCCTTGCGTGCTCTCGCCGTATCGGCTTGGTGGGATGAAGCAATCATAGTAGCGTGGTAGGACGAGACCCAAGAGCATGGCCAACAGGCTGAGGTGAGCCAGGATAAAACCTGCGATCATCATGGGATCGTACCGCAAAGTGTGGAACTCTGGGTAGGCAAAACTGAGGATAATAGCTAGAACTGGGGCACTGATATATCGCAGTAGCACTGGCCAGAAGACAGGTATCTTCCAGTTTCGGCCGCCGCCGACAATTTGGTTGAGGTCACGTCGTAGCTGGTTGCCCTAGAGTTAAAGCGCGACGTCAGTGAGTGCACTCACAAATGTAGGTATGTCTTGTCTTGGCTTACCGAATAGAATACTAAGAACCAGAATCGACGGAGGACTGCGTTTCGATTCCAGAACCTGGCTGCCTCCGCCTGCGGAGTCGTCGCGATACCCACCGCGACAACAGCACAGACAATGTACAAGCCAAAGCCTGCGCTTGCACCAATGGATGGATTATTAGTCCCATGAGCAACCGCTATACCCACAATTTGCCCACCAAAATAGCCAAAGTTATACACAATAAATGCCGGTAGCCCTGTTTGGCCCACCACGTCAGTCCAGCGGTAGACTGTGGTGGCGCCGACCAGCTCGGACCACACCACGAATATCAAGGCGATATTGTTGATCCAGCGGTCGATACCGTCCAGCAGGTAAAAGCCGAACTCGGTACAATAGGGAAGACACATGAGGAAGGAGATCAGAGTCAGCGTGGTTACAATTATCGGACGCGAAACCTTGAGCCCTGAATCGACAGCGAGGGTCGTCACCGCGTCCAGCATCACAAATGCCGAACTGAAGCCGAGCACCACAAGAGTAAAGAAGAGCAGAAGTGCCCAGAAGTTTGACCCGGGCATGTGAAGGACCGCTTCAGGCAATGTCAGAAAGCCGACCACGAAGGCACCCAGCCGTTCACCCTCCTGGGGCCAACGTCGCAGGTAGCCCACCACGCCAAATACCGCGAACGCCGCAAAGTTTTCGAATAACACATTGCTGCCACAGATGAGGATAGCATCCATTACCGCGTTGGAGTGTTTCGCATTGTATGAGGCATATGAGGTGAAATAGCCGAATCCAATGCCCGTAGAGAAGAAGACTTGGCCCACAGCCGTCTGCCAAACTGTTCCGGAGGCTAACTGTGAGCTTCGCCAAGTCGCCCAGAGCAAGCGTACGCCTTCGCTGGCGTTCTCCAGGCTGAGCGACCGACCGACGAAAATAATGGTGGTGACAATTGGCAAGCCCATCGTCCAGTAGACCACGCGCCCCGTTAGGCCCACGCCGCGAAAGATCGATACCCAAATCAGGAACCAAATAAAGGCGCTCCAGCCCACCGTCTCTCCGATCACACCAACCCCGGGATACTGGGTAAACGCAACCACGTTCTTATTTCCTTCACTCAGGCTGCCCTCCACTGGGTCGACATTATGAATGACGTCTCCCATATAGAATTCTTCGATGCGATTCTCCCATGACAAGGGGCTGTAGAACGAATTGCGAAAATAGTTCATAATCCAGGCTAGGTTGACAGTGAAGTACTGGGTGACGATAAAGCTGACCAGGATAGGGCCCAACCCGACGCCCTTGAGCCGTCGGTTGATATTATTGAAAGCGATCACGCTACCTCCGCGGTAGGCCTGGCCGATCGAGATTTCGAGAATGAGGGCAGGGATGGCGATGAGAAACACGGCTAACAAGTAAGGAATGAACCACTGCAAGCCATAGTTGTTATAGACGACTGACGGGTACCGTAACAGGTTTCCTTGTCCTGCGCAACCACCCATCGCTGCTAGCAGAAAGGCTGCGCGTGAGGGCCATTGATCGCGCCCATCTTCCGACTTTGGGGGCGGCGGTGCCAGCCATCCCGCGATCTTTTTCAGGTACGGTACAAGAACCATGGTCGCCGCAGTTTGAGCAGCAGGTTATAGATTCTGTTTCAATCCTGATGCTCACATGTGTATCGTGTCAAGGTTCCACGCAGTTATGAATCTCTGAGAGGGTACATACCCCTGGCCCTCCCGGGGGTTGCCGCATTTTGTGTGGCAATGAAATAATGGCAGGCAGGCAGAAGATTCTGTTCATCTGAGCTTGGTGCCTCCCAAACGGGTCATAGGAGATGCTCGGCACAGGGCCAAGCTGCTTGGCAAATCTATTATATCAAAGAATGCCGGGCGTTAGGCCCATGCCAAGGGCTTGGATACCGACAATACCGTCCCTATCGCCCTATCGTTAAGCCCCCCGCTTGCCCTGAGTGGAATCAATCGCACCATAGCATGGGGCAAAGGCGACAGCAACCGAGAACGCATATCGATGAGATTACCCGACTGTTGGTTCTCTTGGCAATGCTGGCAATTTGACTACTATTGCGACAGCTCCTTGGAGTCACCAGCTGAGTCAGCTTTTCCCCGATGGTCCATGAACAGGAGGCCTAATGACTCGCAAATGATGTTAGCGAAAGAATCGAAAGTACTGTGGGTAATAACAACAGAAGAGCTTATCCTTGATAAGATTTCTTTGCAGAAAGTGAATCACCGCTGGCAGCGTCTGAGGATATGACGACTATCAACATGATTGTGGGAGGAGGAATCGCTCAAGAACAACAGCGCTAGACCTATTTAGGCAGGTCTAGCAGAAAGCCTGAGGCTACAGTATATTGTATATTAACTGCGAATTGTCAAGCGGCGGTTTATACGTCACCATGCTCAAACTGTCGTATTCAATTTATTGGAGGAGTATTCTCCCGATCATCGGTTGATTTGTTCGAAAGTGCAAATCTCGTCACAATTTGGGCAGTCGAGAAGACTTGAGAAACCTGCATCTTGAAAGCGTGACTGCACCAATAATTATAACTCACTAATGATTTGCTTTACCATGGAAGTATTGATTATATCTGCGCAGTTTAGGGCTGATTCCATGCCTCTGATCTACCAGCTACCACCACCGAAGGACAGGTGCATGGTCTGGAGACCGTAACTAGGTTCTCATTACTACCAAATTTGGGGTAAATCGGCCCTAAATAACATAACTGATAATAAGTGACAACAGAATCAGAATTTCCCAGTCCATATTTCATTATGAAATATTCACCATTCTACAACCATTCTTCTTTCCAGATATGACTTCACCGATTTAGTAGCCCCGTGAACTAGTGTGCCGAAGGTCTATACCAAGAGTGATGAGTGTTTACAAACCTGAAGCGTTGTCCGATTTTGTGAATGATATGTCAAGGCTGGAGAGCTCCGTGTTGAATATGATTTATTCCACTTCCTCTGCATCTCTCTCCGTACCCACGCTAGGGTTGGGGGTCCTATAGACGTCCATCGAAACCAGGAAGGGTTGCAATACGCTGCTTTACAAGTCCAACTTCCCCCTTATAACTGTACAAGCTCCACCACTGGTCGATGACAATCTTCCTTTCCAAGGCCAGCCGGCTTCCTCCCTTCTGCAATGGCCCTCAAATACTCCTTATCCTCCCTGTATACCAAAAACCTATCAAGACGGCCCACAATCCGGACACACCCCAACCTCGGCACTGCCTCCAATTGCTCGATACCAAATAGTACCAATGGCTCGCACGGCCTTCGAGACACAGCAAATCGTGGGACACCATGCTTCACTAGCGCACCAAAACTCAACAGCTGTTCCTCCAGCCGTGTATCTGTAACCAGCAATTCCACAACATCAAGCCGATCCATATATGTCAGTTCCTTAGCGAGGATTTGCATGTTGCCCTGGTTCGAGAAACATTCCGACAAAGCATTGCTGCTGAAATGAAAGCTGAGTCTCCGGATATGCCTGCTTCGTCGGGGAGCGATGTTATATAACCAGTTGGTAGCCTTTGCAATATTTCCTGAGATGGCGAAAAATGCCGACGAGTAAAAAAACGGCATCATTTCCTCGTATATCGTCTTGCAAGTCGCGAGAATGGCGAGGAATAGAGGGCGGTGTTCGCGGTATATATGTCGTCTGAATTGCTCTTTTGCCGAGCAGTATTGAATATCCATTTCTGCGTAGTCGCTCGCATTCGAAGTCGAGGGTGTGTGCACGTAGACCTCAAAAGCCGTTGACACACGTATCGAGGTCTCGGTACAGTGCGGCAAGTCGCTGTCCAGGCATGCCTCGCCGACACGCAGTCGAGTATGAGGGGCGATGCCAAACAAGCGCCGGTAGACTTCAATCCGTATTTCAGGTGGTAAATGCAGGAAGGGGGACGGTGATTTAGTTGACATGATGTGATTGTACGATTGTGAGCAAGGTGGTGGTGAAGAAAAAGCGATGATGAATTTATAAATGTTTTGCTTACATTCTAGTCGTACTGGCCAATGAGCGTTCTTTAGTCAAGCCTCGATACTTAGAGCACCGCCATGCTCACCCTCAACTTAATTTACTATCTGAGAATTATATAGGAATCAGCATCTCTATTCTGTTAGGGATTCAATGCCAAGCCTGCTGCTTTTTTGTCGTTATTGTAGAACAGTGTAGCCGAAGTATTGTACCAGTACTCGTTACAAACCTGTGGCGGCAATAACTTGTTAAATATCTTGTGTTGATTGCTTCACCAGCTCGAATCAATACTGCCAGTGCATACTCGCAGACATTGTCAAGGCCCCCTTAGCCATTGGATATTTAGTACTCCTTGCATAACGTTAGTATGCTTATCTATTGCATTCACCAGATAATCTATAGTGAAACCAAAACAATTCTATCACGGGTTCTGGAAAAGTAAATTCGCGTCTACTGTAGGAACGCGTGTCCGGGCAAGCACGTTCACAACTGGGCCAAAAGATCATTCTGACCAGACCCTATGGTCTCATCTGCGCACTTTATATACGATGCCGCCTGGAGGACTATGCGAGTAGCTTCTTTAATATTGTTGATTACTAGTACTATTAGAGCGTATTGGTCCTGCATTCATGATTTCTATACGGGCCGAGACATTTACCTTGGTACTCACGTTCCTTGGCTTTTCGAAGTATCCACAGTGTGGACCATGGAATAGCAAGGCATGTCTCTTCAGTGTGTTACTACAGTGGACGTACTTCAAGCCGACTGAAATTGGAACATCGATATTTTTATACTCCTCATGGAGCAGATACTCGAATCTTTCGATGATAGCCTAAGTGTGTAGCGGCCACAGCCCACTCACTCCTGCCTTGCCGATGGTTTTCACTTCCTCAGCGTACCTGCTGTGTCACGGCTCTATGATGATGACCGTTCCTTCCTTGTTGAAGGAGACTGAGTCTCTGTTATTATGTCCTAACTTCAGTCCCCGAGTCGTCTTTCTATCTTCACTTTCCATCCTCACGGTGTCGCTTCGTTAAAGTCATAACGTATTAACCAGGGGGAAGCAAATGCTTATCCTTCTCCCTCCATCCTAATGGGATCATTACACAACAGCGTCTAAACAGCAACCAGAGCTAAGTAACCAACTTTGCTTTTCTCCCCACTCCTCATCTCTAATATGGTGGACTGGGCTAACGTTAGATGGTGGGTGGCGTTTGTCACCTCCAATATTTTTGGGGGCCTCAGTCCCGCTAAAGATTGGGTCAAGCACCTGGTCCCTGTCCTCTGGCCCAAGGATAAGGCCAAAGCCAATCTTGAACCAGTGGCCGAGCGGAGCGCCCAGACGATTAGCCGCCTCGAGGGCTTGGAGCCACTGCTGACCAATGTCAGTGACCTCTGTTCCTCCCTAGAAGCACAGGGCACCCGCGCGAAAGAGCAGGTCTCCCTTTTGGACAAGCGGGAAATCCACTTGAACGAAAGGTAGGCCCTCGCTGCAGACAGGGAGAACAGGGTCACGGCACGGGAGGCAGCCTCCACCCTTGAGGAAGTGTGCAATCTCTTGGTGCTCAATGACTTCCTCACTGACATAGAAGGGATTCTTCGGGGTCCCTGAGATCGCCTCTAGAGGAGGTCAGCTCGGCCTCTGAGGTGGGACTGAGAACCAAATGCCATCCACCCTGCCCAGTGATCCTGGTTGGTGGAGCCACACTGATCAGGGGAGGGCCCATCAGCAACGAACTCGCACTTCTTCGCAGTGCTGATGACTAGTAACCGTCCGGTGAAGCTAAGACGAGTTCACGTATGGTCGAGTGGAGGTGGCGGGAGTGAGAACCGAAAGGTAATCTTTTAGAGAGTTGGTCTTCGCTTGTTATATTCTCTTAGTCTCCTGGGCTATACTGTCCTATATCCAGATTATAATATTGCCTTTCCATTTACTCAGAGCGACTTTGTCTGAGGGGTATATGAACTTACTGAAACCCTGTATTTTGGGAGGGTAAGGGCAGTATACAGATTTCAGAGTCTTGGAGATATTTAGTTTATAATGGTTGGTTGAGAGTTGTTTGCCGGTTAGAAACCAGTGCTAATCGAAAAAGTTCAATACCGAGGGTCTGAGACATATCACATATTACAAAAGTCCACGTGATTGTCACCCAATAGAGGACGCTTCCGTACATAATTGGAGCCAAAAGATAGTTGTGAAAACTCTCTAGAACTACTCTATGTACCCAGGACTCGACTGACCAGACCGCTTCATCCGTGCAGACTGTTCAGTAAAGGCCTTGCGTGTCTTTTATGTTTTCAGATCCCTTGATACCTAAAGTAGTCAAGTCCATGCATCTCTGTGGATGACTTCACAATGACAGCAAGAATTCTACGTGTGATGCCAATATTTCCAATCTCTGACGGCGTTCCGTCCCTTCTACTGACATACTTCGTAGGTCGATCATTACGAGGATGTCAGAGTTCTCTCTACCCATCATCCTGGATCCTTCCAGTTTAATACACCTGAAACCCAACAATGATGTGCAATACAATGGGTCCTTTGCTCGCTCGAAAGATACGGGGTTTCCTTCGATTGCTCAGAGGAAAAACAAGGTCGAGTCATCCACCACCGCATCAGGATTTACAAGACATAATTATCCCCCCGCAACAGGTTTCACAAGACATACTTATCCCAGCGCGTCTAAATCTCCCCCTTGACATCATCTTCGAAATTTTCCCACTTCTGCCGCTCCCATCGCAAGTCTGTCTCGCGCTCAGCTGCAAGCCTCTTTACAGACTCTTTAGCTCCACCCTTCAAGATGAAGGGCTAGCGTGGGCAAGTATGTTGGCCTGTAAAACATTCAGGCTGTCCAAGGATACATTGGAGCCTCAGCCGATTTCTCCGAGGACTCAGCTTTTGCTTCAGCTCGAAGATGACCACTGGGCTTACTGTGCGGAATGCTTGAAGTTACAGCCACGCACAATGTTCTGGACAGGCAGCAAATCCCGCCCACCATTGAGCCGGAGGTGCATACTTAAGGCGAAAGTTATAGATCTCTGTCCCTGCCTCTCTTTAACCATTTTTGACAGACTTCGGTTAGAACGGTGGTTGCACACAGGACTTACAGAGACACTCTCCCAGCGCATCCGTGATGCTTTCCAACTGATGATCATAGATGGACAGCCATCTCTTCTACACGGATGTTCAATACCAAATATCCCGGAAGTATCCGCTGACCTTGCCATAACGGTCACTTTCAACGAGAACAAGCAGCTGGAAGCCCAGACATTGTATCATGTGCGTATGAGCAGCTACCAACCAGGGCCAATTGTGAGCCCTAACTGCACCATGAAGCCATATTCTACCGAACGGCTATACCTCTGCCCGGATATCGACCTCCTCCCTTTCATATTTCATTCATATTACTGGCCACGATATGAATGTTGGTGGTGCGAGACTAGTGTTTGCCTGGTTAGCTGCCAGGAGGAAGGTTTGTATGTTGTCCTTCAAGGCGGACCTGATTGGCTTGAGAAATGTCGTCCAACGTCGTACGCGGCCGCTCGCGAGAACTCACATAATATTACTGGTGCTGTTGGAGCTTGGAGGAGTAAAGTAGTGCCCCCTCTGTCCGTACCACTCCCGAGTGGGTGCAAGCAGGTGGATTACAATACTTGAGACTGTTGAACCCTTCCTACTCTACTTCTAGGCTTGTCCAAAAGAGGCCTTCCGGAACCATATAAGGATACTACTTTCTAATCCTCTTTTAGATGACAATGTAATCGCTGTAGAATGGCTCCGGATCAATGACACCTTCAGGAACCCTGCAGGTTCGGCTATTATATCAAGCAGCCAAAGTGGTTGAATTCCTATTCTATTACTTCAGTTGCTTGAATTTATCATCATAGCTGTAGGAAAAAATCGCTTAGGAAGAACAACAGCGCCAGTCCTAGTTATGCAGCGTCAACAATGACTATGACTGATCACCGTGTAGCAGATAGCCTACAAAGGTGCAAGAGATTAATACAGCTGACCCGTATAGACAAGCAGCTTCCTGATATCTTTCCAAATAGCCCACTTCCAAATCCGATTATAAAGCAGTTGAATATCTGCTCACTAAAATCCCAGCTAACGGTAGTCCAAATATGATTCTGTTGGTAATGACCTCGGCCAGACCATGTCTAAACCTCGCGCTTTTGCCCAAGGCTCTGAGTCCCTGATCAAGGATAGAGATGAAGATACTGTAGATAGCTGGTCCAGGCTTTTAGGGCAGGTTGCAAATAACCCCCTAACGTTGGACAGACATATGCTATACGCCCATCGAATTTTTAACTGAAGAGCAAAGAGAGCGCAAAGTAGAGGCGTTCAAGCGAGGCTACACGACTGTATGTTTTGCACACTGACTGTGTTGAAAGTGAAATTACTAACACAAGTGCAGTCGTATGATCCAACTGATTTTGTGCTAAAGGAAGAGCAAATGGCGGACTGGAACACGCTCCATCCTTAAGGGCCCCCAACTATCAATCAGGAGACTCAGCAGGCTATCGACATAATCCCGTATGATTGATTTATAGTCACCACGGGCTTGTATCCTCTGGATGAGGAACTTTGTAGAGCTTATTGCTTCAGTAACCTGATTATGGTTTCCATGCATGTCCTGTATAACATAGCGTAGATGTGCATTTATAAGGAGAAATTATCAAATATTATGTTTCTTACACATTGCGTTGTCACTAATTGGATTAGTACATTTCGACTGCGAGAATTGAAAGGTACTCATTTTTTTGAAGTTGCTCACAAGAAAATTTATATCTCTTATTTTGCGAGATATTCCAACTTACTCTGGTCTCTCTGTATGAATTCAATTCTAGCATAATATTACAGCTATAGTACTACTAGTGTATTATCAGGATTTTACTCTTAACTGGGGACATAATCCGTATTCTCGTATTGAAGACTCGAGTTTGCCGCAAGAGCACTAGGTCGTCTTCTCTTTAGACTGCGGAATGTGCATCTCGCCGGTGTATGGCTTGTGTGACTACCGAGGGCATAGCCAATGATCGTTGGTGGTGGATGTACATTCCGGCGCCAACAGCCGATCCTCGGGGTATGTCGTCTCGATCCTTCTCATGCATCGCATCATCTGACTAGCTCAATCTTTCAGATCTGTTAAATCTGTCCATGCTTTTTTTTACTAGTTATTTAATTTTATAATTTAAGTGAAATATCTGGGTAAGTACCTGTAGGCACCCTCCCAAGTGAAGAAAAGGAGTATCAAAACCCAGCAGTTACAACATACATCTCCCTTTCGTCAAATATCGAATGTGCTCGGGACCTGGGCGGTATCCCGTTTTTGTATAATCAGATATAACGCACCGGTAAATGAACCAAAAAGGACTGATTGTTATGGAGTACCAGCCCTGTCAGGAGAAATGAACTTGCTATTCACTTGTCAGAACAATGATTGAAAAAGCACTCATAGACCCAACGTTAACACAATAGTCACTCACTCCAACACTGCCATTATGGCACCTCGTATCGTCTCAAAGGCAAGGCTTGTATGGGCTGAGCTTGTATATTAAGTAACCTGCAAATCTAGCCCTAATTGCACATATGATACAATCGCATCCCTACAAAGAGCCTTCAATAGACCCTCTATCATATGCCCCACCAGTTATTTATTCTGTTCTCGCATATCTCGATGACCAACCCGTCCTCGAAAAGGAAGTTTCCCCTCTTCCCACTGACAGGATCTCCGCGTCGAGTTCGCAGCTCCGCAAGCCACCCTGGAAATCATTCGGTGTTAATTTTGATCAACACTCTCCATGTGGCTTCTTGGAGGTCTCGAAGTTTTCTGTGAGGTAGATGAGTAGATGATTCCGCGCTTTCTTTCCTTCCATTTATCTCTATAATGGACTTGGAAGAGTTGGTCGAATATCGCTTCTGTGTAGTGGTGAGGTTAGTATAGTAATTCCGTAGCACAGTGGGTCCCTGCTCCCGGATCGTTCCATGCGGGGGCGGAGGACCTACCTGTTAGGATCAGTCTCCGAAGCGGATACAGCACCCAAACAGGTAACCCTAGTATATCAACCATTAATTGACAGCGGGCAGCTCATAAATGGCCCGACACTGGGTGGACCTCTTCTGAATCGCTCTCGAATTGAAGGAAGCTCCATCCTGATTCAGGGTTTAACACGTGAAAATCTATATCGTAGTTTCAAGCTCTCTACCCATCGGTGGCTTTTGAAAGACGTTCTCTCAAATGGAGAACTAGACGACATGAGAATGTTCTAGTAAGATGAATTGGCAGGCAGGAGTCGAAAAATTTGGTACATCTGTTTATAATATCAACAAAATCAGTAGAGAACTCGGATATTCGGTGCACTGGAGCTAATAATTACCATTTGGCCCGTGTGTTTGAAAACATTGACGGGCCTAGTATTGTCCCCACAAATAGAGTGAGGAACCATACACTAAAGATGTGCCGGGACTTAAGCCTTCGATATTGAAGGCATGCAGCATGTAATATTGCTGCAAAAGCGCAAGCAACTAATGCATATGATCATGTGCAGATATTAGACATAGTTATGGAGAGCACAAAACCATGTAGCGTGCATACTTTGTTATAGAAATGCCACCGAAGAGCAGGGGCTAACCTCTGTACAGGGCAACCTCTGAAAAACAAGCACGTTTCTCCAGGGAAAGCGCAGGGAAAGCGCATAGTGCCAAAATATGGTCTACACGCGTTCTGGTTAGAATACTGATAATGAAACAGAAGAATCGAGACGCCAAATATCATGAGATTATGAAATCGGTGTGATGGTGCGATGATTCCTGGATCGACTCAAGCGGATGTGGGAGGAACTTTATAGACTACTTTGTATTGAATTTCTCCTAGCCTTCTATTGAAGTTCCACCCACTTCCGTGTTGAAGTCTTACGACATGATATTGAATATCTACAAGCTTTGCATTGAAGCCCTACGCAGCTTCATTTTGAATTACTATGACCATGTATTCAACTTTTATGGATTTGTATTGAATCTCTACAAGCTTTTTATTGAAGGTCTAAGTTCCGTATGCAGCTTCGACTCCAATGCCATGCATTAAAGTCCCCAGTAAGCACGAGACTGCCTGTTCTTCAAGTCTAAGATGGTGCAAATGTACATAGCACGTCGAATCTCCGTATGCTGAACTAATATAAATGTTGTACGTCTGAATAGAGAGGCCAGTGTGCGCCTATCTAGTAGTTAAACTGAGAATCTTTTGTGACCCTGCTGCCGTATTATCCGTAACTTGTATTAATAAGTTATTAATACTCGAGCAGTGATATCAACTTCCAGGAGCCTTGTACAGACATTATATCGAAAATATAATATTTCTTTATCTTGAAAAGCTCTCAGCCTCGAATAGATAGCTCATCATCAAATCTATTGTCCTTCTAAGCTCTTCTCAAGGTCTTTTATAAATCTCCTATGAATGTAATTTGTAAATATCCCAATAGATAGTTGGAGCATTATTAGAAAACAGAGTTAGTGTCACCGTTGTGATACGAGGCCCACGAACAAGTGAAGCGCCCATCACTACCTTATTTAAATCAAGTATACTAGTAGTTGTAAGAGAGGCAACTAGGGCATTATAATTCACAAGACTATCCACTAGACTAAAAAGCCAGAATAATGCTGGATCGACGATCCAGAATGCCCTGGGATAATCTACATAGCTCGTTGTTATGGAGTGCGTAGGTTTAAAACAACTAAAGGTACTAGTAGTGACGTCCATATTGCAGGATAGTGGCCCCTCATGGACAAATCTAATTGGTTGACAGAGATAAATCTCATCAATTCGTCCCGTCACGGGTACTCGTCCGGAAGCTCAATTCGGGGGAAGAGACTACAAAAAAAAAATAAAATAAAATAAAATTAGAAGACTAAAAAGAGAAAAAAAAGTGTATATACACAGAGAAAAGGAGGAGACAGGTTGCATGGAACATCGTCTATAATTCTACAGGCTTTTTTTTCTTTTCTCTTTCTCCTTTTCTTTTTTTGTTTCTACATATCCCGAATGGTCCTTGGCCGATCACATTGCTGATGCCGAATCTAGGCCACTCTGTACATGACGCTACGTAAATTGCAGTTAGGTAATATTTTTGTCTGAAAGTGAATTAAGTAAATACTCTTCTATGTTAGGAAACTATCTTCGAATGCGTCCCTTAATCGAGTATGAAGCCCTCGTGGGAGAGGCAAAGTGTACATGCGGGCCAGAATCTACTCTCGGAAAGTCTCCACTAAGGTATCAACTCTTAGCCAGAAGTAAAGCACGTTCTCATCTGTGTTGTAATTTCTCATTTCATTATCCCGGTTAATGTACAGAGAAATTCAGGGAAAATATGTATAAAATACCAACTGGAGCAAGAAGTCTATGAGTATATATTTGTCTAAGCCATCGACCAAGCCCACCCCTTTTAGGAATCCAAAATAATATTCATCGCAAAGAGACATACTATCCCTACCCACGCGAGGAGCTCTTCACTGTGATTCGCACTTACAGCGTCATATCGTTGCAGGGAAGCTCTTTATAAATATCGAGGTATGTAGAGATACATATACACTTCATTTGAGCAAGGCTTATTTTATGTGTGTATTTCTTGCCCGCCCACTGTGTAAGGGTGTACGGTCTGAGTAAAATCAGTACCTAGTCACGCTGAGACTCTCTTCCTACAAAGGCCAGACAAAAGGTGCAGTGATTCATGATATGATCTTTAGAAGGTTACCGATGACGACACAGATAGCTAAAAGTCCCTAGGTACAATATCTCCGGTACATTAGCACTACCCTTTGATATGTGAAAATTATCAGGGCACCCGGTTCGACCTTATGATATTGGAAACGCATTCGTCATAGCGTCTAGATTCCCCGGACCATAGCCTTAAGACTATATGTTCTAGTCTGACTTCGCATACTAGCTCTGAACAGGAAGAAAAGTGGAGACGATGCAAGAAGGGTCAACATTCCTACAATATGGACATTCTTCTGGTTCGCCAAGTTTTCCTATTTGGGAAAGAAACTCCCTGTCAAATAAGTAAAAATATCTTTCCCCAGACCTGGATATGCATGTCATCGTCCCATGTAACTTTGCTGGTTAGTGCCTGTTTCTGCGATCTGCTCGGCCACATGTTGCGCCCCGGGTACATCGCATGGTGCAGTCGTCCAGAGTCAATGAAAGGACATATTGCTCTACTTAAATCAGTGGCAATAGTACTGGCAACAAACTCCTTCATTTCTCCGCCAATTTTACTCTTTATGGACAAGCGTCTCTCCATATACGGGGTTGTGGGGATGCTGGCCCCCACTCACCTGGGGTTCGAGCACGATTTATAAAGACACAATGTCGTCCGGGGTTTGCCATGGATGCTGCGGACAACTTGTATGATAGTCAGTTCATCTGGAAATTACGACAAATATGCAAGCCGCTTCGAGACGGAGCTCCGTCACTGGCCTCGCCGAAGTGACTGGTGCTGATACTGGTGTGCGTGGGCTCATGAACAACAAACAATGCTTGGGATTGGCCTTATTCGCTTCTCTTGGAGGTGTCCTCTATGGCTACAATCAGGTAAATCCATGTCATGTATGCCAACCTGTCGATTGCGCTCCCTCTAACAGCTTCGTTCATCCAGGGGGTATTCAGTCAGGTCCAAGTCATGGCTGACTTTGAGCACCGCTTTGCATCTACCGTGAGTTGTCCATACCGCTGAAATTATCCTCGATTAACTAAGATAATGCCCTTCTTAGCTCAACAATTCCTCCACCAAAGGTCTTATCACTGGAATTCTAGGTATGTTCGTTGTGGAGAAAAAGATCCCGATGATCAACAAGGTTAATACTGTCTGTGTCCAGAGTTGGGGGCCACGGTGGGAGCGTTGAGTAGCAGTCCCCTCGCAGACAAATTTTCTAGGAAGGTGAATTTGGTCACAGACTATTTATAGACGCAACCTCTAATACGGAATAGCTCTCCATTTCAGCCTGGTGTGTTGTCTTCATGCTAGGTGTCGCCCTTCAGGTTGGCGCGAGCACCGATGTCGCTCTGATTTACTGTAAGTGAGAACGCGGGCCCCAAAGATTTGCTGGGGTACTGACTTCAGACTGCAGCAGGGCGTTGGTTTGCCGGAATGGGTGTCGGTGGGCTGTCTGTGGTTGTACCCATGTTCAACGCCGAGCTGGCGCCGGCATCCATTCGAGGAACCCTGGTTGGTCTACAGCAAGTAGCGATCTGTTGTACGTGATCTTCCACTGCGTTCTTGTGCCGCCCTTCCATTAATGTTTACATCAGTCGGAATCATGATCTCATATTGGATTGGATACGGCACGAACTATATCGGTGGAACGACTTACCCCAATCAGTCGAGCGCGGCATGGAGGATCCCCCTGGCCCTTCAGCTCGTCCCCGCTATTATCCTGTGCATCGGGTCGTGGTTCCTCCCGTATTCACCTCGATGGCTCATGCTCGTTGGCAGGGAAGAAGAATGCCTCGCCGTCCCGGCTCGACTCCGAAAAGAAGACGCAAACTCCCCAGCCGTTCAGTATGAATATCGCTCGCTTAAGGTTGAAGCTTACGCAGACCGCGCGACCGCTCGATCTCGATATGGAACTGAAGAGAGAACATGGCGCACGGAAGCCCTGGAGTACAAGCGGATCTTTACAACAAAAGTCACTCTGCATCGTGTTGGTCTCGGCGCGGGCGTTCAAGCATTTGGTCAATGGTCCGGTAAGTTTACAGTTTCGACCTAACGGCGTCAGAACAACGTTGACGGGAATAGGAATCAATGCAATCCTCTACTACGCGCCGACCATCTTTGAACAAGTCGGGCTGTCGGGTGGAAGCATTGGCTTGCTGGCTACCGGAATTGTGGGCATCTTGATGTTCGTCTTCACCATCCCAGGTGCCAAGTTCGGTGGAAAGGTGTTCGTGATCGGGGTGGGGAAGGATCATTTGCAGATCCCCTTTATGAGGATGAGCGCTCAGGAGGTTAAGCTCCAGTTTCAGCAGAGATACGTAAATATGTGGCCGAGGGCTATTCGCGTTTTGTGGAGCGGAATGGTCAGCCTGAGCAAATTGGTTACGCATGAGTTTGAACTGGAGGACGCACCTACGGCGTTTGAGACGGCAGCAGATCCAACATGCGGTGCGATCAAGGTGCTAATTCGGTCATCATAGCTGGGACTCCCGGAAAGAACTTTCATATGCAGCTAACATGACTTCATGTTGCTCCTTCTGAACGTCGTAAACCATTCCCTTCACTCTCGACTCGCCATCTGGATGTAGTTATGCAGTATGCTTTTGGAAACTGGTTAGATAAGCACGTCTAGACGTCTTGGCGGGCGCTTAATTTTGGTATCAACGTCAATCACTAGAACTGCAGTCCAATCTGGTAAACCCTGGATTCAACCACGTTCGCTTCTTTGTATCATTGCCCCCTCTACTCGTGGCGATGGAAGACTTATCTGTGTACCGGCAAAGTAATCTCCTCTACACACAGGAGCAGTTATCGAGGTATCGGCTTGGTGGGTACCATCCAGTCGGCCTTGGCCACACCAAGAACGATCGCTACGAAATACACGATAAATTAGGTTGGGGGGGATTTTCCACCGTGTGGCTTGCAAATGACAGAAAGTTAACTGCGCATAATCGCCTATATAGCTTTTACTATCGTAGCACAGGAAGAACCAGTGGGTTTCGCTAAAAGTTCTGAGAGCGGATATCTCCCAGGGATCCCGAGAAATTCACAATCTACAACTACTTAAGAAGCGTTCGCAGGGAAGGCTACCCTCAAAATATATTGTTCCGTTACTCGACTCTTTTACTCACCAGGGGCCTAACGGAATCCACCAGTGTCTTGTATTTGAGTTGCTTGGTCCATCTGTTGACAGGGTTCTTCGCGACTGCTACAGCTCTGGGGATACCCTTGAGCCGGACACTATCCTTCGCATGTCAGAACAGCTTCTAGAAGCCATTAAATTCATTCATGATGCTGGCATGGGACATGGAGGTGAGACAAAGACTAATCTAGCTTTCCATACCCTGTGATAACTCATTCTTGTCCCTACGCCATGGTACTTACGCAGTGACAGATATAAGCGGTGGAAACGTCGCTTTCAGCTGTAGGAACCTCTCGAATGCGACCAAAGATGAGCTCTTCGAAGTCCTTGGGATGCCAGAATCAGAAGAACTGGTTCGTCTTGATGGCAAGCCTCTGGATAAAGCACTACCGAAACATATAGTAAAAGCCACTGAATGGGATGAGTGGATAGATGAAGATGACGAAGACCTTCGGATTCTTGACTTTGGAGAGGCGTTCATTCAAGTAGATGAGCTCAGAGAACTTGCTCAGCCAAGGCCATTGCGGGTACCCGAGACGACTTTTGTCCAATGCTTTGACCACCGGGTCGACTTATGGCGTGCAGGCTGTATGGTAAGTAGCCCTTCCGTGTCTGTAGCAAGTTTGATGCTAAGGTTGGCAATCGAGATTTATGCGTTTATATTTGGTGCATATCCCTTCCAATATCTAGGCGACGATGATGTCCTGGTTGCACAGATGATTGGTTTTGTGGAAGAGCTACCAAAGGACTGGCAGCCAATGTGGGAATGCATGCGATTGAACTCTAAGCATACATTGGAACCGAGAGAAAGTGAGTCAATAGCCACCATATGGACACGATACAGTCAGGTTTGCTAATTGAATTGGAAGATTGCGAGCAGTTTGAATTAGACGAAGGTTCAATAGAAAGGAGCACAGCCGATCGCTTGCTTGCCTTGTCCCTGTCATCCGGGGATTGATGAGAATTTTGCCCTCGAGCCAAATGGAGGCCTCCGTGGCGCTTGATTTGTTAAGATCAGATCAGTATGCAGAATCAAATCCTAAGTAGATTCCGACTATTATACTGGAAATAGGACTGCCAATCCATGAACTTGAAGTTATGGCCTATATCTGTCCTACTCCTTCACCGCGTAGATGTGTAGTGTGGTAACTTCGAAGCGTGGCAGTCTGTAGCAGTAGAGTTTAAACTTTTAGTCTCTTGTGCGTTGTATTTTCACTAATTTCTTTCCTGATTCTAGTGCTGCGGCTGATTAAAGCCCAGATTCTGTCCTTCTTTCTCCATAGTCATTCCCTGAGAACTGGAAGGACATGCGCTTTGAACCTGGAGGAGGCCGCAAGCGTACTATACGCCACGCGTGGCCCGCTTGCCCTGGACGAAGAGGATGAGTAGCTGGCTTGGGTACGCGAAAACGGGTCCTAGAGGCGTAGCTCGACTTTTACCCTGTTATTTGTATGGCAAGATATGCTGCGGCTTCGTGCTCACCTATATGGCCGTCCCTCCCGGGGTTCAATAAAAAAAAAAGCAAAAGCTACCCTCAGTATCGCAACTGGCCGGTGAGACTGCAGCAAGAGATTTGAGTCAATCATTGTGGACGAACTTACGAAGGAGAAACGGCTGATTTCATTGCAAGAGAAAACTAGCACCAGGGTCCAGAAACCACTCGCGCTGCTGGGCTGTATTCCAAGTAAGTCAAATGGGAACCCAATATCAGGTCCGTATTTCATTCTAATGCCAAGAACCTTTCCCAGAAGATCCACAACCCTCAACAGGTCGGTTTCAGCTACCCATATACATTGAGTGCATCATCCAGAGCTGAATAAGTAGTATTATGTGATATATGTGGAGAATGCACTCAATGTATGTACATAGCTGTAATTGCCCTGTTGAGTTTTGTTCATCTTTTGGAGACACATTTTATACCAGTCATATGTAGTATCCATATTTTAGCTGCGAGTTGTGCTCCGCAGTCATCCATAGTTTTCCTTAGGACATACGCCAGTGACGTATCTAATCAGCACGAAATTATCCATTAAGTCGAGAATTTCAACTTTGACCGTGACTGCATATTTCTGACGGGCTCATATCAACGCTCCAGATTGTAAGGATCATACTTGAAGAGGCGACAAACTAAAAGTGCGATTGAAAATAGGTGCCCGTCGAGACAGGTATTTTCTTGGCGCCACGATAGGAAACAGGAGATAAATTTCTGAAGATCGAGAAAAGAGTGCAGGTAGTTTGATGATCGTCAGGCCTTGGCCACTGTATTTGCCGACGGTGCATTTGTTTGGGCAATCTGAGGAATATCAGGTCCCGCCTTCTATCAGTCACTATTGAGGGCCAAAGTTTTGAAGTGGGACCTTGCACAGCACGAGCAACCTGCCCTTTCAAGGTCAATTGTGTTATACATGCACTACAGAGTACCCAAAGTCGCATTTACAGTTTCTTATACTCCTTGAACCGAGGGTCAACGATCGAATAGAATTTACACGTCTCTAAGATACACCTGAAGAGCGCCAACAACACAGATGAAAACGGGATTCTTACTGTTCATGCCACGATTAGAATCAGGGGCCACGAGATCTAGAACATCATGTATCTGAGTTCTTAAACAAGAACCAGGTAAGGGGCTGTCTTTATGAATTAAAGTTCGAGGCTGGGACTTCTTTCAGCCAGCCTAGAATTCCGCCTATGCTGGGCCTGGGCTCACGGATTGTCACTAAACAACCCTAAAGTCCTGCATGAATGCGGGATATGGACATGATTATTTTACGGAGTATTACCCACCACAAACATGCGCCCTTATTGTTGACAGGGCAAATTCTGCGGTTGCAGCATATTGGAAAATATTTATTATTCAGAAGAATTTCCCGTTCAGCCTTGACTCATGCCATATATAATAGACATCCGATCCAAGCAGCCGAGTGGGGTCAAGCCTGGCGATTTCCACATCGAAACGCGTCACATACGGCTTGTTTTGAAGCTATTAAAACACTAAAGATTCTGCATTTCGATACGGAAGTTGAATGATCCGACGATCCAGACATTAGAGAACTTTATGGCCTGGAATACCATAGCCAGTGCACTTTGGTGCAGCGCGTACACGCTGGGTTTCTGCTATAGGATCTATTTCTACTGATATATTAGACATGGATTGAAAGAATTTTGACCACTATGCAGATGAGGAAAAAATAATAATAAAATTAATGGAGAGTTAGATGAACCAAATCGAAAGGCTTAGTTTGATAAGAAAGATTTGTATCATAACAACTCGACATTGTCCTGGAGAGCGGACGCATAGGACCGAGTCGCTTTCGCCATCACATTCTCCCCAGTAGTTTGTCCGTCCACTTGTAACCTCACATACGGTATCTTCATCGTCTGCAAGAAAGGAACGAGTGTGTCACATGCCCAGTCCACTTGCTTGTTGGCGTAGAGAACGGTCTCCGTTTTCAGCCTGGCCAAACATTGTGCCATCAGCTCTGAAAACTGTTCACGGTCCATTCTCGGCATAGTGAAGCATGGATAGAACTCTCGATAGCCTATCACCTTCCATATTCCACGCGAGAAGTCTGGTCCTTCGAGTAGAGCTTTTTCGAGCTTATAGAGGCCGAATAATTCGCGCAATAACCCTTCTTGCACCATTTCATCCACGCGTTTTCGGATACGAGTTTCAAGACTCGATGCAGTATCCCCGAGAATAATGATGAACGGGGTTTTCCCGTCCTCAACCGCGGCTTGCAAAATGGGGATTGTCAAAGAAGTTGATCCTCCAACAAGGATAGGAACTCTTCCTCGACTGTGGATGTCCCGGATACAATCAATCGCATCGTTGATAAATGTGTGGGGCTCGTCTTGTGCATCGACATAGTCAACGAGGTGGTGAACTATTCCATCTGCCTCTTCAGGCTTCACTTTGGCGCTGATGATGCTGCCATCCTTGTAGCACTGGAGGCTGTCAATCGAAATAACCTCGCTTTGAAGCGATTTTGCAAGCTGCACGCCCAGCTTTGTCTTCCCAACAGCGGTAGGCCCAACGAGGGCTATGATGCTGGTAACTGGAGGAAACATCTGGGATCTTCAGAGTGTTATAATAGCCTAATAGAGAACTGGAAGAAAGCGAATGATAACAACAAAGATGTGAACTTAGGTGTAGTCTTTGAAGTGACTAGAGCGGGGGCGGATTATTGCTACATGTTAAATTAAAACACTGCGTAAAATATACAAAAAATAGAACAAATGATAGACATGTAAAGTATATTCCCTGTACTAGTACACACCCCTTGCCTCATGTCGCCACTTGCCTCAGCTGCCCTATGTACGGAGTAGTTCGGGAGGCCGTTTCGGCCTGAGCAAGCCTTCGAAATGATATACAAAAGGGCGTTCTCCACTATCTACACGGTATGCTTCTCCAGTACTTTCAATTTCCTAGCGTCTTGCCTCGTCCTCGTTTACGTGAGAGTGTGATTTAATAGCCCAATGTCGCCTATTTCTCTTCCCTCACAAGAATCTCCGTCAGCGGGGAAGGTTAACCCTCCCGTTGTTTGCGTATAGTACGTATGGTACCAATTCGCGCACAACAGGCAGCAGATACTGATAGTTCTAGCTGTGGGTCATCACCCGGGAACGATTCAGCATATCTAGACGCTGCTAGGGCTTTTGCCAAGGTCCTTCACCAGCATGGATTTCACCTCGTCTATGGGGGTGGAACGACTGGTATAATGGGCGCGATTGCACGCGAGGTGGTGAAATTATCAGGGCCAGATGCGGTACAGGGTTATATCCCAGCCGCGCTGGTGGCATACGAACGTGGAAAAACGGGCAAGGAACGGGATAACACGACGTATGGACGCTTTGAGGTTGTGCCAGACATGCATACACGTAAAATGCTTATGGCACGGCGTGTTCAATGTGGCGGACCAGGAAGTGGTTTCGTGGCTTTGAGCGGCGGGCTCGGTACAATCGAGGAGTTGATGGAAATAGCAACATGGCAACAGCTTGGTATCCATTCTCGAGGGGTATGTCTCCTAAACGTCGGAGGCTACTGGGACGGTCTGGTGAACTGGGTTGAAAAAGTTGTTGTGGGCAAAGGTTTCTTGTCGCCAGAACACTGGCATGCTGTCGGTGTTCAGAGCAGACCAGAAGACGTCGTCAAATGGCTCCAAGAGTGGCGGGCAGAAGAAAAGGGGGTTAGGTTGGACTGGAGAAGCGAGACGGGGACTGCAAAAGAGGATAGCGATCATCAGGGAGTGGTTGGTGTAGATCTGTAGTTGTGGCTGGCTTGGAAACAACATATCATATTCTTCGCTTGTGCTCCATACGTGTCATTAACTTCTAGTAGAAGTTAATCTTGAATCCCTGACCACAGACGCAAAATTGGACGTGTCAGCCGAATCACATAGCACGTTGACTATTGTATGCTAGCGTTTTCGTAGAAACCAATAGTACACAGGAGTTAGTACGAATGACTATAGTAAACAGGCAGGTGCGGAAATGCTATGCATAATGCCTTCCTTCCTTCCAAGCATCACGATGCGTCGCCCCTCTGCATGCATGAAGACGCTACACTGACACTTTGCCACCAGCTGGCGTCAATCCCTTACTACCTGCACATCATCCTGCCGCAATCAACAGGGGGAGTAACTAATGTCGCCTTCATCTAATTCCCCGAAATTCTGTTTCATTGTTTCCTATGTAGTTCCTTCTATAATACCCCTCAACTCCAGCGCCTATCATCCTAATGCATGAAAAGTGTGAGAAGTATCTAACTCATTAAAATACATTGTCATGTAGGGACCCGTCTTTTTGCTGTACGAGAACGAAAGCCAAGATTGTATGGTAGTGGTCTTTTGGAAATCGAAGGACGGGCTGTATCATGGTTAGGTACCAGGTATCATATAGATTCGGAAACTTCACGTACAAGTATGACTGTATATTATCACGGTACGAAGCCGCATGTTTCGTCCATCCGAAATGGTTGAATATGGAGATCATCCTCTCACATTTGATGTTTTCATCAAAGCCTCGGAGAGAGATATATGCCTTTGGGGTAGGCTCCGGGCAACCACGCTTTGCCTCGTAGCTCATAAGCAATTGGTTCAAGGTTCCTGTGTCGTTAAGATCCGGTGGAGCGTCTGATAGTCTGCGAATTCCCTCTGGGATTTTGAGTAGCAACCAGACCTGGTGTAGCAACTCCAGTCCGGCTGCAATGTCAGGGTCTATCAGCTGGCCGCCAAGGGTCCAAAGGTCCGCCAGTTTCGCCCAGCTGACCTCTGCCTCGGAGATGTATACCTTGATTCGGGCAAGCTCGAGAGCAACCATATCAAAGCCCACGAAGAAGGTCGACATCGTCGGTGACGGACATTTGTCCGTGAGTGGATACACGTACTCTTCGATAGCCGAAATTGCAGGCATATATGCCGCACCCCCCTCCAAAGCCGGGAGTGTCTGGAGAGCATCAAAAAGAACCCTAGTGACGGATTTACCCGTGGCAAGGGCCTTCATCATCGGGTACATAAACGTTTTCATCCCAATCCTCCCGTCCTTGAGCTCGAACGCAGTGGAGCATTGCATCTGGTTTGGTAGCTTATCCACTATGTCTGTCTTTCGAATTCGGGCTTCGTCTACCCTCGGCAAAACCAACTTGTCTGCAAAGAAGTAGAACAGGGTCGTATCGATCCCACTGTTAGGTAGAGCTGTCTGGATCCTATTCAGGAACGCTTGGACGGCAAGTCTGTTGCATGGATCCCGGATCGTCCCGTCCAAGTGACTGGTGGGCTCGAGGTAGAGGCGCGTAGTCGATTTAGATGCCTGGTAATTCATGCTATGCTCGTACGGTGTGCTGCTAACAAGCGTGTTTTCCAGCGCAGTCTTACCGGTCGGGGCATGCAGTGACTTTAGTACAGGAAGGAGGTACCTGTAGATGAAGCACAAGTACTCGTACTGATGGTGCACGCTGTAGTCTGAATCGACCATCATTTTCGCAAAAGTAGGACCGATGGTATACCACCAGGAAAGTTGGACTTTGTCCGGAAAGTCGAAGATTCGTGAAAGAACCTCAAAAGGGGTCGAGAGCCCTGCCTGAGATGGTTTTATTCGTTATTAGACACTCCAAGTGCAGAGTATATGGTCTTGCGGGATGAAAAGGGCTTACATTTTTCGCATCACCGAGAGAGTTGTTCAAGTCCATATTTGTTGATAGTATACTTTTTTTTTTTTTTTTTTTGTGTGTGTGTTTTTGGTCCACGGACGAGAAGCAGCTCAGAGTGAAGTTTTAATTATGTACAAGGAGCCAAGTTCTATGCAAATACAGGGCAAGCTCAAACGTGATTATATATAAGGAGAACAGAACTGGCTATGAACCTACTAAATGCGGTATCTTGGGAAAGGAGCGGTGAACATATACACATGTCAATTGATATTTACGTTGATCATGTCGGTCTAAACCATATTTTTCTATGTAACTATTGTCTGTGGTGGCGACCTGACCTTTCTGCAGAGGACCCAGACCATGGTTATTACACAGCCAAAAATATGTTCTATTCTAGAATGCCAAGGCCTTCATGATTCATTGGTTTATGTTCATGCAACCATGTGTCGCATTATTATTCTGGATAGGGTTTCGGTGATTAGCGCAGTAGGGCGCATAGATGGAGTACTGTGATACCTCAGAAATTCAGCCGAAAGCGGCCCAGGCGACTTAATTTATAATCCAAACTCCTTCGGAGCTTGCAAGGTTTCTCAATTAGTGAGCTTGTTTTCTCATTGGCTGAAAGCCCTCAACGCCTTGGGTTATGAGCTCCTGAGTTCGAAAGTTGTCGATCCCTATGCCTTGATCTACATACGCATGAAAACTATACCATTGAACCTTTTAAGATCCAACTTCAGGCGAATTTGTATGGGCTCCCAGGCTTACAGACAAGATTCTTATATTTTTAAGGTTTCAAGAATTTATATAGGAAATTATCTTAGCTATAGTGCCCCGTCTTGACTCACGAGGTATCACAGTACTTCCTAGAGCAAGAAATGATTGACGTAAGGGGTTTATCAAGGATCCTAGCTAGAGCCCCATTGATCCACGAAAGGTAACATGGTGTCTGTCAGGCGGACCATGTGGCGGTTTTTTGGTAGCAGATACATGCCCAGAGAGCTGAGGCTGTCCGCCTGAAAATATCATTAGCAATACAATATCTCTTGCCTTATATTACAGATTTCCTCGTTGGATAGTAGGTACCTATCCATCACTCTAATTCATCCTGACTCATTCTTGCCTCGAATCCTAGTACCCTTCTGGCGATGGACAAATGCGCCCAGTATGTCATAGCGGCATTCAGACGAATCGCGGCGACCATCAATGCCAGTGTTGCCTTCGAGGAAGTTTCCCTTTTCCAGATTATATCCTATTCCCTTGTGCCTTTGACGGCATATCTAGTACTGGTTTCGTTTCTTCGGTTTCGTCGCTTACGATGGCTACACAAAAAGTATAATTATTCTGGCCGGGAATCACTAGCTCGAATGACCGATACAGAGGCATGGGAAATCCAAAAGATTCTGTTTGAGCTGGAGTTCCCTTTTATGTTTTTCCAGGCTCTTCAGTTCGCACTTTTTAAGGTCTGTATTTGTACAGAAACACTTTTCAATTCGTTTTTTTGGACTATGTTTGCTGATGGGTGCCTAACACGATTTATCCTGTGAAGACCTACGGTATACCTACAATTTCGAAGCTACTCGCTTCCACCAGGCAATCCTCGAACCCGGAAAATGCCCTAAAACGCTACGCCGACACGGGTGCCCTGCTTCAAGAGTTTATGGGCAACCCCCCTTCTTCAAGGCGCGCTTATGAAGCAATCGCACGCACGCGCTGGATTCACAGTGGCTACCGTGCGAAAGGGAAAATCTTAGAAAGTGATATGCTATACACACTTGGTCTATTTGCCATTGAGCCCATAAGATTTATCGAGAAGTATGAGTGGCGAAGATTGAGTGACCTCGAAAAGTGTGCCATAGGTACATTCTGGAAAAGTCTGGGTGATGGCTTAGGTATTAGTTACGGCGCTCTTCCGTCAAAGGATAAGTGGAGAGATGGGCTCCATTGGCTCGAAGAACTCTCCAACTGGAGTAGTAACTATGAGATTCAGCATATGCGACCACATATCAAGAATCGCGAAGTTGCGGACCAGGCGACTGCTATAATATTATACACGCTTCCTCAGTTCGCTCACTCTGTTGCGGTTAAATTAACTTCGTTTCTTATGGATGTTAGGTTACGGAAAGCTATGTTGTGAGTATAGAATCCCTGATCAGACGTCGCTTTCCATACTTCAGTAGTCGAAGTACCTACTTACACCTTACGTCTAGATATGAGCCCCCATCAGCTGCATATACTAGAATCTTCGACTTTTTACTCTCTGTCCGCCAATTCACCATCCGTCATCTCCTGCTCCCTCGCCCCTATTTCCTCCGTTGTACCAACTACACCGAGCACACAGATACGAATGGTCGCATTTTTAATACTCAATGGGGCGCCGCACCGTATTATGTCAAGCCAACTGTATGGAATCGGTGGGGGGCGATTGCTTGGTTGACTTGGCTGCGAGGTGGCCCTCTCCCTGGTGATGAGAAGTACTACCCCCAAGGCTACTATATTCCCGATGTTGGACCAAAGTATTTCGAAGGCAAGGGCCGAGAAGCCTTAGCCACAACTATCGAGGAGTTAAAGGTATCGCGAAAGGGCCAGTGCCCATTTCATTGATAGCATAGGACAGAAGAAATTAGCGAACAGGTCCATAAGGTACTAGAGTCTAGTGGATTAGGGCTCGGATGTCCGTTGGTCCGTAGATCCGAACGGAGAAGTCAAGGCCGCCTGCCGGAAAAGGCTATCCGAATGCCGGGTTGGGGTAATGACGTTATGAGTTATAAACATTGAACATCTATTGTCCCACCTTCTGTCTCTCTACCAGAATTTCGGGGTGATTGATATTTCAGAACCCCCCATGCATTTCCTTTCTCGTAGCAGTCACGATAAGGACAGCCTTGCCCTTGAATTCTGTCACTAACCAAAGCTCGAGGTCTACTTCAGTCGTCTACTTCATAGCTCACTTATATTGCATCTTAGCAGCACCGTCAACAAATTAAATCACGATGACAGAAAATATGAAGGCGTGGCAGCAGGCCGCTCCTGGTCCTATCGAGCAGAATCTCAAACTCGTGTACAACGTCCCACGCCCTAATGCAGTCCTCCAGAAAGGCGAGATCCTCGTCCGCGTCGTCAGTGCCGGTCTGAACCCGGCAGATTACAAAGGCATGGAGGGGGGATTCTTCTCCCGCGCCGTCGGCAAGTTTCCCAAGGTGGCGGGCATGGACCTCAGCGGCACTGTCGTGGCCGTGGCTGAGGGATCAACAGACGTTACGGTCGGCGACAACATCTTCGGCCGTCTCGAACCTTTTCAAGCGCACGGCTCGCTGTCGGAGTATGTGGTGCTGCCACGAGATGGGTATGCCGTGCTACCCAAGGGAGTGGACCTCGATCACGCTGCTGGGGTGCCCACCGCGGGGATGACAGCGTACCAAAGTATCAAGCCCTATATCAAAGCCGGCGATCGCATCTTTATCAACGGCGGCTCCGGAGGAACAGGGACCTTCGGCATCCAAATTGCAAAGGCCCTCGGATGCCACGTAACGACATCCTGCTCAACCGCCAAGATCGACCTCGTCAAGAAGCTGGGCGCGGACGCCGTGATCGACTACCGCGTCGACAACATTGTGACTAAACTTGAAGCTGAGGGCCAAGTCTACGATCTGGTAGTGGATAACGTAGATAACTCGCCAAAAAGCTTTTTCTCTACGACGCCCAAGTTTCTGAAGCCTCACGGTCACTATATTTGTGTCGGAGGTTCCGTATCACTGCACACAGCTAAGAATATGGTCGAGGGCCTGTTATGGCCGACCTTCTTGGGCGGCACGCCGCGAAAGTTCGTACCGTACTTTACCAAGAATGTACACGAGGACTACGAGCAGCTAGCCAAGTGGCTGGCTGATGGGACTATAACAACGATTATCGAGTCGACGTATGAGTTTGAGCAAGCAATTGAGGCCTTGAAGTATGTGAAGAAGGGCTCTAGTGGAGGAAAAGTCATTGTGCACGTCTCTCCACAGGTGTAAAGGTGTTACTTATTGTTGAGAGTTTCGGAAGTAATAGAATGGCATTTTTATTGATGATGCTAGGTCGATAAAGTTCTTAAAGAGACACAGTTATGAGTGTAAGAAGGTTGCTCTTTCCAGCTCCAAGCCTGCACCTTGGTGTCAATACTAAACAAGAAATTCTTTAAGTTACTAAGGCCCCTCTTTGGAAGAATAGCGAAATTTAGAATTCAACTGCCTTTAGTATAGCTCATAAAGGGTAGAGAGCCGTAGACACATTACACACGTGCCTCCTTTTTTACGCCTCATCCTCACCTCTAGATGAACTGCGTAATTCTTCAGGATTATAGTAATTAAATAGTTATACATAAGACAGATTTGGTTGTTGCAAGGGCTGGAACAATAGTTGCCAAAGGTGGTGGTGCCTGATTCACTGTCTTGTATACATCGGCTTGATCTTTTGTCTTCCATTTATGGGATTGATTCACTGTCTTCCATCCGTGGCCTTGTTCCCTAGCCACCACAGGCTCCTCTATAAAACCAGAATCAAGGTTTCACCCCCGCCACATAACTTTAAACCTTACTCTCACTTTCCCTTAGTTCCCAGCTTTTATCCATCCCCTTGCCCGTTTTTGCACCAGAAATTCTTGAAGGAGACTTTGGTAAGGCAGAATACTATGGCACTGGCCTGAATATCGTTCCGCTGCTTCTTCAGGGTGTCTCGCTTAGCCCATATATCAGATACACCTACCCACTCCAATCTGAAGACTCGCCAGGCATAGAGATTAGGGGATAGCCACAATATCAATCAAAGTGACGGTTATAAGCGCAGCCCTCTTCTGAACACCGGACTGGTAACTCCCTCAAGCGCGATGAAAAACCTGCGATGTCTGATATTGTCTCTTCACCGTGGTCCCTGGAAGACCTGGCTGGGTATGCCCAAACGCTCTGGAAGTAGACAGTTAAAGATGCTGCCAGAGAGCCCCAAGAGATTGTTAAGCCTAGTGGTACTCTTGAGGCCCAGGTTGGGATACTTTGGGACCGGCATGGCCATACGACGGAGGGCCAACAACCCGTCATATGGTGGATTCTCCGAAGGGAATTCGCTTATTTGGCCTTTTACATTCACCTAGCATATACTCAAGCTATCAATATCTCTTTCCTCAAAGCCAGTGAGGCCAGAGGAAGGCGATATTATAAAGACCGCGGAATTGTGTTTTTGCAATGAGTGCGTCATAATACGGAATGTTTGTAGCTGTGAATCACAGTGAAGCACGCAATATAGGCCGCTGCAGGGTGGGAGGGTCCAGTTCCAATTGGACCAACAAAGAGACACCATCCATGATGTGAAGTAGTCCTACTCCTAGCAGTTAGCTGTCAAAAGAACTGTTAGAAACCCTAATTGTATGTGTTACTGATTTCTTGGTTCTGGTATGGATGGTAAAACACAGTTCATTACATTCTCGGCCTATTTTCTCTGTGTAAAATAACTACAGGAAATGGAACTCCTCATAGATTAAATTGAAAAATCTTCTGTGTGTTATCTATCCTAGCAGGCACCCTCGTCCAAAACTGTCTCCGCATATGGGTGCAGTCATTATATCGTTGAAGGTGAGAACTGCGAGACATCGTCCTCGTTGGAGGAAACCTTCTATGACAAATATATAAACCATATTAAATGCTTGTCCAGTGTGGTGACCAATCTCGAAATTCAATTTCCCTATTTCTATACAATATACAGTGCTATATAATGCACCAGTCATGCGCTATCAATCAAGGATGTTCTGACGAAAGTTTTGTAAGATGCAAAATAGATCTATGAGCAGCATTTGGATTGCTCTGAACAACAGTCAGACTTCCCCACAACCGATAAACGACAGTAGCATGAAGCAGTGACCGGAACATCAGCGGTAGCCACCGCGATATCATGTGCGGGCTGGATAAAAAGCAGCTCATCAGACTTACCAAGGCGTGTAAGACACTCATGCAGCCCGTGCAATCCCCATACGTTGTTCAGTTTTGCTCTGCGTCGGGGAAAGTCCTTCGCAAATCCAAGATCCTCCTTGAATAACACTTCAGCTTCCTCCACCCGGTTCTGTTCAAGAAGCAGACCGCCCAGGGCATGACGAACAGGTTGCATCCAAGGAGGAGGATCGGAGTAAGGCAATGCGTCCTCCAGTTGGATTGCTTTTCGCAGAGAGGCGAAAGCAACCTCGTAATTTCCTCTACGGTACTCCAGCTCGCCATGTAACATAGCCGACGAGACCTTCAAAACGTCCACCTGCTTGCATGGTATACTGTTGAAACGAGTCGAAGGGACAGCTGCGCGGGCGGCCTCAAAGTCTTGCTGGATGGCCTCCGCCTCTTGGATTCGTCCCAGCGCACTATAGGCAAGTCCTTGGGCGTACAGTATAGTCGCAGTAGTTGCGCATCTTAATTTGCGATCGACAGGAAGCTCAAGACGAAGGATCTCCTCCCACCGACCAAAGCGCACCAACACGTGGGCCTTGCTGCCCAAGAAGCTTTCGATAGCATCAGCGACAGGAGGACTCGTGATGGAAAGGAGTTTGTCATCTATAATTTGTTCCAACTTCTCCGCTGCCGACATCGCGTCTACAAAGCGGCCGCACATCATAGCCGCGTAGAGCTTCGCACAAATGTAGTGCACACGATAACCCATGTACGAGATCGTGCCACTTTCTTGAGCAAAGTACTCATCGTCTGCAACCATGGCCTCATGATTCGAGTCAATTGCGCGACGGTAGTCTCCGACCGCCGCATCGATGTGAGTCGGCATGTGCAGCATGTGCGATCCATCAGGCACCAGGTGTCGTAGTCGATCTGCCGCCGGCAGTGCGAGTTCCGGGTTTGGAGACATCTCCATAACGTGGATATGCAAGTGGCAGAGCGCCGGGTGGTCACGCCCGCCGGATGATAAGCCAGTCTCGATGACCTGCTGGGCTTCGACCGTATGAGGGCCGGTCGGTTTTCCGGTATCCAAATCCCACAGACCGCGCGGTGTCATGCACATCAATGCATCAGCAAACAAGGCGGCGATGTCCGGGTCGCTGCCAAATTCTTGATACACAGGCCGCATGGCATCTGCGTATGCGCGATTGAGTGGACTCAGGTCGTCCGGGATGCTTTCCGTGGGTGGAAAGCGTGCAGCAATGGCCTTGACCAGTGCTTGTTCCACTGGGGTGATTTGCTCAACCAGCTGAGTGGCACGTGCGATAGCGTTCTTTGCCCTGTCGATGGAGTCTCGAAGGTCCTTTGGGTCGAAATATCTCCACGCCTTGTTGTAGTTTGGGCCCGCGGAATAGGCGATCCCCCACAGGGCCATTGCACAGTCAGGATCATATTGGACGGCCCGTGCGAAACATCGCTCTGCTTCTCCGACGTTGAAAGAATACGTCCAGACTAGGCCACGGTCGCACCACCGTTGGGCGCGTTGTGACGACGTAGTGACCGGGCGACGGTGTCGACCGAGATTAAAGTATGCCTCATCGCCAGTCGGATGACAGTCTCTAAATACCCATTAGATCGAAAATCGTGGAGTAAGGATAGAGAAAACCTACGTCATGTTGAAGGGAAATGGAATATTTTAGTAGTCAATTAACTTAGCCGTTATAAAACACTTTAATGAATGGACAATCGATATAACTTACTATTAGACTGTGAATGAGAACCTACTATTTATATTACAAACCACGATCGCCGAACAGCACACAAAGGCATCTATGGCTTGTCTTAGTAATAGGATAGGAGGGATGCCGGCGGGCAATCCTCTAAGACGGTCCCAATGAAGTGAGGATTTTGTAGGTGGGATGTTCCGAGCTGTCAGTATTACAGAGTGAAGCATGCCGGCGTATCCCACCTGCGTACAGTCGTTTCCGACATGGTTGAGATCGAGTATAAGTACCTTTTGGAAAGCAACTCTTCAACCTACATCCACATTCTTTCACCATCTCACTCTATCTGCCCTTGCCCCAAAATCGTAGTCATAAACCTTGACCATCGGTTCTGGATCAACCTCTACTTTCACCATCACCCACCCCACGATGGCGACCGGCATTTTACACATTGACGGCATCAGTTTTCTGACTGATCCTTACTTTGGTGCCGAGAAAGGAACGAAATATGGTGAGACTCAGAAACTCAACGAGAAAGATATTTCTCAGCTCGGCTTTAATTCCACTCCACCGCTGCCCCATCTAGTCAATCTCAGGGGCCCATCCGTCTGCCTTCACAATCTGCCTGGTGTTCTGAAGCCACGGAGACCACATCCACAATCTAGATCCCGAGGGCCGCAACCTGCTCGATAGACGACGGATCTTTAAGACCATGGACGGGGCCAAAAATCGAATGCTGATGTAGAGCCACAGCACCTCTCTTTCGAATTTCCTCTCTCTGTTTGCAATGTAAAACAAAAGAAAGTAGAACTCAAAGCAAAGGAACAAAGAAACGTTGTAAGACGGAAAGAAAACGCGGAAAGGAAAGAATAGAAAAGAAACAACTAATCAAGTTCCATCGACCCTACTGGGGACAATGACAGTTCGGAGGGGTGGCGGGTCTTCGTTCTTGACACTGCGGCCATGTTTAACGCTTCCAGGATTATAAAGGAGAGTAGGCCCTTGATAATACATTGACTAGTAAGCCCCATTAGCCAATGCACCGTATGTACGGTGTACTATTATGAAGTCAGCTATCATTGCCTCCGTAGAAATGGAAGGTATATCCGTCGGATAGAAGGCCAAAAACAACCGCACGCTCTCCGTCTCCAGCAGAATGTCGAGCCTTGACCACCATCGCTACTTATCAGTCAGCAGTGGATAGGATTTAAAGAGCTTGGACATTGTACAACTTACCCATGTCAGATAGTAATCCAGCTGGGCCGCGGCCGAATTCTGCGTGTCTCTTAGCTTCGACGATGAGAAGACTACTGGCATTCTTGGATGGGCGGTCGTAGAACAGCATGTAATCTGCTTGGCCTTGGAGCTTCTTTCTTTGCCTGCCCATGTGAGTGACGTCTCAAACTGCAGGTTTACTCCGGCTGTCCCAGGATTTTCGTAAGCGCCCAGGATATATGTTGTCGGTAATAGAAGCGTGTCGAGTCGTGTGCTCGCGAGGGGCTCGTTCCAAGGGGCGCGCTCATAGGTCTTCTCATATGCATTGAGGGTCCACCCTAGCTCTCAATATTAGAGTAGAGAAATAGAAATTAGGACAATAGAGTAACTTACCAACATATTCCATTTCACTTTTACCCTTATCCGTATACACAGCAAAGCCTTCAAACGCGGTCTTATCCCACTTGAATGTACCGCTGGCATCGGGACTAATACCAAAGAGTCTTTGAACTTCCTGCATACTCAAATCCCCAACTGCTATCGTCGGGGTCGGTAAATGCTTAGCTTTCAATTGGTTTATGGAGGCCAAAGCCTTATCCATCTCACGATTGTCCACCTCGGTCAATGTATCCGGAGGCATCTTGACAAAGGGCAGCGCTATCTCTGCAGCCTTCAGCAAAACCTCCTGCATCTTGGTAGCCATGCTTGTGCGTGTTTTCGAAGAAAAATAAGATAGATCATGATAAAACCGAAACCTTGGTGGATGGGGGTGATTGCTGTGAGAACCGGACTTGAGGGAGTGAGACGCAAACTTCTCCGTACGTTGAGTTGACGACGAGACCATGTGTCTTATTAACACATCAGCGTACTAGTTAACTAGTACACTCGAAGTCTACGAATGGGAGTTGCTATCTCTTGTTCCTCAAAACCAAGCTTCATCGGCCGGGTCTCCGTCTTATTAGTCCAATATGAATTGAACACCGGTTGTGCGAACCCTCGCAAGCCAGTAGTACTTTCACCCGAGCCACCGGAAGCGTTTTCATCCGTGCTCGTTGGCATTCGATGGTTCAAATTGAAGTGTAGCTGTAACAAGCTCCATTCCCCTGCTGCCAAGGCAGGCAACCCTGTGAGAGAGGCTATCTTCTGTACACGTTGGGCCTTGGGGAACATTTAGATTGTTTATTCAGGAAAGGAGAAGCAGCAAGTTTACTACGATGGAATTATGACATCCGTGGGGTGGCGGGGTGGTTAATAGAAAGCTGGGATGAGAAAGGAATGAGGAAGGAAATGAAAGGACTTTGTGTGGATGAAAGGCTTGGTGACATAATGCCGCTGGTTGGGAAGGAATAATGGAGATATTTGACCGGTTATACAAGTTTGTATGGTGAATTGAATACGCGAGTGACTAGTAGTAGGTCACGGTGCCTCGGGGTCACAGCCACTAGAAATATTCACCACCCACCACCTTGCACAGTGATTTTCAGATAATCCGCCGAAGGAACCGGACTTCAAGAGATCTGTTCTTGTTATATCGCCCTCTTGATATATATCATGAAACTACAATAAACAAATACCCATTACAATACCCCCAGACAGTATATAACTACTACAAGTATGTCCATGATTTACCCGACGTACTGCCGCCTGAGCGAGTCAAGTGGGCTCGATCCCCAGTTTTTGTGGCCCGCGTCGAAGCTAAGACATTAGCTCCATCATAGAGTTGAGGCTTCTTTCCATTCGTTCAAAGTGTTTGACAGACCTCTCGCCCCTTTTATTACGTGCTGTCACCATCTCTGTCCTCTTTCGACCCTTCCATATCTTTGTGTGGATATACGTCAATTCTTGAGATCTTTTGATATGAATTCCTACGATCCACCGTACGGGTTTCCTCTTCGCAGAAATGGCACCTGCCTTTCCAGTGAAACCAGCTGTGGTCACACATGGGGGGGGTTCTATGCCTGCTGCCCGGGCGATTCGGTTTGCCCAGGGGCTTCACAATCAATCTTGAACAATGTTTGCTGTCCAACCGAATCCGACTGTACTGCACCACTTAAAGCGACTCCGCACTGCGCAAATGATACCTGGATAATGTTCAATCACACTGGATTCTTCTGCTGTTTGCCAGAGCAAACAGGGTTCTGGACAGATAGTCCCCAAGATGCTGTTGGCTGCTCCGATGGGGCGCCCACAGAGCGCGGGGAAACAATCTTGAATACAGAGACTCAGAGTCAGTGGGGACATTCGGCAATGCGATTTCAGTTTTGATTCTAATAGAAAATCTTCAATATCTAGGTTTCTCCTCAACCTCTTCCACTGCATCCGCTACCAGTAGCGCCTCTGCTACCAGCAGCGCTTCTACCGAATCCACATCCACAAGTTCTCTACCCGCCGCAACAACGACCTCAGCCTCCGACTCATCGAACAGCTCTTCCTCGAGTAACCATGCTGGGGCCATTGCAGGAGGCGTCGTTGGTGGCGTTGCCGGAGTCGCATTGATCGTTGCCCTTCTTTGGTACTTCTTCCTGCGTGGCCGAAAACAATCTCAGCAGCCGCCAGCTGGGGAAATGGCTGTTCCCATGGCCGGCACTCAGAATCCACCCAAGCCCCCGGCCGAACTGGAAGCCCAGAAAATACAACATGAGCTAGAAAGCGGGATGGACCAACCAGTTCATGAATTGCCAGCCAACCACTACTAAGCTGCCCTTGTTTTTCTATTCATCGCATGACGGTCTCTGCAGGTGCAGGTTATGATCGTAGATTGGGCACAATTAACTTAATATATTATGGAGAAACCTCAACTCTTCCATAAGGTAACTCCATCCAAGATGTCTCAGGATCGAACCACAAAGAGGTGGTGGGTGGATAGAACGACTTTCCTTCTCAGCGCCCGACGACCCGAACACTTCAGTCAGCTTACCGCAGCAAGGAAACATATTGCCAGTTCGACTTTTTCCACAAATTCTTCAACGATGATCCTTCGCCAAAGCGATGGAGGATTTAGGGTGGGGGCCAGGGTCCATCATTGGCGCCTCAAGCATTTTTCTCCACCGCGGGCCCCAGCCATCACGACAATCCCAATCTCCCGACGATACAACCCTAACTTCCACCTGGTCATGGCAACGCGACTGCCTTCCAATCAACCGTCAACTTAGTTCCTGCTCAAGCCACTAGTGCTCCTGGCGGAAACGTCGGCATTTTGACAGTCTCATCCTATCTCTAGAAATTCTAGGCGAGGTCTTCCCCGCCCGTCGACTCTCCAACCTCCAATCACACTAGTTGCAGGCGCGGATAAATCAGTCAGAGGTCGTGTGCGCGCTATACTTTATTGGGATATTCAAGCAGACACGGACTTTAGTTAATTACCAGTTGATGCAAGCCGATCGTACTATTGACAGCGATCTCGTGGGAAGGCTCTATCATGGCTGGCAGGTCCAAAAGTAGCCCCATGGAAAACATGCTCGACGCGATTCTCAAGAGATCCAATCTTCTGCAGCCTTCCTGAGTCTTGATTATTTTATGGCAGCGTTGCAAGCATATTCGAATGTGGTCATCTGTTTTATATACTCGCCATGTACCGGTTTCTTTGGGTGGAATTTTCAACCAGTGAGATACAGCTGCTCGGGGTATTTGGGTATCTTTATTACTATTTCTTAATTATTCAACACAGCTGTATACTGCTGCTTTTCCATGCCCTAATCGTCGGAGAGTCTTTGCATTGCTAGTGGCTGTAAAATCTCGTCACGTACCCAGAGCCAATATCCATCTAGAGCGTATTGCCTCACCCGAGAGTCCAAGTCACGTAGCTTCAAGATGCCATATGTCGATCGTGTATCGGCACGGACGGAGCTGATCGGGCCAACGACATGCTGTGAGGTGCTTTTTAGCTTACATCCTAGTTTATGCAGTAGAGAAAAGAAAGATGAGAAGGCGGAAAGGGGAATTCGGATTGGCAAATAAAGAGGGGGAAGGGTGACATACTACTTCATTTCCTAGTCGATATGCAATATAGACATACCAGTCGTGACCGACAACCGTATACCCAATAGTCGGCAGCAACCAATCAGCCTGATCTAACGGCCCTTTGGCTAACTCGCCTAATCGCCGCATTTTCTCTAAATTCCCACTGAGCCAGATGGCAAGCTGGGCAAGCGCTTCCTTTTTTTCCCCGCCGTCGTCAGGCTTCACTTCTACACCAGAGAACAGTATAGTCCGCTTGTTAAAAGCATCCGTGGTCTGGCTAATCGCGTAACCGTGACCGCCTAGACTGACTCTCTCATAGAGACTAGAGACTTCCGGGTCCCGACAGGAGAACGCCAAAGCATAGTCTGCCTTTTTGTTGATCCGCGTAAGATTGTTCCTTACCATAGGTAGAAGATCTCCATCGATTTGTTGGGATTGTCTGTAATCGGGTAAGCAGTTACCTCCAATGGAGAAATGGTATACATACACACTTGTCAGTTGTAGTTTAGAGGACCCTTGTGTGGGTTTGCCAAGAATCGGCTGCACGACGTCTAATCACCAAGCATTCTCATCTTTGCCGTATATATCACAATGTCTTGCTTCTAATCGTATTTCTTCGAGCTCATTCCACAATACGTCAAGGGCCGCATCTGACATATGTCCAGAGTCAAAATATGCGGACTCCGGTATTTCTTCCGCACCGTCAGGATCGGATTCACGGATCCGGGACTACGATTCAATCAGTCGATCAAGCTATACATAAGGAATCTGGTGACAGCACCTCTAGGCCTTTAGGAATTATGCCCTGCGCAAACCGATCTGCGAGGCGTTTTCGTAGAGATGATACAGTGCCCGGTACAGGGCCAGTTGCTTGGGGTTCACATATAATAGCAGGCTTTGCAAGTCGGAGTTGGTTAAAGACATCTCGGGTTGTGCTACCCTGGCGCGACGCAATGGACATCCTTGAACGTGGTTCAGTACACTCTGAAAGTGATACCAGCGATGGAGAGAGCGACATCCTCCGCTCAGAGTTGTAATAATCAGTGCGCTGTCGTTTGGTGGGACAGGATCGGCGCGGGGCGGACGTAGATATTGTTGTCTCCCTTGTGTCTGCTTAAGCGGCCATATCGACCAATGATGTATTGCCTGAGGACAGAATAGGCCCGGTAGCAGGCAGTTGCTCAAGCCAGCGCTCAACATCCATCTCCAGGTCGATATATATATCAACGTCTCAAAATGAAAAAGGGGTATTACAGTCATAGGCTCGATGTTGGGCCATAGAAGCCGACTGTTTGCTATGTTTGCATTGCCAGGGAAGGGGCATTGTTTTACCCATGGCCAACAGCTCACCATATTTCCGACACACATGGCAAGCTGTTACAGTCCTTGTTGGATCCGTAGGGTACATATCAGTGTTACTATCTATTCTCTTGGTTGTAATTAGTCATGGTGGTTAGGGCACATCGGACCGTACGGAACACCGGGCGGGATATACGGGCCGTGTTTAGCACCCGCTCTTGGCATACAGCCAGAACCACTACCTTGGCACGGAGAACTACTCCCGATCGTCCGGTGTCATACCGGTATAAAGTGTGAAGCATGGTATAGGTCTAGATTGTATTTCTCTCGGTACGAATAGCAGTACGTCATGCTATCGCTAGATCCGAAAAGTCACCTTGTAGTTTCCACCCATCTTGAGCACGGCCCATCCAGTGGTTGATCTGTAATGCTCAGAACCTGACTATGTGGATTCTATTCTAGAAGTTGAGTGTACGCTTAGATACTAAAGAAGTTTATAAAGCTAGATTCACAGTCTAGCTTGCCCAGACACTTCACAACAACTGGAAACAAAAGATATATGGCAAGATGTGGTTGACGTCATGAAACCTGATACTGTCACCGACGTTTTCGGCCAGTCTATTTATTAACTTTATGCCAACCAGTCAACAGACGTTGGTGACAGCACACCGCAAACCTATTAAAACATCATGATCTAGACAATTGAAACCTTCTTACGGTCGGAAATCTCAACCACAAGCATGTTGTTGCTCACTGGTCAGACTAGGGGGAGTGGATTGAGTTAGGTTACATTGAAAGATAACCTTAAAGGAATACATTACTCGCACATGTTGTGGAGTCACTAAAGTACTACCATCAAATGAACCATGTCTTCCAGTCACTCACGGGGCAATCGAATCATAGTATATGTCAGAGGCATAAGGGTGTTACCCAAACCGTCCGTCTATCATCTACCATGAACGTCACGATGTCGATATGTATGTACAAAGCGACCAACTCGGACCTAACGAAGGTCTAGAATCACCTGGGTTACAGATAAATAGAGCGCCATTATCCCTCGAAATTGCACCATTCTTCAGATCAATCGCGTCAACTAGAACAGCAAATCAAATCCTTTTATTACCCAAATCACATCAAATCAACCCCCCAAAATGAAGTTCTCCACCATCCTTGCCGCAACCACCGCTCTCCTGACCGGTGCCAATGCCGCGGTACCGCGTCTTGTAGAGGTCCAAAGCCACGATGTTTGCTGGAGGGTCTGCTTTCCAGAGAAGCCACATTGTCCGGATGGATGGGTAAGAACAACGGCATCTTATCAATTTCATGAAATGGTGCTAACTCCAGGCTACAGGATGCTAAGAAAATAGGCGTGAGTAGTATCCTCAACCAATGCCGGTCTCTAGTACGTTTGTTAACATGACATACAAGCATTGTTACTCTTGCTGCAAAAACTTTGACGATGAGGCTGCTGAGGCCAGTAAGCTTGATATGTTTTGGCAGGCATAGATCAGTGTGCTGTTTCGGTCTCGCTGGCCTAGTGGAGCTTAGGAGGTGAGCTTGGAAGTGGCTTTGTTGTTTAGTTAATAATTCTGGAGGGAACCATAGGTGGAGCGTAATTGTTAAAACAATAATCAAATATGTGTGCTCTTATAAAGTTCTTGTAAATTGCTCGCTTTTGTTGCAATAAATGTAGAACTAGTGCTCTTCTTAATTCCCAGGTCTATATGAAATGAGCCCACGAAGCATGTAAACGGCCGTGAAATATTTGTATGGCCAACTGCGATGATTCAAACCGGAAAGCTAACTAATTCGGGCCGACCAAGCTGTCGGCCGCGGGCTTCGCCATTCTCAGTGTCACCAGCTTGCTGCTCTTCTTCATTGGGCGGAAAGATCACCTCTGGTGGCGAGATATCCATCTCTGTAACCCAAGCCACTGGAATCGAACTCAGAAACGCGAACCCCGCCAGCAACCACCAAGGAAGAATCATGTAGCCCCGTTTCACACCAAACGAGAATACAGGCCCCAGGACTCCCGGTCCAAGACCTTGTCCAAAGGCGTTAATGCTGGTACCTATTCCATTCACAGTTGCTAACATGCCAATGGTTCCCGCTACCTCGCTGATCAGAATCGTGCAGCAGGGGAAAACAAAGGCGGACCCAGCCATCTTGAAAATCAGCAGTGCACACACTGCCACACTGGCCAGGGGCTGTGGGAGAAGAGGCACAAATGGAACCACCAGGTAAAGCATGGGAAAAACCGTGGAAGCCAGCCTCAGACATTGAAGGATCCCGTACTTCCTGGCCGCCCATGGGAATATCACGAGCTGGACTATCATGCTGGATACGCCGACGATTGAATAGAAAAGACCCATCTCACTGGTATCTACACGAGATCAAAGCATCATTGGTCAGAATGGTAAGAGATACCTAGTTTCAAAGGTGCTTAGCTTACCTAACCCGAGTCCACTGCTGAATTTAAATGGAAGGTGCACGTCTGGGTTTCCCTTTAGATGTTGTACAGGATAGTCCAGTAGTACCGGGAACAATGAGTCGAAAGCCACGGTGTGCATGCTCATCGCACCGGATATCAGCAATAGGAGAATAGGCTGTGGAGAGACAATGCTCAACCAACGGCGCTTGAGGTCAGCTGCTCTGCGCTCTAAGGCCTCTTCTATATGCTGCAACTCTTCATCTACTTCCTCTATTGTGTCACCAAGTAGAGCTGTTGTCTCATCAACACCAACTGGTTGGACAGGGGCCTGTCTGTTACGCAATGCCCACACTTTCCTCAGGACCTTCGTGATCAGCAATTCAGAATCAGGGGAATCCTTCAGTCCCGGTTTCGTTTCCTATGGAATCTGTTAGAGCCATCTGAGTTTCTCGGGGGAAAGGGAACTCGCACATGAAGAGAAGCAGATGCCATCGTAATAGCGACGGCTACAATACAGCTAGAAGCTATACTAGACAAAGCAAAGGGAAACATTTTCAAGAGTGCAACATTGCCGAAGATGCCAGAATAATGCTCCGCGGGGTGCGCCAACAAGCCTCCTAGGGCGGGACCAAACCCAGACCCAATTGTCTCCACGGTAGGTAGGATGCTGAATGCGTACGGCTGGAGTAGCTTCTCAGGGACCATCTCTGCGATCATGGTGCGCATAATACCGATGCTACCACTGACGAGACCAAGCAAAGCCCGGAAGAGTACCAGTAAGGCGAGGTGTTGTGAGAAGCCAAACAGTAGGATGAAAACCAGCATGAGGTTGAGTTCAAGCAAGATAACACGTTTCCGACCAATGGAATCAGAGGCCATACCCCATACCATACCCATTACGCCCGCACAGGTAGCGGTCACCGTAGTGCTGAAGCCAACCCATTTGGGCACATCGTCCTTTGGTACACCAGCATGTTCGAGCATGTCGGGCTGCGCAAGAAGTTATCAACATAGGCTTTAAAAAGGGTGGAGAAGTTGATCAGAGACATATAAGCAGGGCTGTTATACCATATACGGGACAATGGAGGAGAGTACGACTGTTGATAAAAGGTCAGTTGAGCTCGCCGCGTCGTTGGTCATGTATCCAGCGACAGATTAAATGTAGCATTTCATACCCGCCTCAGCGAAGTGGCATATCGCTAGTGAAGCTGATTAGTTATTGAACATGGTCACTCTCTTTCTCGACACTTACCCAATAGAGCGAGCTGCCGAAAAGGCAGCACTGGCAGCCTCGAGAGCATTGGCTCTACTGTCAAGCTAATCCACATATTGACAGCATTCACAGGATATGTGCAACGTGAAAGTGAACCAGTCTATGTCACAAACTCGAATAGAGAAATTTGTCCGCCTTATAGTCGAACACGAACTTGTTCTTTTGCACACTGTTACGCGACCAGAGCCTTTTATGAGTTGTCTACAGCTGGGCTGAGCTGAAATCTATGATCTAGACCTAAAATGGAAAAAAAGAAAAAAGAAAAAATAGGCAAACAAGTGAGACAGATCTCCAGCTGAGATTTCAGTGTGCTAAATCTCTTAAGACATGCAAGGGGTGTTCGTGCCCATTGCCGATCTGTGCTTTGTGGCGCGCTGGGATCCACTTTGGATCATAAGTCTTGGGTGTGATGGGTAACACTGCCATTGACGCCATTCCTTTTAGCTGATAATATGTGCCGATTGAATCTCAAGCCACTGTGGCCTATATCTTACTCCATACTCTGTAGACATACCAGTCTGCCGGAAAGTGGAGTCAACTATCGGAAATTAGAGTTTTGATTCAGCTGGCCAGGTACTATCCCACCAGAACTGATCGGTGCGGTGCGAACTAGTAGATTGATAATCTTGGTTAAGTCCTAACTAATTGAGCTGTTTGATAATACTACTCCCCCCTTCCCTACTTCCTTTCCTGACAGTACTGTGAAACCTCAGAAGTTGAGACGAAAGCGGCCGAGGCGATTTATCTCAACTTCTGAGATTTCTCAACTTGTGAAGTAGTCTTCTGATTAGCCGCAGGCTTCACTGCCCTCGCTTAGTGTATAATAATTACTGTTTTAGGAAAGGGGAATAAGTTCAGTCTCTACTAATTATATACCTTTGACCTAAATAGATAAGGATAATATCAGATTAAAATTTTGAGCATGCTGCTGTATATAAAGTTGTGTGGGCGACCAGACTTACAAGTAATATTTTTATATATTCGGGGTTGAGTAAGAATTTGTACGGGAAATCCAATTGCCCACCGAAATCTGTCTCATCTTCTGGGGTCTCTCTGAGGCTTCACAGCCTATCGTTGGGTTGTTAGCGCCACGGATCGTTTCACCCGAGGTTTGTGCCAGGAGGTCTGGGGCGAAACCCCGGGACAGATAAGGGTAGCCAAAGGCCCTAGGTGTCTGGAGCCTAAGGCCGATGGCCCCGAAGGACGGGCTGGATATCGTCAGAGTTGGAATATATTGTTAGAGTCAGGAGTTTACGAAGGGTCCCCAGACGGCGATCCCTACCAAGCTTAGGGATACGATCTGGGTGACTCGGCAAATCAGCTCGGTAGAAGCGACGAAGGGTGGTTCAACCCCAATGTAGGGCCTAACTAGGTAAAGCAGCTCTCTCGGTTCTTAAGTCGGTGGTGCTATGTGTTCGGTGCCTTTAGGGTGCCTTTGAGGTACCTTGGCCTATCGTTGGGTTATTAGCTCGGTCTACTTGCAGGAATTCACATTAGGGTAAATCAAGATCAGAGTTTGCATTAGGGTCTACATTAGGGTTAAAATAAGGTTTAAAAACAAAATGGTAAGGGCGAGGTCGCGCGACTTGCGTCATTGGGACTCAAATCCAACGCCTTAACCACTCGGCCACCTTACCCCTGGGTTGATGTTTTGCTTACATTATTGTATCTTTGTTACATTAATGGCAGGACATTTTATAACTGTTACAACAGCAGGTTAAGTAAATTGGTGGAATATTTTAGGAATGGATAGCAATAATTAAACCGTTTGTTCGTTCTAGGTACTGCGTATGGTCGTCAGTTTGAACAAAGCCGCTTGGTTTATGGCAGGTAAAAAAATTTGCATCTGTCACAGAGAGAGGTTGTCCAACATGTTATATTAACAAACGAGAAACGGCTGGCTACGGATAATCTCGCCTGAATGTATGCTGCAGTGTCTGGATAAATATTACTCAGTTCATGAGGGACATGTTGCAATCAGTGGCGAATCTGATCAATGTATTCACCGTCGGAATTCTTATTTTTAACCAAGGCCACAATAAGATATGCCAATTGGAAGATCTCACTGCTCGGTTCAGTAATTCAAATTGTGCGCCTGCTGCGTCCCGTTTTTCGACAAATATCGTAGCTTGCTGTTGCTGAGCTGACAAGGTAATAGAATATTTCCCCTTGCCAATTCTAGCCAGGACCACTACACCTCAAGGCATAGCACTTTTCACGGTATTTATCTCTTTCTAGGTGGCGTACAACCTCGTCTTGCTGAAAGAGCTGATCAAGGACGAGCGCATCATTTCGAGTGGTGTCCACTGCAAATCTAGCCCTCGATCATTGACAATGGACTCCAGCTTGATATCCTGCCATTCTTCCCTTGGGGTTTCTTTTCAGTGTGACATGAAGCGTTATGTAAAAGCGTTTAGTATGCGTTCCAATCCATATCAAATTGAAGTGCTTGGCGGAAGAGAATATGTTGAAAAATCATCAAGTGATCTCGAGAAGGGCTTGTTCCTTACCTTCATGTGGGTATGATCAGGGAAAGCTGACGGGTACTCCAACCAGCGCAGCATAGGACACTAATACAGTGGCATGTGCGGCGCACAGTGGTAAAAGTTATCTACCGCCGATATACTTGATTCAAGAACTGAATGACGCCAACTTATCTTCGATAGTACATGGTTGCTGAATAGGCCCACGGCTTCGTTCAATCATCTAGAGTATACTTCGAATCTCGACCGACGAGACATATACCGTATGCACAAAATTATATCTGATGTTGTCATATCAGATACACGGAGTACGTTGTTTCTCCCACGGGCGGTTTGCTAAAACTCCGCGGGTCGATCTCCCCGCGGACCTAGGCTTCTCAATCCCCCGATACCTATGGGGAAACCCCCGCATAATTAGAAGTATATATGATGCTATTGATCGGTGTTATCTTGCAAATCAAAGGATCTTGTGTTCTATTGATAACGCACTCAGCAGGATAATTGGAGAGAAGCGGCAAACACGCTAAGGCAATATGTCAGGGTAAGTCTTGTCCATGCTTGCTTCCGTAACAGTCAGCTGAAATGGATGAACTCACGATCTATGGAAGACCTGGGGACCAGTTCATTGAGCTCACCAAGGCCACCAGCCATGTGCCAGAATCAACGGTTGAGAAAGTGTACAACCAGCTGAAGCCGGTCGCTCCGTCCTTTCTGATAGGCAAGTGGGACGGCGGGGATATCGATACAGGACATATTGGACATAAGCTTCTGAAGGAAATGAAATGGGCTGGAAAAGAGTTCCGATCAGTGGATGACGGTGATCCGATCATGATTTATGATGCAGAAGGCAATCGGGTGTGGAAGAAAGACTGGGGCCATTGCTCGGTACGCATGTTTTTAACTGGGATCGCTCAAAACCATGCTGACATCACGTTATCTCTGGATAGCTAAGGGAGATGGTCTATCGAGGAGTAACATCGACCACCATGATCTATGACGAAAAGCCAATTTTTGACCACTTTCGTTATGTGTCCGACGATATGGTTGCGGGTGCCATGGATACACCCAAGCTGTTTGGCACCCAGGGCACTTACTATTTCTATTTGACTCGCCGCACTCGATCCTCGCTTTGACGTATTCATGTGTAACATACACCTGATTTCAATGGATTGGCTTCTACTTTGTTGTAGAGTAACTTAACACAGGGTTGTAGCTTGGCTTTCAGCTAACAATAGGAGAGGTACAATTGCTTTCCTCCTGCTTGGAATTAGACTGTTTTGCAGGGTAATGATCGTCAATAAGATTGTCTTCCATTGTTCCGTGTCGCTGAAGAGTTCAACACTGACGACAGTTGAGTAGCAAAAGGTAAATATACGAAGAACTTTATTCAGGTTTTGATTGCTATCTTTTAGAGATAAAGTAGAATGGTCCTTCTAAAAACGTATGATGTGAAAGTATTGACTTTACTTTTCTTTTGGTGGCACTCAATCTAACGAAAAGAAAATTGGTGATAAGTCTATAAAAGTCTGGTTTTGGATTGGAACGCCGTGGTTCCTCGGAAATGAAGTAGCGGGCCGTGCAACTACATGCTTTGTTTACTCAATAAAAGTGCATGGAATAGTGTTGCATTGGTCTCTGGGAGAAATAACAAAGTTATTGGGGCACAAATGGAGATCTTTTTGTATTAGTGGGTCCACAGCGGTGATAAAAAAGAATCGCAAAAAGATTAGGTCGTGCCCGGGATCGAACCGGGATTACAGGAATCAGAATCCTGGGTGCTAACCATTACACTACACAACCACTTGTTGTTTCAAATCGATCTAAATTTAAGAATAGAAACTTAATTTTAATAAAATACATCGGTCACCGTCGGGGTAGAGCAGGCAGAGTACATACACATACTCAAAGCTAATTCCCAGCCTGGAATAGCAGAGCAATTATTGATGTAAAGTATTGTATTAAATTAGCGGCAGAGTAATTTTATTTGTCTGTAGTCGCTCTTTCAGGTAGATGTTTTCTCTTTGCCGTTTCTTTACGGATATATATATCATGTGCGAGTGAGTGGAGTGTTTGCTTGATATCGCTCGACTAGATTATTAGACCATTATCATGGATAGGTAGACGAGGGCATCTCAAAGCTCAGTAAAGGGCTTTTAAGGTAAGAGGATTTTTTTCTCTTTTCATAAAAAGGAACAAGAAAACTAATGTGCAGTGAGCCGGAGGCGCTGCAAAATGGATAATGGCTGGATCGTCTCCCATCATCCAGAATGGTCCACCATTCCTAACTAAACGATACTGCCGTAGGGATTCTCGCTATACATGTAGATAGCCACTTGTTGTAGTCTACAACTACTGATGAGAACCCTGGATATCGCCCCAGCATCTTATGTGAGAAACAAATGTCTGTGGATATTACCGGATTCAAGAAGAAATTAATTCGAAGCCCGGGCTTGACGCCAAAAGAATGAAGTCCAACGCGGTAGCAGCAAAGTAAAACCCAATAAGACAGAATATGGACATCAAAGGTAGAACAAAGACCCCAAATATGGTCAATCACTGAATCAGAGGTCTGAAAAGGAGGAAGTGAGAACGGGAGAACCTTCATCTTCCAGACTGCCCCTATGGTGAGTCTGTCGAACATGATATTTCATGTTGTCCTTCCAGTTGAATGCTCTTCTGTAGCTCTTCTTCTTGACACTCATCTTGATCAGGAAGACATGCTTGAGCCGAATATGTCTCATCAACGTTGCCTCGCCGCATAAAAGAACATGGATATAAATATGGAGGGATAGGGGAGGAGCCACGAGCGCAGACAGCATGGTTTACCTACATGGGATAGCTGATATGGTGGGCGGATTTACATAGTGATTTAACTTCATTTCATTCATTTTTTTTTTTATGTATTGGGCTTGCGACTTATTATATCGGAGTTAGACATGTCTCACCAGTTATGTGGCAGGAGAGCAGACAACCAAAAATTCGGTTCTAACGGTTTGATAGGGATAATATTGACTACTCACTTTGTTGGTTGCCTGGGTCGTTGCAACAACTTGTCAATCAATGAGCATCCATTGCGTCAGTATATAAAAGATATAACACTGACGGCACCCAGACGGCACAAGACCAGAACGAGTTTGGATATCAACCAATGGCTGCGTTTCCTCTGTCAACGTGTGCCATAAATTGGAAATAATATCCCTACAGTGATAGCTCAGCTTGAACCATAGAAAAGAATGGGCTGTGATGCAGGGGGGAATAACCACTAATTTCTCTACATAACAGATGGTTGTTGCTATCACCCCTAAGCCTTGCATTCAGTGCGACAGGGGTGCTATTCCCTCTCAACCATAAGATCTCACTTTAGTTATCATGAACAACCCCAGTAACATTCCCCGCGCTCTGCCAGAGATCAGGGCTCGCATCGTCCCCGTGACATGGAACCCTGTAATTGTGTCTTCCTCTTTCTGGCTCGACCACCGCCGGCTCACCCCATATATCCCCTCGCCACATGGCTCGGTGCATCCTCGGTCTGTATCCGACGGGATGTCTCGCAGCTAGTGCATCCTTGGAAAGTTTAGGTCCCTCTTTTGTATGGATTCAGCAGCTAGGTGCTGGGCCCAGACTCAAATATTGAAGCTAAAATCTCCTTCCACAACTCTAATCGACTCCTAGAAGGAAAGTGAAAACGAGGTGATCGGATGCCGAAAGTGAAAGAACCCAGAACAAGGGCAATGATTGTCGGAAAGCTTTCGCGTACGTGAACGATGCACTTAAAGTCCAGGATCTGCTGTTGTAGCCCGGTGAAAACTTCTGGAGCTGAAGTCCGGCTCGCTCAGTTACTCCATCGAATCAACTGTAGTTTTCCATTAGAAATTACTCCGGAGTAGAGAACGACGGGTACCTGCTTGTAACTTGTAGATAGGGACCATTTTTTGGCCCCTGAGGGATGCTCTCCCTAGTTGAGCTTGCTGATCCTTCCACTCCACCAGATGTCGTCATGCCGTGCTGTGAAAAGAACGTTGGTGGGACGAAAAGGGCCACTGTGGCTTCTGCCCCGCTTCCTACTGCGGTAGTGATATGAGGCTATCGAACATGATATTGTTTAAATATTATAACCCTACCAAGAAGTGTCTCGTTGTCTATTCCTAAATCATGTCAAGAAGCATAAGCAGTTGGGACTAGCAGAGTTTTTGTCAATTAATGATCCGCAAACCCACTCACGATCGTTTCAAGTTCTACCACAGCACTAGCAAGACCTACTTCTTGTTTTTGTTGTACCAACCAGCCAAGACAGAACCAAAGCTTTCAAACAGATCCAAGCAGAAGTTACAAAGGCCGTAGACTCAACTTTCGAGAATTAATGCCGAATTTCCGACTGTCGACTGTAGCCAGGCCGTCGCACGTGACATATACTATATCCCGTAAAGATCAGCAACTCCCTCAACTTTCAAGATTCAAGAACCTCCAACCTCGGGGTGAGACAGGGAGTAATAGCTAAAATCAAAGCTCCTCTTTTTATTTGCCGGCTATTAGCTCCACCGACTTGAGCCGTCTCACGTACCCACTTCATCACTCATCACACCGCTCAGCTAGCCACTGTTTACTCTGGCGCAAGACTTCTAGCCCTAATGCCAAGAGGCGAGAGGAATGTGCGTTCATGCATCGTTTCTGTGTACTGAGATGTACGGAAGGACTCTATTTCCTCTTTCACGGTCCGTACCTTACAGGATAACATCCACGTGCTGCTGGGCGCCCCGTGTTCGTTCCATACACCACCACGGAGGATGCGCCTATTTTACCCCTTCTGCTTCTCCCGATCGGCTTGGTTTTTAGTGGTGTAGATTAATCTATTATAATTCTTGTACCGAAGCTAAGAGATCAAGAGTTCGGCATTGCCGAGAATACAACTGCCAAAGTACGCGTTGTGAGAGCGCGAAACGTAAAAATCGAATGAGTTGGAGTGTAGCCGAGATTAGTGAGGATATCCTCCACCAAGAGACCAAAGATCTAAAAGCAAAAGGCTAGGAATTGAGACGACCCAAGAGCAGATGCATTAGCGAACAAAAAAATAAAAAAAAGGTCGCAAATTGCGATGCTACAAAGATTCATCAAACTGACTAAGTTGAAAACCTTAAGCAGGGTTCATATTGGCCCAGGCGGCAGATTGCACCAGCTCGGCTAGTAGGATGTACAGTGTACTCCTGCCCTCCTAGGCAGGTGTAAAGCATTATCCACTGTATGATTCGTGCCGTAGGACATCGTGCAAGCGTGCTAGATCGGTTTAGTTCACGTGGAAATCGGTCTGATGTTGCGACCCAGACCGCAGATTAGCGTTTTTAGTCGGGTCCACCGTCGGTCACCGGTATCGCCGATTGATCCCGTCGCAAATCCTGCCCGACATGGTTCAGAAACACCAGATGGTGCCAGCCATATTCGCCTTTATGGCCAAATTGGTTATCTGATGATCTTATTACCAGCCTGCGAGAACCCCTCTCATCCTACGTCTCCACTGCAGAAGCTCGTTTTTGAGCTTTGTTTAGGTGATAGAACGTGATAAAATGGACAAGAGGATTTTAGCGTGGGATGTGGGCCATGAATTCCAAATCACCGATCGTTAGTTCGGATGGGGTCGCCCTTCAATTCCAAGAAATCTTCCCAATAGTGGGTCGCCGTGACTTCCAGTTTAGGCTAGGGCACCTCCAATGAGATGGCCCTATAGAGTCACTATGGATGCACGCCCTGGAACCGATCTGCAAGTGATATCTCCCATCTAAGATTCTGCAAAACCCATTAAGTTGCCCACGAGCCCAACTGCTGCCTTGCAGGCGCATTGACTTATTCGTTGCTTCATGGCTTCGATATCCTCACGAACCTGTCAACCTTGACTGGCGATCGCTGACAAGCGCTACCCAACTACACCACGCTCCTTTAGCCATTCTTTCAGCGAAACACCGTCATCATGGGGTCAGAACTCGGAATCACCCCAGAGTCTAAGCCGCAGGCCGCATACACCCCGGTCAGCATCTGGTGGGCATGCTGGGCCGGCGTGTGGACCACCGCCGTGGTGCTGGGTATGATCTATCTCATCGCCAACCGCAACATGCCGATTCTCCGAATACGCGGCCTGGGTCTCTCGTTATCAGCAATAGTACTTCTTCATTTGTATTGGGCATCTGTCCAATTCGGGGTTATGATCGGTGCCATCATGCCGGGAGACGCCCAGTACTGGATTATGGGTACTTATTTGCCCTGCGGAATCGCCCTCTTCCACGCTTCCAACAGCCGTTTTCTCCACGTCGCAAAGCATCAGCGGAAATATGCCCATCATGATAGCCGTCTTCCCGAATCCCTTCCTGATGAGAAGCCCAAAACCGGGTTGTTTGGCCGCTTCCGCCGACTGGAGTATACGAAAAGGATCATCATTCTGGTTGGTATCGCAATGGTCGTTCAGATATTCCTCACTATCCTCATGTGGGTAATTTCTCGCAAGTGGCACAGCTCTTGGGGAATCCCCGGCACTGAGGTTACGGGTACTCCGATGGAGCAGGCGACGGAACAGGGCCGAGGCTGGGAATGGTAAGAATACCGTGGATGCCGATGCGAAGCGGTCGCTATTATAGTGGATACTAACTTAGATTAGGTGGCCTGGTGTGTTTTGGCAGTTCTTTTGGGCCTGGCTTGTTGCCCCCATCGTTCTCTGGAAATCTCGGCATATCCATGATACCCAAGGCTGGCGAGTTCAGACCATTGGCTGCGCTATCGCCAAGTGAGTATACAAAGTGAAGAAGACAGGACCCCCATTATTAACATATTACGCAGCCTCCACGCTACACCGATGTGGCTCATCGCTCTCTACGTTCCGGGCATGGAAGTGGTCAACCAGTATTGGATTCCTCCGCAGTGGTAAGTGTTTCAACATCTATGTTTGCAGAACGCGACTTTCCTGACCCAGTATAGGATTTGCTTATCCATTTGGATCATGGAAATATTCACCGTCTTTCTTCCCTGCTGGGAAGTAATGCGCCACCATGCTCTCCGCCAAGAGACGTTCAACGCGATCGAGCAGTGGGAATCAAAAATGAAGTCGTCTGGCTCAGAAGCCAGGTCACTCAGCTCCATCCCTACCATGGTCGAATCCATGATGTCTGGCTGGAAATCTACCAACGGCTCCGTCGATACCACCGGCTCTCGCGACAGTATCCTAACCATGGGTGCCCTGGAACACGTCCTGGAACGCAATCCCGCCCCTCTTCAGAAGTTCTCCGCCCTCAACGACTTTTCTGGCGAGAATGTCGCCTTCCTCACCAGCGTTGCCGAATGGAAAAACTCGCTACCCAAGGCACTCCGAGAGAGCACCACCCCCATAGACGACAACCTGAAGGAATTGCTACACGAACGTTTCAACCGCGCATTACACATTTATATCAAGTTCATTAGCGTCGGCCACGCCGAGTTCCCCGTAAACATCTCCTCCCAAGATCTCCGAAAACTCGAAAACATCTTCGAAGGGCCTGCTCGTGCCCTGTACGGCGAGAAGCGCGCTGCCGTCGATCCTGTCACTCCTTTTGATACCCCCAGTTTCCCCCTGAAATCTCTTTCCTCACCCAGCTTCGGAAACGGCTCCCAGGTTGCGCTCCACCCAGTGTCATCAGATGACCGCGTGCAATTCTGGGGTGAAGTTCCGGAGGCTTTCGGGCCAACTGTCTTTAACGACGCCGAGAAGAGTATCAAGTATCTCGTTCTCACCAATACGTGGCCCAAGTTTGTCAAGAGCTACAGAAACTCTGCTGATTCTATCAAGGGAGAAGCTGTCTGATCAGCTTCTGGGGCGTGTGCGACGAGATCCACTCTGTCGAGGCCTGTATATAATAATATGCTAATATGCTTGGATACACAGTGTATATATGCAAACGGTGTCTTTCTTATGTCCTAATACCTTGCCCTGTTTATGATGGTTTTGATTGTACATGTATGAGTTCTGATTTCATGTGGGATTTTGCTTGGATACCAGTTTGTTATGGGGCTTCCTAGACTCGGAGGGCTTCTTGTCTTATCACCTGTTCTTGTTATTGCAGAGTGCGCCTTCTTTCTTTCTGTCTTTCTTTGACTCCCCCTTTTGCATTCCTCTTTCTCTTCTGTCTGGTATTCGAATATACGGACAATGGTGCGGATATATCGTGTTATCATGAGTCTATTCAATATTTAGACCAGTGAATCTAATTTTCACCTTGAGAACCAAGTCATGCATGTGCTGACACTGGTTTCAGCTAAAACTACAAGTGCCTCAATCTGCAGTACAATTTTAGAAAATAATCCCAACTCCCCCAAACAAGCATCCAATAGCTGAAGAAATAACACCAGCCGAATTCCCAACCCAATTAGATATCATTACTAAACCATGATTATACACGAAACAACCCAATCACATATAAACCACCCCATCACTCGGCATCGCAACCTCCCCACCAGAGAAAGCACAGCGTCCAATGCCCACCCCATCCGCCGTGCCTTCATCCACAACCCCCCATTGCAGAGGCATAGTCTCCACGCCATCTCCCTCTACAGAAGACCCAGGATAGCATGCCGCAGCAATAGCCCGACTACAACTCCCAGCCACGGGCATGCCGGACGCAAACCGGCGAAAGCCCAACCCCACCAGACCCAGCAGCATGACCCCCCCGACAACAATCGCACTGACGATCGCAACTGGGGAGTATCCGCACGTGGCGAAATCGAATGACCGGAAACGCTCCAGCTGCATGTTATACGTCTCCACGTTGACGAGGAACAGGCTCTGGGATATGAGCCAGTGCAGCACGGTGGAGAAGACCAGCAGCGGGATGGCGTAGGTGTAGGGCAGCGAGAGAAAGTAGGTGGTGCGCTGGGAGCCCTGCGGGGTCGAGGAGACGCGGAGGCCCTTTCGGTGGAGTGCGTAGTTGCTCCATTCTGCGGCGAGGGTCATGGCCGTGAGGACGCTGTTGGAGACGAAGTAGAGCATGGAGAAGACGACTTGGGGTGTGTTTGCGATGATGGTGTTGGTGATTAGGGACGGCGGCCAGGCGTTTCCACTGATGAGGGTGTCTGTGTTTGTGATGCCGAGTCCAGACCAGATCTGGCCTTTGTTGCCGAGTTGGCTGAGCCCGAAACATAGAAGCCCGATGCAGATCGCGATAGCGATGGTGTAACTAATAGTGGGTTCTGCTTAGTGGGGGGTGGCTTGCTAGGGTTGTATTTTTGGGGTATATGTGCCTACCATATTATACAGATGATCCATCGGACTATTGAGACTGCCGTGGCCCATCTTTGGGGTTTCCCTTTGTAAAGGATGGGCCCGGAGGGTGGACTATTGGCTAGTGTCTTGGACGTGAGACAATGGTCTCTTTTTCTTGTCTCAGGAGTCTTTAGGAATGAAGCTACCGCGTCGCCGGTTGTGAGAAGGGGCAACTCGGTCATGGTGAGAGCCACGGCGCAAATGATGATTGCTTTGACAACATTGAAAACGATAACGATAATAGCCAGAGGCAGACTATACTCCAGTTTGCATTTCCCCGGAATCCTTTCTGCTAGGCAAGATTTCACGCGGTAGCCACCGACTATCCAGTTGTCGACATGCGCACGGATTTCCGGAAGTTGGTCGCGGCATATTGTCTGCATGTCACAGGCATACACGGTGTGGTTGCAACACATCCATGCGTATGGATTATTTCCCCTCATGGGGGTAGAGGCTCCCTGGTACGAGAGAAAGTCGAAGTCGGTGTCGTTTGGGTGAAAATCATCGGTGAGTAAAAGTACGCTGCCGTATTCATTTTGGAAATTCGTGGCGTAAGCGGACATGCAGTCGGCATTTTTCAGGGGGTAGAGCTCGCCGTGCTGTCCCTTCTCGAGCATTCTTGCGAATGAGAAGTAGGGGTTCATATACCTGACAGTATCCGTTTCTATATCATCGTGAGGTGGCCGGACGGTGTTCGCATTGAAATCGGAGAACGGCTTGTTTCCTGCAAAGATTTCGTACTCGACGTTTGTGATTGTCGAGAAGATGGTCGAGTTGTAGCTGTTATACAGGTTATTATTTGCCGATAAAATGTATGACTTGGAGGTAGAGTAACAAATGCCAACCTACAATAGGTGAAGAGGTAGAGATGATAGGGCTAGAATTAGCCAGAGAATGAGTTTCATCTTCGAGATCCGAAATAAATTCCGCACGCTAGATACTCCAATGTCCAGCCATTGATTCTTCAGATGTGCACGATCAATCTCCGTCCGTGTAGGGGCGCATAGGCATTGCTGTCTTAAAGTTAGGATTCAAGCACCATGCCTGCAGGTAAAAGCAGTATCTCTCTACCATAGTATAGGAACTCGCGCAAAGCAGAGCAGTGCTTAGGATGTTGATGACCAAGTGAAGTCCAGTACTCATTCTCTTGGTCTTGGTGCAGTCGCCGGTGTAGAGCACTCCGCGATTTTCTGTGAGATCATGATGTGACACGGCCCAGGCGACAAAGGAAACATTGAATAAGAGTACGATAACACTCGCTAGCGATCCTAGATATAGCGACCGTTTCCAGTTTTCTGTTTTGCGTTTCTTGTTGTGTTTTCGCGTCGATTCAACTGCCTTCCGGTCGCAGATGTCTTTCCCAGCTTCGCTCGACGAGTCTGGCCCCAATGGTTCTTCATCCCTTGGAATTGAAAGCAGTTCGACCGTCTCCGCCCGGTCGAATCGTTTTTGAATCATGGCCTGTGACTGAGAGGGAGACTAAGTAGCATCGGTGGTAGATTCGCCATAACAAAGTCGACGTATAAAAGGAAATTCAGAATCGACATGCACCTTGTCACCCAAGGCTGACATTTCGCGGGGGTCCAGATTGGTCCCTAAATAGGGTCGAGGCAGTGACACTCTTAGCGTGTTTAATTTAAATTAGGTAGCAGAGACTGAAGAGTAAGCACGCTGATCCTTTCCCAGAAGCGAATCGTTCGAATTGATATTGGGGGCCATTCAAAGACATCGCAGCTAACTTAGCCCTCTCATAGGCCAACGGGACGGGTATGCCTTGATCGACAGGCAAGTCCCTTAACCTACATATACGCGGTGGAAAAAGCAACAGGACGATGAGACAAATGTAAATTATATTTACCTATAAACGAATCGATTCCAGCTTAGACCTCCTTCGCTACACAAAGCTTTCTGAAGTCTATAAGCTTCTGAGCGCATGGCGCGAGCTAGATATTTCTATAATTAGATTAGGGCAAACATGAGATAGGTGGATAACAAGGTTGATGGTTCGCAGGCTGCCGAAGTGGTGCCATCACCTCTCAATGTCCGGCTTCGAGCCTGTCCCCAGCCTCTGAGCTGCGTCATTTCTGCTATATACGTCTGTTTCATAGCCTGACTATGTACCGTCGTTGTCCTGTCAGCCTGTTCCCATGCCCTATATATACTCATCACAGTCAACCATCGTTCGCAAAATAAAGGCACTCGCTCTTAAGACCTTGGTTGAGGGCAGGTGAGTTGACCATTGACTAATTGAAACACCCCATCTGTAGCATGTTAGCTCAAATCAGCTTAATATTGGTCCAGCACTCACCTTGGTTAAACGAGATCCTAGCCGCCCTTCTCTGTGATCCCCGAGCAACATATTCTAAGGGACGCTGGACGACATTATCGCACCAACAATCGATTCGGTACCTGTCCTGAGAGATCCTGAGGTACTGACAGCCCCAGCAACCGCCACGCGCAAGTCCTTGTCCACTAGTTACAATATTTAGTATCCACAGCATGCAAGGCAGAACAGAGAGAAATATGAATGCGGAGACTACGGGGTTGTACATACTTTGGTAGAGCAATCAATGACTCGCTCAAAGTATCCCAACCAAGGCAAGTGTTCAAGCCCACTTCCGTGGGGCGTGCGTTCCCACCGGCGGCTCTGCAATTGCCGAATAGCCCGATTCGAGGCAGTGCTGGTGGTACGTTCGAGTTTCCGGTTGCTTGATTCAAGTTGCTGGCAGGTGGTACATTGGCCGGCGGTACAGGTTCGCGCTTTATCGGTGAGTTTGGTGGCACCGGTGGCTCACCCGTGCTCGGTTCAAGATTTCCATATCTTGTATCTGGAACTGCGACATTCAATGCAGGCTGAGCGGCTCTGTTGGCTCCACCTCGGTTCGGCTCCGGTGGTGCTGCGTTGATGTTTATCGCTGGTAGTATCTGAACTCCCACACACTGGTCGTGTATCTGTCGAGTAGATGAAACTGGAACCTGGTATGTATTTCCTCTAGCTCCTCCTGTTCCGCTGCTTCCGGCTTGACTTCCGGGTCCAATTCCTATACCGACAGCCAAAGCTGAGAGCTACAGAGCAATGAGGATTAAAGGCTGAAACATCTGTGTGGTGTTGAGAATGAGTGACTGACACAATTGTGAGGGTGGAAGAAGAGTGGTTACTTAGGGCAGGAAACAAGGTTATAAAGCAAGATGTTATCATTGCCGTGTTACCTGATCGCTTGAGAAGATCCTGTTCCCGCTTTGGTAGGACAAAGGAAGTCTATATTTCCTTAGACCATTTTCAGTTATTGTAGTCGATAAAGACCATTTTTGGCGAGTAGTTATTCGGAAAGGGCTACTAACGCCAATACCGGCTACTACGACAAAGTCACGTGCATCGTAGCAGTGACACGACCAAACGTATCAGCGACACGACGAGCTCGTAGCACCGACAAGACACATCGTATCACTGACACGAAGAGTCGTAGCAGTGACATTACAAGGGAGGATATATATAAGAACACTCATTTCATGTACTTAGTTTAGTTCTTCGTGATCAATCCAAATTGTTACTACAGAGTTACCTTTAGTAGCACGACTAGTTTCAACTCGTTCGCACTCTTCTAACTATTAAGTATATGTACTTAGTAGGCCCGGCCCTTTGGACTCGAGTCTAGTATCGACGGCAGTCTTGTGTCGACTTCCGCCCTACCAAGACCGCAACCCGACAACGACGGAAGTCGAATAGCGACTTCAGGTTAGTAACCCTCGAAACGTGGTCCGCTAACTGGTCACAGACTTGACGAAGCCCCGGGCGTAACAAGGTCATCTTAAAAGCAGACGACGAGAAGCTCCCAGAACCAGTTCCTTTACCGACACCAGCTTCGACACCACCTACTCTCAAAATTGAATTTTAGGAGAAAAGGAACTTGAGCATTAGGCTAGTCACTTATTATTGGTAAAGACTTGGAGCTATGTGTTTTAAAGAATTGAGTTTTAATCTTATAAAGGGACCAAAGCAGCAATTGCCTATATTTAGTGTTTATTTCTTGCCACGGTAGACATATAATTTCGTTTTTTTTTATTCTATATAATCTTTTTTCTAAGATAATAACTAGTTATATTAATATGTATTATATTAAATAAATTACAAATTATAATTTTATTTTTTAAATATAAATATGAGATTGCAAGTAGCGGTGTGCTATGAGAGGTAGAGAGTTGCCGACCTTCTGTAGGTCTGGGGGGTAGCTACGGTCTTTATATACACGTTGGGGGGTTCGGTGAGGTAGCTCCCTGGTGGAGCTACGGGGCCCCCCTACAAGTCATAGCGTTCCTCCTTAGCGGTGCGTTGTAGTCACGATCACAAATATTAAGATTAATTATTATAATATTATTTATATATATAATTAATATAGTACTATAATAATTTATAAGCAAATATTTATTTATTTCTATAAAATAAAAATTAATTATTATAAATTAACTATGGGGCTTAAAATATTATAAATTTATATATTATTTAAAATTATAAAAAGATAGATTTAATTTATAAACTTAGTTTAATTTATTATTAAAATCTTTTTTTTAAAAAAAAATAAGTTTTATATCTATTTATATATATTTATAATTAAATTATATAGTATAGATAAAAAATAAATATGTAGTAGTGGCCTTTACTATTAGGCCTCGCCATAAGTTGGCCTCGTTAACAACCTTGCATGTGTTCCTAAAGCTGAAGTTACAAGGCTAAAAACCAAGAAGTATCTCCACACCTATGACCACTCGGAAAACACCAGTGCCCTGTCTCACTCCCTGATGGAGGCCACGGTCGTATGCGTCGAAGGCATAAAACCAAACGGTTCACGGGCTGTCTCAACTGCCGTCAAAGTCATGTTCAATGTGACGAGACATTTCCGTCCTACAAGAGATGTAGCCGCTTGGGCAAGGAATGCACACGAACTGATTTTTTTAAGAACGCCGAACCACATACTCCTCTCAAATCGCTGAATGGAGCAAGGAACGATGATCAGGCACATTAACTATAGCGCCCGCAATTCCTCCAAGGTCGAAACTAAACGAATATGATGTTCCAGAAGCACTACCTCCCCGTCTATCCGGAGCACAATCCTAAACCAATTCGTGCACTATAGTCCCAACGCGGCAGAGTTGCTAGCACCTAGAAAGAAATATCTTTCCTCATTTGATCTGCATTCGCGCCCTAAGCTATACGCATTTAAAATAGCCAATTTTATACATCGTGCGCGAAGAGTTGAAAAGATGTGTCAAGAACTGAAGGCAATTTTGCATACGCTAAATCTGTGGAGCTTTGTTCTGGTTCATACCGTATGCGCATCCTTAATTATATGGAGTTAACAGCAAACCTCGCTTATGAGACTGAAGCAGGTTTCAGCCCTCAGTGCACAAGAATACTTCTTGACAACACCAATGGGACATCACAACTGGACAAAGATAGTCCCTTGTTTATGGAGGGAAGGTAGATGGGCAATCCGAAGCATGCTCTGGGTGAATAAGGATGTGGAAGCGGAACAAGTGCCAATAGAATCCCCGGATCTGACAGCAGCGGTCATCCAGCTTCCCGAACGATTGATTTTCATAGCATCAGTTTATGTAGAAGAAGGAGACGCTCAGGCCCTGTATTGCACGTGCAATAGCTTACGCAAGGCAATTACAAAGGTAATGTTAGACACGGGAACAGTGGTGGAGGTAATGATTATGGGAGACTTTAACCGACATGATCAACTTTGGGGAGGAGACGATGTGTTTCTGGAAAGACAGGGGGAAGTATGTCCAATCATTGAGGTTATGAATGAATTTGCTCTCAGCAGTTTACTCAAATGAGGCACAAAGACATGGCATGGTGGAGGACAGGGTGGAGATTGTGAATCCACGATCGACCTTGTCCTTGCCTCTGAGAATCTGACAGATTCTATGCGAAACCACGAGCTTTTTGAGTTGCTTCAGCTTTTCTGAAGTCAAGGTTGGTTACACATTACTGTCTACTATGTAGAAAGTAGGTAAGTCATCAAACCTCGGAGAAACTGCTTCTCGAGTAAATAAAAGGGAACATTGAATATGCTGTTGCTATTACGTATCCAGAAATGCCCACTGCTCTTCACCGTTAGACGCGTTCATCAATTCTCCAAAGCAAGACGTTTAATCTCTCCTTGACAGTAAGCTTGAAAGGTAGGGGGTAAGGAAGCAAGAATTGAGACTTTTCAAACGCCTCGAAAATACACCATAAGAAAAAATCAAATATATATATAAATATATGGCTAGCATGCGCTTTTTTATGGGTTGATTCCATCTATTTATTTCGGCCAGCCACTTTTTGAGACGTAAATCGAAAGCAAATAGGGATGAAATAAGGTTATTTAGGAAGAAATTTCTGTCTGCGTGCTTATGGTTTTGATGAGTGACCTTATACTGATCAACATTCCCGAAAAGGAAGTTCAAAAGTTCTCGATTAGATAGTACCAAAACAGGTATAGCGTCCGGCTCCCTGTTAGCCATTCCTTGACTTGGCTGCCTTCTGCCTGACGCTAGCTTTTCACCCTTCACTACCGAGGATGCGAAAATACAACATGTAGGGGGTTTATAACACCAGCAACGTGCGACACGGATCCAGATGAGGGAGGCCTTGCACATCCTTCTTGGGTAGGAAGCCGCTGCATTAAGCCTTAATACAAGTATAAAAGGCCTATCTTGGAAATAGGTGTCTCTTAGTGAGGGGTCCAGATGTCTCCTTGCATTTTTGCGCAGCCTCCATGCAAGGATAGATACGGAATGTGTGATCCGGAAATCAGAGGTCAGTTGAATGTACATACCAGACTGGTACGACTGGTCAGTAATGGGTTGGGGTAAAATATATATACATAGCATCAGTCTCAATCGCTACTCTACCAACAATCGCTAAATTTCGTTTTGAGATATAGTACTTGTGGTGTTTCACATCCGTGTTTTTTAGTATCGAAGAAAAAGCCTATGAGTACACAGCTTTACAACGAAAATGCTCTCAGACAAGAACCTCTATGTATTTCATCATGTTTTCCTGCCACCGAAGCTGCCAGAAGGGGATGACTACACAGCTCAGCGTGACGCGTTCCTGCTGGATAGGGTAATTCATGCTTTGAGAGAATTCAAATGCGATACGCGCTCCGACTGGTCTGGCATTCTGTTCGATGTTACTATGATGCTCACACGGTTGAGAGCCATTTGTGGGAAGCATGGTGCCGTGGATGAAGTCGAACTGCGAAAGGCGCTAGTACAACTGGGAACTGAAGGTATTTGGCCATCCTATTTGTTACCTTGCGAAAGCTCTGCTCATGTCGTTGAGGTGGTTTTCTCCCCATATACGCTCGTTGCCAAAATGCTGCTGTCTTGATGACGAGGGTAGATGATGCAGTACATGTCGAGTCTTGGGAACTGTCTCCGCGCAACGAAGCTGTAATAACGACGGTTGGACGATTGAAACGACAGTTTCCGGGGGCGACGCTTTCGTTGGACCTGGCAACCTTCAATAATCCAAGCCTCCAGAGGACAATCGCGGAAACCTTGGCAAAACTGAGCCACCAATCCGCCCCAGGGACCATGAGCAGAGTCAAGAAAAAGCGCAAGGAACATGATGAGGACAGAGACACAATTCATCCGAAGATGGTGACAGAGCTCTTCACAGCATTTCTACGGCCAATGTGCAGAGACGTTGAAGTGCCACAAATTCAGAAGCACACCCGTGAAGAAGTGATGTGGCTTAATAGCCGATTCCCCTGGCGCAGGTCGGCACTCTGGCTCCTGATCCGTGTAGTTCTACAACTGGCGTTTCATAGGTCGTCGCAAAGTAAGAGGGCCTCCGACAGCCTCTACAAACAATTCATGGTATATTTCATGAGTTCCATCCTGGCAGTGTCCCAAGAATCATTGCCAAATGAATACTTGCTTGCGATGAGTGCCAAGATCGGCCGCCGGCTACACAAGTTGGATCTGGACTATGAGCCCTTGTGGTTTAGATCCGTTCAGGAGAGCCTTGCCGCGGCAAGTAAAACTCTTCAACATCGCAGGGATCATGCTACCGGACAGGACCGTAACCGCAATGACCTTCCGTCATTGGCCAGGTTAAATTTCAGCGAAGATATTCATTGCACTCTGACGGGCCTCGATCGGTATCTGGAAGAGGCCGATGAGCGAGGACAGCGGGACGGTGTCTCAGTCGACTTTCAGCCCGAGTCGCATCTGTTGGCATACAGAAGCGCAGACCTTCCAGATCGCCCAGATATCTCAAATAACGGCTATGAGGTATATAACCTTGCCGCATTTGAGGACTGGGTCGTTACATCACTGGATGGCTGGCTTAAGTCCAGTATGGACATGGACTCCACATGTGGCCAACTGGCGGATTTAATAACATGGTACCATACTACTGCATCTGTAGTATATTCCTCTAACCCTGAGGCCATATCAATCATGTTTCTTACCATTCTAGAGCTGTGGATTGCATGTGACAAAGCTGCCATTCACATACACGGGATTCTTCATGATTATGATGCTTGTATCCCCGTGGGTATGTTTCAGTCGCTTTTGTTACCTCGTCAGTCGCACATGAGAAGGCTTGCGGATGCAGAAAGGTACCTTGATCAACGAAGACAAGACCAGAGGTATTCAGGGCCAGGCATCTTTGGAGATTACGGTACACCGAACTGTTTCTCCGTTAGATATTACGATACATCGGCTGAGCACCAGAGATTGCACGCCGCAATTGTGGAGCGAGCAGAGCAAGAGCGAAGATCGAAGCTTGCTGAGCTTCACGACAAACAACAAAGATATGCAGACCTTTACCACCGTATTGATAGTATGGACTGTAGCTATCGTGATGTTCTTGTGGATCGAGAGTTTGAGGTATATGAGACCCGTCACCATCCATCATGCCAGAAGTGCAAGTATCAGCAAGAGGCAGATTCTATTCAAATCAAAGTTCATGAATGGCCTCTCCCAGAGCACAGTCTCCAAGCAAAATCGACAATTTTCGAACTAAAAGTGCCTAAGGTGTTTGCACGTTGGCGAGATGTCACAACTTTCTTTATATTGGTCGTCCTGGGTGTCGACTATTCCACCAAGGAGGTACCAAGAGCCAGGTACACTCCTCAGCGGCATAGTGGCCTATCATCATTCTCTTATGCATCTAGTGGTGCGTACCGAATTACACTCCTTTCACAAATAAAGCCGCATGAAGGGACACATCGACGGGAAAAGCGCATCATCCATGTGGGTGAAGACGAGGTTTGTCTAGCAAACGGTATGTCTCTTCAGTATTACGATAATATCAAAGGATACTTCGTCAGTGGATTTACACTCACGCATGTTGTTGCTGAGTCGTGCATGATGAAATTACCCCTCTCAAATTCCGGCCTTCAGCGGTATCTTTTTCGACCTGCGGACAAGCCAGACGGCCTGCCGCCAAACTCGGTTATCGCATCGCAAGGTGATTGCCCCGACAGCATGTCGCTCGCAGAATGCAAAGCACTTTGTACGATACCCTGTGGCGTTGAGATCCAGTGGCAAAACGTTCTACACCAACTGGCAATGCCGGCTGTCGTGTTCAATAAAGTGGAGACTGGAATATTTATCCATCAAGTAATATACCAAGCAGGACCGCCGTCTGGAAATGCAATCCAACGGAAAGGACATAAGATTCTCGATGATAGCAAATTTACTACTGCTTTACTTTCGAAGATCAAGGATGAAATGAAAAGAATCGAGCGGAACTGGGAATCAGCACAAGAGCTCAGTGTCCTAGTGTCACTTGTTCTACGACTATTGTCTCTTTCAAGTTCTACAGACATGCAGCGGCTGTCAATGGACTTATTAAGAGATCTCCGAGACATAGCTTTCAAGTGGGTCAAATCACTTGGGGAGAGAGCGAGTGGTATGGCTGTTGACGGATACAAAACCAACTTGATCGCGCGGCAAGTTCATCTGGCACTGGTGTGCGTGAAAACATTTGACTCAGAGGGTAGTACACTCGAGCAGATGTTTACAGAAAATCCAGCTGTGTCAACATACCTCCAATGTTGCATGATAATACACGACAAAGCCCACGTCCTTGATTTGGGCTCTGATACTGCACTTCCTGTTTTATTTTATCGCTGGCGGGCTTTGTCGTATCGTAGCTACCATTTACTCCAAAACAAGATACGTGCTGGAGATAGCACGGCACTGGATATGGCTATCACGCGCGCTTGGGCCGCGTACCGCCCTGGCACTGGATGGTCGATGTCCGAGCAAGCTAATGACCCTTGGGTATCTAGACGGATGGGGTGTCCAACGGCCAGGGATAGTAGCTTGATGATCTATTTCAATTTACTGACGAGCGAACTACTCATCAATGGCCTGCCGTTAGCTCGTTTGCCGGCGGCCTATGAGCGCCACGGAAACTACAGGTTGCTTTTCGGACAAGCAGTTTTGGAAGTGATGCCCAGTGAACTCCCCGGGATGAGCTTTTCCTGCCAGAAGGAATATGAGGGCCACGTTGTCCATCTGGGAAATCAAGCACTGCCCGACTCGCAGGAGTTCAATCTTTGTGCTCGAGTGGCAGCAAACGGTCAGACCTGGGAATTTATCCCACCGCAGCTGTTCGCCAGCCTGCTCCCGGACGCGTTTGTAGAGGAATTTGCGCATTGGTATGATTTGGACAAGAAGCACGTAGAGTTCCGTCCAATAAAAGAGCCATGGAAACCATCTTCTGTCAATTGGCGACTACAACGAAACAGCTCCCAAACTGGCTGGATCCTCGAAGCGGATGGAGTCTGTCTGGTCAATGTCAATAGCTCAACGGCAAAGGGGTTATCGGACATTCTTCAGCCCATCGAAAGACCGTTGAAGCTACACTGTAAGTATCACTTAGCATCATCAGCACTAGAAATCGACATCCCGAGGCTTCGGTTGGGATTTGATCTCCAATCTGGGAACTCGTCGATTCACTCCCGTCAGTACCGTGGCTTGTCGATTGACACCGATCAGTCATTGGGGACACTGGTTGGGTTGCAGAATAAGCTTATCCTAGTCTCCAAAGACCTCCAGGAACGCATGGTTCTTATACCGGAAGGGACTGTGTCCTGGGAAAAGGAGCGCCATCACATGCGGGTCGAGATTGGTTGGGACGCCACCGCTAATCTTCACGCATATTCTGTGAAAAGAGACTTGGGTTGCTTAGCCGATAACGGGAACTTACAGAGTAAGCTGCTACTATGCTATTTGCACGCTTTGACATCATTATGTGTGCCCGACCCACTTACGCAAAAGACGGGTACTGAGCAAGCCCTGTCCATCCTTCGCTCCGCTGCAGTAAGATCCTTTCATCGATTGCGACCAGAAAATATAGCAATATTAACAAAGATCGCACATCTTACCCCAAGCCGCAAATGCTATCCTGCCAATGAACGAGTAATGCAAACCATTACATGGCAAAGAGACCTAGGGTTTCTGATGCAGCACTGTGGATTCTATGAGGAAGTCACTGCTATATTCCACCATGACCGCCGGATGGAAATGTTTAATCCTGATATACAAACGACACGCCCACCGCTACCCGCTATAGATAAAGATTTACAGAAACGGGATCAGATACGCTCGTCCGCATTTCGCGTATATGGGTTTGGCGCCGAGGACCACACAGATAAATACGATAGACCTTACACCGGGCTGGATACAAACCGCGAGTCCGTAGAGGCGTCCCGGGCTTTCCGTTTGGCCAAGATTGTCTACGACAAGATTCCTTGCGCACAAAGGTTCGTGGTGAAGGGATTAACAAAGACGCTTTGGAGTTTTATCTCCAGCTTCGGCCTGACTCAGGGCTCAAACACTCCGCTCGATCTAAACTCTCTCAAATACGACGCGGGATTGCTTGTAGAACCAAACATTCTGGTCTCCGCGTACTGGTGCGGTATACACCGACATATTTGTTCGGAACACTCGTCATTGGATAGGTTCCAATTAATGATCTGGCTCTGCACCTTGGGATTTGCGAAGAACTGCAATATGGCTGTGCTCGAGACGTTAGCTGCACTTCACGCGGTGCGAGAAATGGCCTCTGTTGCTTTACCACAGCATGACTCATATACTCTAGAACAGGGGTATCAATTTGACCAAGGCATTATTGTATCTCGCATTCAGTCCGCTCAACTGACACTGACTCCAGAGTCGAATATTTCCCGAAAACCCTATGAAACCACGAAACAGTTCAAGTCGCGTTGTAGTGAACTACGGAAGAAGAACAGGAACAAAGTCCGCGATTGGTTCGTAACGGAGCTTAGGAGTCAATGGCCAGCCCGATCCGCAACATTACCTAGCACTCAAGATAACCCTCGATTCAGTGATTACTTTGACACATGGCAGGCTATGAAATCGGTGAACCAGATGTTTTACGTCTGGTTCAGTAATTGTGCATTCAGAGGATATCTAGAGACCATTGCACAAGTATTATGTCACCAACCTGTTCACTCTGTGGAAATGTCGGCAATGCGAGCTTCTCCATTATACATAGCATCTTCTCCCCGGGAGAGGTGTGGATTCCTCTCCGTGGATGACCTACTAGGCCCATCACCACCTGTTTTGGATGTGGAGCAGCCCTACCTAGAAAAGCTTCTTTACTCAAGCCCGATCGCGGGGAACTTGACACGTCCTCTTGTACAATTTGTCAGTGCCCTTGCATCGCAGTCACGGTCACACTTCGAGATGAGGTATGTGGATCAAGTACGCAGCAGTGTCAGATGCCTCTTGGAAACGAAAATGTCGTGGAATGTCAAGATGGACGACGATCAATTGGAACCGGTACTCCTGGAGTACCTAGACGCTTGTAAAACGTATTCCAACAACATTTACACAGCCATCAAATCACACATGATGCCTTCTGCGACCACTACAAGCTGTGCTGATCAACAACACATGATGCATTACAAAATTCGAGCAGTCCTCGTTCAGATCAACCATTGCCCTCGGTTTTCCAAAGCCTTCCTCCTTCAGCAGTTGACACGTCATAGGTGGCCTGGGCTACCTGATGAGTGGAAGTCCTGCATCATCACGTATGGACTCTCGATAACGACACTACAGTGGGCGCAGAGACTGGTCAGCACAGTTGGGGATCGCAATGACCTCATTCGAGAGCTCCAAACCCCCGGTCACAGTAACTGGAATCCGCATGAGTTCCCAGAGTCCCTTTTGTTGGAGATCGAAAACGGGATTCTTATTCGAGATGTCCAGGAGCAAATGGCCAAAGAGATGAGAGAGTGTAGTCCTGGACAAAACGCCGTGATGCAGCTAAACATGGGTGAAGGCAAGTCATCGGTGATCGTGCCGATTGTGGTGGCTGCCCTTGCACACGGCGCTTGTCTAGTTCGTGTGCTAGTAGCAAAACCACAGTCTCGGCAGATGCTCCAGATGCTAGTCTCGAAACTGGGGGGTCTTTTGGGTCGGAGAGTGTATCTCATGCCAATTTCACGTTCCCTACAGCTGTCGGAAACGGAGATACGAGAGCTGGAGAGCATGTGTCGGGAGTGCATGGCAAACGGTGGTGTGCTCCTCGTCCAGCCAGAGCATCTTCTCTCCCTAAAGCTGATGTGCATTGAGTCCTTTGTCACTGGTAAAGTATCTGTGGGTCGTGCCCTTCGAACAGTGCTACAGCTATTCAAGGGGTTTTCGCGAGACGTTGTGGATGAGAGCGATGAAAATTTCAGTGTCAAGTTTGAGTTGATCTACACCATGGGATCCCAACGCCCTCTTGAGCTCAGCCCGGAGAGATGGGTTATCATACAACAACTGTTGAGCCTAGTGAGAATATATGCCCCAGGCCTGGAAGGGGACTTTCCTGCATCCATAGAGGTCTCTGAGGAAAGGCCTGGGGGTTTTCCAGGGGTACGGCTGCTTCGGGGTGATGCGGAGGAAGCACTCCTCCAGCGGATCGGACAGCATATTTGCGAAAATGGTATTCACTTTTGCCCGGTGGCCAGGCAACCAGAGTCAGCAAGAACCGCGGTTTTCCGCTATTTGCTGGAAAAGCAGCCACCTGCTGATTCCATCAAGGCAGTTGAAAGCAACACAACGGGGCTTTGGACTGATACCACCAGAGGGCCCCTTCTTTTGCTGCGAGGACTCTTGGCTCAGGGTGTGCTCGCATTCTGTCTCGGCCAAAAACGATGGCGTGTCAACTACGGGCCAGATGCGACTAGGAAGCCTCCTACCAAGCTCGCCGTACCATACCGCAGCAAAGATAGCCCTGCTCCTCGATCGGAATTTAGTCACCCAGATGTTGTTATCATCTTAACCTTACTCAGCTACTATCGCTCTGGTCTTCATGATGATGAGCTTTACATGGCATTCAGGCGACTGGCAAAATCCGACCAAGCGGACACGGAATACCATGCGTGGGTAGAAGATGCACCAACCCTCGACCCTACATATCACCATTTACCTGGAGTCAACCTCGAAGATCACGACCTTTGTCTAAAACATATTTTCCCCTGTCTCCGGTTTGCGAAGTCGGTCATTGACTATTTCGTTGCCCATTTCGTTTTTGCAAAGGAGTTGAGAGAATTTCCAGAGAAGCTGTCTGCGTCCGGATGGGATATAGGAGAAATTAGAACGCATCCAACGATCGGCTTCAGTGGGACAAACGACTCCCGGGAGACCCTCCCTCTTACCATAAGGCAACTAGACCTTCTGGAGCAGCGTCATACTAATGCTCTGGTTCTGGATTATCTACTTCAGCCCGAGAACTCCGTTGCGATCATTCCAACGCAGAAAAACTCCACCACCTACTCGCACACCATCATTGATATGGTACGGAATCTAAATCTCCCGGTCCAGGTGATTCTCGATGTAGGAGCTCAGATCCTAGAGCTCAACAATCTGGAGGTGGCAGAGTACTGGTTGAGAATGACGCCAGATAATGGCGGGGTTCAAGCTGTCGTGTTCGTCAACGAGAGCGACGAAATTTGTGTTCTTGATCGACATGGCCGTGTGGACTTGCTGCAAATTTCTCCATTCGCCAAGCAGCTCGAAACATGCATCATCTTCCTCGATGAGGCCCACACACGGGGCATTGACCTGAGACTTCCACCAGCATATCGTGCCGCTGTCACGCTTGGACCAGCGATTACTAAAGACAAGTTAGTTCAAGGTAGGAAGCCCTCGTCCTTACTTAGCGAAAGTTGACACTGATCCAACCACCAGCATGCATGCGGATGAGGAAGTTAGGCAAGGGCCAGTCAGTGCTTTTCTGTGTGCCAGAAGAGATAAAAGCCAAAATTCACTTGGTAACCAGGAAAGAATGTGGCGCCAGGATTGAGGTATCGGACATTCTTCGGTGGGCCATATCAGAGACGTGGTTTGATCTACGACGTAGTATGCCGCTATGGGCGGTGCAAGGCGAACGATTTGCTTATCAATCACAGTTGTGGCGCAGTATCGATCGGGATAGTACACAGACCATGTCCGTCGACCAAGCGCATGCCTTCCTCGAGCCAGAGTCAGAATCCCTTGAATACCGATACCGGCCAAAGCAGGCACGCATTCCGTTCATATTGTCTCGGCTAGAACGGGATGAGACTGTTGACCTCATACAGACAAGATGTCGACAGTTTGACAATCTTGATTTCACCTCTACCCAGCTACAAGAGGAACAGGAGCGTGAGCTGGCGCCCGAAATTGAGCAAGAACGGCAGGTCCAGCGGCCACCTTCTGCAAAGCCAGCACGGCACTATGTACATCAGGATATTGTTTCTTTCGTGTCCACCGGCATCCTCAAACAGCCCTCAGATGCCTACGAGGCTGCGTTTCACACATTAAGAGATACGTCAGCTGCAGCACACTTAGATATCTCGCAATTCCCCCATGGTCTGCTCGTTACAGCCGATTTTGCCAGAACGGTCCAAGTTCCAGATGGTTCACACTTTGCGTCAGATCTATATCAGCGCTCGGTGCAATGGGTTCTAACGAGCACGGGTCACCCTTCCTCAGGCGACACAGTCGTGAAAAGCATGCTGGTCATCAGCCCCTTCGAGGCTAATCAACTTCAAGCAAGGGTTAAAGCGTCCATAGCGGTTCGGATGCATCTGTATGCTCCACGTCAAATTCAAGGGTACTCCTCACTGGACAGCCTGACACTCTACACTACCCCAGGGGGGTCTAGCATAGTCGAGATTCCCACGTTGTTCAGACTACAGCTCAACCTATTTGCAGGGCAGTTATACATCGGATCATACAGCGAATATTGTGAGATATGTGATTTCCTTGGCGTGGCGTCTTGCAAAACGCCCGAGCATCTAACCGTGGCAGCGGATGGTTTCATAATTGAGGGCCATAAAGAATCGAGATCAACCTTTCACCAAAGTCCACTCAAATTCTTAAAGGTCCTCCTGTCGCAAATTCGGAGAGATGGACAGGAGATCGATAAGACACATCTGGGCAAGATCCTAGATGGAACATTGCTGCATCCGGACGAGTTCCATCAGCATCACATGCAAGCACAGCAAAATCAAGTATCTGAGTATTGAGGCATGAGATTTCTGGCACTTTTTCTATAGAGGATAGGAGGATATATTGAGTACCTGAAAATAACTGTTTAAATTTCTATAGTTAGGTTTAGCGATGAATACTACAACGACATGGACAGAGCCCCGCGATATTTACGGTAGACTTGTCCTCTGTATTCTAGAATAAGAGGAGTGTTACAGACCCTTGTCTAGCGCACCTTATCGAAGGCGGACATACAAGGCAGAATAACGATAGGATGACGATAAGCCGATTCCTGAGCGAAAGGCACCCAACGAATCGTTTACCTAGCAGAATATCAAAGAGCTGGGCAAACGGGGCAACAAAATTTTACCGACAACACCAAGAGATGCCAGCAAGGAAAGGCCAGTAGACTGCGCTTGACCAAATCAATCTTAACCCATACTGAACTTGATGTCGAAGGTAAAAAAGCCTATTTCTTTGTGCATCAACTCTTCTTACCTTTGGGAGCATGGGGCTCACTATTTATTCTGCTCCCCGTTTGTTAATTCCGGTACACTGAGATTCTCTAGAACCCTACCAAGCTCTTAATACCGATTGCCAGCCTTAAAGATACAAGTAGTACCTCACTGGGATGGCCAGAGAGTCGAAAACAGGGGCTTCACAAGGGAGCTATCTTATACCACCTGGGTTTCATTCCCAACCATGGAACAAATACTAAGATTCAACATAAACAGCGATAGTGTCTAAATCACGTGTCTCCGACCAAGGTACCTAAGCACACTTGTAGCTCTTCCAGTCGCTTACGCTTCCATTGAGAATTCTCGCCTCCTTCGGCCATACACACAGCTTCCTAGTTGTATTTGACCCGTTAGGAGGCGTAGAGCTCACAATTTCTTCGGGACCAATCCCATCTTCCACCCACGGCAACAAAGCATCAAGAACATGGTAAGTGGCTGGTACATGACTGTACGCTGGATTGGCCCCACAATGTCCACCGCCAGGAACCATGAACAATCGGATAAAATCAGAGGCATGTTGCCCTTGGACCGTCGACTGGATCCGTTTCAAATGCTCGATCGGCCAGGTAGCGGCATTGTACTGATCTGCCCATCCTTGAACCGTGATCAGCTTGCCTCCTCGCTGACTGAATGCCGACAGATCTGGAGAAATCTCGTCGATGGCCGGTGATGTGGTGTGGTCTAGATAATCAACGTCAGAGCCCCAGTTAAACGATGTAACGTTATAGGTCCTGTCCTTGAATACTAGCTGTCGAAGAATCGGAGCCGCATATGAGGAATACAAAGATGTTTCTTGAGCCAGCCAACCGGTTTCTGAGCCTAAGTCAAAGCCAGGATAGATCTGCTTCCCTGTCCGTTGGTCTTTCGGGCCGGAATAAACCTGGAGCGCGGTTTGGATCTGTGCTGTAGTCAAGCAGAGAGTCTCATCATTGACAATGGGAGTCTGGCTGGGTTGGCACTCCAGTGTCTTGATATCGAAGTGACACCTCAACGGGTTCTCAATTAAGCCGTCTTTGACACCATCCAGCTCATCGCAGGCAGCCACTGTTCTGTTAGTGATAAAATTCAAAACATCTTGGCTCATGAATCCCTTCCCTGTCGCATGCAGTCCATTCCATAGAAAGCTTAGTATCAAATGACTGTACCAATTTCCCGGACTACCAGCATAGATGCCATCGAATAGGGTAGGGTGGTATTGCGCAAGCGCGTAACCCTGCGCACCGCCAGTTGAACAGCCCCAAAAATAGCTGTACGTGGGCCGCTCAGCATAATACTTGGCAGTGATGGTCCGAGTAACGTTGGTGGTCATGGCAATTGAATTGTGGATCCAGGATTTCACTTTTGCGATATCATCTAAGAATGGTACAGAGTCGTCAGGTCCACTATGTTCACTTTCTGATACTGGATGTCCACTGTCACAACCTGCTACAGCAAAGCCGGAATTCAGGTTTGTGAGCATAGTGGTATTATCAATATCACCTGCGAAGCCACCGTTCCCTAGAGCCTCAGTTAGCGAGCAGTTATATACCCATAGCTGGTTCACTCTTACCTACGGCAAGGAAACGTCCATTGTAATAGGGCTCGTCCGGAAGGTATAGCTCCCAGGTAAGGGTGTTATTCCGGCGTGGGTCTGGGGTAGCATCCCCACCAGCTATGTAGTCAATGGTTCCTTGAACATGGCAGAGGGGAACCTGATTTTGGACCGAATTTCCGTCATCAGATAAAGTGAGACCTCCTATAGGCACACTCTGTGCGTGATGGATAAGTGCCGCATTATTCACAAAAGTTCCAGCGAGATTTGCACAATCAACTTTATGTTTGCGCTCCAGCGGTATGCCCTTAACGACTTCTAGGGTCGCAAGTACGTAGGTTATAAACAGAGCTCTCATTGTAGCAAGCAGTGACAGTTAGATACAATAACTAGTGCACATGGCTTTGGCGCACAACGGGGTTTTTTAAGTTCTGAGGGACACAAAGATTCCAACATTGGCTTCCTCACCTGGGATGATCGGCAAAGTTCACGAATCATGAGTTATGGGGTAAAACTTACCGGCTGAATCTTGTACAAAACATTTTGCGTGCAGCCTTAAGCGGGATCATGGATGGTCTAGGACCGGATCGCCGATATATCGGCCGTCGGCGCTGTCACCGATGACTGTGTCCGGGACGGAAAACACGGCACGTAGTTTAGGGTTTGACGACAAAGGTGAGCAAGATCAATTACATATAGCCAGTCGGTATAGTTAAACCCGACCGACTGGCGTTTCTTTGTTCACTGTTTGGTCTTACTATTGCGGAAGTTTATTGCGTAGATTTTGGGTCCGCCCACAAGTCAGTTCAGTCAGCTAGAAGTATTCTACATCCTACATATGGCTTGCAGTCCGTTGAGACTGACATTATTTACGCAGGCATGCTCGACAAGCGCCCCATCCGTATCGGCAATGTCTCCGGTGCAACCGGCGATCACCCCCAGGCCATGTTGCGGATGGCGCAGCATGGCAATGTCGATGTCATTGTTGGCGACTGGTTATCGGAGATGAACATTGCATGGAATGCCATAACCAAATCAAAAGATCCTGATCTGGGATATGAGTCTGGGTTTCTCAGCCAGATGAGCGACTGTCTAGATATCGTTGCAGCAAAAGATATCAAAGTCGTCGCAAATGCCGGGGCGTTGAACACATCGTCTCTGATGCAGAAGGTTTGCGCACTATGTAAAGAGAGGGGATACGACCAGATTATAGTGGCTTCAGTACTAGGAGATGATATCTCGGAGCCAATCCAGAAACAGGAGCCTGGGTTCCAGGACTTGCACCATCTGGACCACGTGGACTGGAAGCTGAAAGACTGGCCACTGACGCCACACTGTGCCGTGGCATACATTGGAGCTTGGGGTATAGTGGAAGCCCTTAATTCAGGCGCTAACATTGTCGTATGTGGTCGTGTCACAGACGCTTCACCAGTCATTGGTGCTGCGGCGTGGTGGTATAGGTGGCAGCGAGACGCTTGGGATGAGCTTGCCGGTGCACTGGTTGCTGGCCGTATGTATGATTCCATGTCTGATGTGATTGATACGTTACTTATTGTAGTTGACATAGACCTTATCGAATGTGGCCCGTATGTGACAGGTGCCAACTTCTCCGGGTTTAAGCCTTTACTTCCTAATCTTGTGGATCTCTCCTTCCCCATCGCCGAAGTTAGCCTCGATGGCAGTTGCATAATCACGAAGTGTGAAGCCTATGGTGGAGCAGTGACTAAGTCCAACACCATTGCTCAGCTGCTTTACGAGCTACAAGGGGAGTTATATCTCAATCCAGACGTCGCAGCCGACCTGCGAAATGTATCCGTAGATGAGGTCGGCCCCGATCGTGTCAAGGTTTGTGGTGCCACTGGACAACCACCACCATCGACTACAAAAGCGATGATAGCAGCCCCGGGTGGTTATCAAGCTGAAGCGATATTCTACATCAATGGCCTGGATGTAACCGAGAAGGCAGAGATGCTTCACAATCAGCTGGACCATGTTCTCCGTGGTAATAACTGCAGCAAACTGTCTATTGAGCTCTACGGCTCTCCTGCCATAAACCCCTCGAGCCAGCAGGCGGGAACCGTATTCCTGCGCGTGTTTGCACAAGCAAGGAATGTGGGGGATATCTCGGCGGAAAGATTCAAAACACTAATATATGCTCTCCGAATGCAAAGCTATCCTGGTATGCTACCTCAACTATCTTAATAATCCATATTCTAACGGAGGAAAGGATATCACATGAACCTTGACTTTCGGATGATGGACCCAAAACCATTCATGGAGATCTTTCCAGCAGTTATTCCCCTTGACCTTATACACCACCGAGTCACCCTCTCCAATGGCATACAGCAGGACGTACCGTCTACTCCAGTAACAAGAATATACCCAACCCAGAGACCTTCCTACGAAACCAACGTTCCTATATCTTTAAACCAGTTCGGCGCCACAGATCTCGCCCCGTTGGGCAGTATAGTTCATGCTCGTTCAGGAGATAAAGGGGACAATTTCAATGTGGGCTTCTTTGTCCGAAACTCCGACGAATACCCTTGGCTGCAATCTTTCCTGACAATTGATCGATTCAAAGAGCTGCTTGGGGATGACTGGCCACAAAGAGATACTGAACCTCGTGTGGAACGATGCGAGTTTACAAATTTGTTGGCTGTCCACTTTAGGGTCCTGGACTTCTTAGATGGTGGCATTGCTAGTTCTAGTCGGATTGATGGATTGGGCAAAGGGATAGGGGAGTACTTGAGAAGTCGAGTGGTGGAAGTACCGCAGAAGTTTTTAGCAAGAGATTGGATCTGATTGACTCCATACTTACTGTGCCAAGAAAACATATAGACTGGATAGATAAATACGCCGATGCTTTGATACTAAATCCTATCTTCACCACATAGATGGTAAATCCATGTCTATATCTCCAATCTCCCCTAACCAATCATGAAATAAGCGTCCGACGGGGTCGTCTCCATGTCCTTCGAGCATCTGGAACCGCCGCAAGTCATCGAAGCATTCCCGCAGAACGGAGTCGACGCCCAGCGAGCTTGGCGTAGGATCATTTATATCCCAGGACGTAAAGCCTGGAATGTTCAGTGTGGCGCTGGCTCCTGTAGCATCCACCGGCAGTAAGGACTCGTCAGGTCTGAGGGCTGCAGACGTTGGTTGGCCTGCTGCACTGTGGGAGTGGTATTCAATGGCATCCGCGAGCATGGCATCGGTTAGGCGGTTGAAGACATCATGACAATGCTTTGTCACATTCCACCGCTCAGAGATACCGACCAATACATTTGAGCATGCTCTCGAGTCATGCACTATTTCGATTATGGTGGGATCACTCTGCAGAAGGGAGGATGTACTGGCGGCCGTCCGGCGTTTGCGTGCTCGGAAATGTCTACCCACAGCATAGACGTAGGACAGGCCAGCCATGAAAACAGAATGGAGGGTTATCCAGGTGTAGTTGATACGCCGGGAGCGGTGGAGGTGGGAGTATAATGTGATGGCCTGTTTCGCGGCGACGAAAATAGTTTGCAGTACGCCGGCGTCATGAGGAGATGCTGATGACAGTGCAGGTGATGGTCTATACAACATGAGGAGGGCATTATAATACAATAGCTCATACCATTCCCGCGCACGGTAGCTCGATTGGCCTCCCAGAAGGGGGTTGGACAGATCAATTTCTGGAAGTGACAACGCCGCGGTCTCATGCTGCCATTGAGCAAGGTCGTTTGCAAGTTTTTCTCTAGCCGCTAAGGCAGATGTTGCATCGCTTTGTGTTCGATTAGATGTGTTGTGTAGTGCAGACAATATATCGCCACAGATGATTCGGTAACGGACAATGTGAACAAACAACGCCGTGCGGGAAAAAGACGGGCTGTCTATATTACCCCGATCGAAGCAAGTGTCATGAATTGAGTCAGGCAGGGCGACCTCTACATCCTGCAAATGTATGGCAAGAGGCCTTCCCAAAGTAATGCTTACGATCCTGGTTGGATAATGTTAGTTTTAAAAATTAACATAAACGCAGTTCGTACCTATCCATCGCAACAACACACCAAAAACATCGGCGACGGACCTCGCAGAGTATGGTTGCATTTGAACTGTTGTCGCTGGTGTCCGTCGTCTCGGCGGCTCGATAAGTCTGCTCCCGATGCAGCCCCAGCTCGAAGCACATCCGGGAAGCAACACCAACAATGTGCCATAAACCTAGTGAAAGTTAGATCAAGCAATCCGCTCCATGAAGATTCTGTCACTTACTTGTTGACGTGTCCTGGATCGAATTTGTCATCCTATATTGGCACAGCAACAGCAGCGCTTGAAGGGCTTGTATACCACCATCACGCATTACCTCGTTTAGCCTCTGGGTTGCTCGAATCTGATATGCTTCTGCATCAGGAAGTGCCTCTATGTTAAACTTGTGCACACTAGCGGTGGCTATAGCGAGGATCATGCCAAATGCAAAAGACGCAAACGCATCTTGCTCCAAGGAGGGATCCTGGTAGGCTTGATCCAAGGCGCATAGCGTGCTCTCACGATGGAGGAAAGGATAGCAGAGATGGTCGTGCTCAAAGTAGGCACGATGTAGATTACGTGCGACCTGCTCTGAAGGCAATGCTGAAGCCTCAGAAGAAGCAGTAGTTAGAAGTGGCACCGGTGGAAACCTACTCGATCTTCTTCCTCGTGGACCTCTTTCTTGTGTGCCCTGGGACGGGGAGCTGACCATAGTCGCACTGACCAGGCTAGCAAGGAATACACCGCTGGCAGAGCCCAGGAAGTGCTGCTCACCTCCTGCCCCACTGGATAGAAAGGTGACTTCCTCTATAACGTCATTCTCGTCTTCTGTTTCATGTAGCCTAGAAGTAGCTTCTCCCGGGACATTATTCAGTGCTCTTGTCTCTGATCCCACTTCGTTACCATCTCCACTAGTTTCACTTTGAGCGAGTGGGGAAGCATGACTAGCTAATTTCGCTGCTAAGCTACGATTAGTAGCTTCGACGTGTTTCAAACGACGCTGCAATTTCTCCAGGAGTTGCTGATGGCCTTTGGTCCGATCAACATACTTGCAGGCAACCCCAGCTTTCCGGCATGGCCCACAAGCTGGAAGCGCTTTGTCGCATTTTGACTTGCGCCGATGGCATCTGTCGCATGCATGCATGTTTCAACGTCACATCCGACCACACTGGAAGTAGTGAGCAAGTGAGCTGGAACTCCATTGTTTTCGGCCAGGAAAGCCGGCAGACTGTAGTCCCGCCATCCGGACACTTCAACTCGCATTGTTGTGGGGATGCTACGGACTAATACCGCCCGGCTCTTCGCTAGTGGCGTTTACCCCGCGTCTTCTCCAGGCTGAATTCTGCGGGGACTGAACCGTATCCCTAATGCTAAGTGGCTTCGGACATTGTCCGTCGGTGACGGCCGCCGATGCCGATGTTAATTGAAGCTGAGTCAGGAACCTTGTATTTGGAGTTATGCAGAAATCTTGCAATCCTAACACGCCATATATATCGTCGATTCTTACTGGGCTCCTCGAGACCATTTTTCATACGGACCTGCTCCGAAAAGCGTCAGAATACACGACCCACCAGGCTCTTGTTTTGATTGTGGAGACATGACAGCACAGGACGAAAAGTCCCACGAACATGAAGTGGAGGACGTTGAGAATGGCGTCCGTGTACGTAACAGTGCTTCTCTGTCGATACAGAACAGTAGATGATGTTGACTGTGGTTCAGGATAGTTCAAATAGCCTAGAAGAGGCACCCGCTTATGACATTGCCGCTGAAAAGGCTCTGGTATGGAAACAGGACCTACGCATCGTGCCGTTGTCTGCATTTATCTACTTATTATGCTACCTTGATCGCTCAAATATTGGTAAGATTGCCCATGAAGGCCCTGCCCATTGGAAGATCATGCTAAGCCTTATTGACTCTAGGAAATGCCAAGGTATTGAACAAGGACATGGGCAACGACCTTCTCTCCGAAACAGAAATGAGCAATTATCAATACACGTATGCACTAAGCTCTCTGCTATTTCAGAGCATATGTTAACTGTGTCTTTACTAGGATCGCGTTGATGGTATTTCTTGTGGCATATGGAATATTTGAGGTACCCTCAAACTATTTGCTGAAGAAGCTGAAGCCCAGCGTATGTGTCTATCGCCTAGTCTGCTTTCTTCCGTGGCTCGCTAACTTGACCTAGAGGTGGATTGCGTTCCTCATGTTTGCCTGGGGAGGCATCACAATGGGTCTGGGTGGCTCTCGTAACTTTGGAGATGTTACTGGTATTCGGTTCCTGCTCGGGGTCATTGAAGCTGGGCTGTTCCCCGGACTTGTATATTACCTAACATTTTGGTATCGGGTCTCGGAGCGTTCTATACGTGTGGCACTCATTCTCGCCTCTGCTACACTAGCCGGCGCATTTGGTGGCGCTATCGCTTATGGAGTTGGCTACTTGAACAGAGCTCATGGTCTGTCGGCCTGGCGCTGGCTGTTCATAATCGAAGGAGCCCCGTCGTGTGCGTCGGCGATCCTTGTATGGTTTCTATTACCAGACTACCCGGAAACAGCAGGCTGGTTGAATGCCGCAGATCTCAACTTGGCAAAACACAGACTCCGGCTGGAAGGTTCAAAGAGCAGTGCGAAAACGATGAGTTGGTCAGACGCGAAGGCTGTGTTGACTGATTGGCGATTATACGGCCATTATGCGGTATGTGCTATGCCCTTCACTCAATAGTAGTCTACTAACATATAATAGATTTATTTCGGCATTTCGACTCCATTCTCGAGTCTTTCGCTCTTTACCCCATCCATTACTGCCGGCTTGGGGTACGAGAACCTAGAAGCCCAACTGATGACGGTCCCGCCTTATGCCGTTGCATATGTAGTAACGGTCGCAATTTCATGGTCAGCCGACCACTTCAACGCGTATGTTAATCATATACCTGGACTCTAATATTGAAACTGACTTAGTCTCGCATTGTACCAGACGCGGAATCCACGCAGCAATATTCTCGTGCATTGGTGCTGTAGGCTTCTTAGCCTCTGCTGTCTTACCCGCAGATGCATATCAGGTAGGGCTAATTCCATGACAAGAAAGGCTGAGCATCTAACGATACCATAGAGTCGGTATGGCTGCTTAATTGTGGCGGCCAGTGGCGCTTTTTCATGCATTCCTCCTCTTCTTGGCTGGTTATCTTCTAACCTCCATTCTACTGCTGGGGCCGGGCTTGCGATCGCGCTCAATATCTCTTTCGGCGCACCGGGTCAAATTGTCGGGGTGTGGATTTACAAGGCGGACGAGGCTACTCGGGGGTACCCCACAGGCCATTGGACGAATGCTGCTTTACTATTGTTTGTCTGTATTTCGTGCATTCTTCTGCATATCTACTATGTGTTTTTGAATAGGAAACAACGGAGGAGCGGGGAGACTAAAGCTTATGTTTATTGATCGGAATCCCATTCATGGCAATTGAAATTAATAAATAGATGCTAGCAATTGCATCTTGCATTTTCCCGTTCAGCCTTTCCTCATTTTCGTCCGTTATCTGGTTTCTCAGTCCAGTCCATATGGTAGAGCATACTGTATCAATGTACGCACACTTCGTATGACAAAAGATTAACGGAGGTAATGCTGAATTTGCCAAAGTTTCCTTTATCATGCCGGAACCTACCAACGGACCTCATTTGTGTAAAGCTAATATACGCAGGACATTATATGTCATTTGATCAGGGCTCAATCTTGTGTACATTCTCAGCCCTGTTAATGGAGTTATGTGCAGCCGTCACTGGGACAAATGTATCTGTTACCACACCAGCCTAGGTTGTCAGATAGATATATTCATCCTTGAACATTCTATAGGCCCATTGCTCTTCACCTTGCTCTTCACACAAAACAAACTCGGACCTAAATTTAACCATCAACCCTAAGTTGAATACAACCACCGACTAAGTTTGTCCTTGCACGCAGAGAGAACAAGTACTTGCTGACGAAGACATCATCTCCTCAATAACAGTATCGGTATACGCCCATAGCAGCGACGAATAATCCGAGCAGAATGCCAACCCCGTATAGAACGTATTCTTGGTACCTTGGAGCTCATACAATTTCCTGTAGAATCCATCCCGAATATCAGCATTCTTGGCCGACACTGTCGTTGGCGTATGGTCACCGAACACGACAACCTCAGGATCACCGCCCGGAAACGTCCCTGCTGTTCCCATCCGACGAATATCAGAAAGCACCAGGACCTTTGCTTGCTGCGCGGTCAAAGTGCTATTACCGATGATTTTACTAATAAGGTATCCTTCTACACCCGAGTATTGTAGCTCTAGCTGGAAAGGCGGCAGCGGGAGATTGCCGGGGGTGTTGTCGGGGTCAGCGTTGACGAGTGTCGTGGCCTTTGGAATTCCTGTGTTCTTGACGATGGCAACGTAGTAGTTAACCCAGTCCCATTTTTGGAATAGAGAAGATTCCGTCGTGACAAGGTCGAAGCCGCTTAAAGATTCTATGACGGGGACAAATGTGACGAGAAGCTGTTTGGCTTTGATAAGTTTGCGGGTACCGTTGGCACTTTGGACGACGATCTTGATACCAAGGTCGGAGCGTTCGGCCTCGATCGCACTGGTCTCATAAAGCACGTCTGATCCGAGGACTTCCGATGCCCTCTTATAGACCTCGTACATGCCCTTCTTCGGTGTGATATATCCGCCATGAAGGAGCGAATCAGTCTGGCGGAGACCGCAGAGCTGAAGAACACGAAGGAGTGGGGCGTGCAGGATATTGCCAGCGCCATGAGCGAAGATTTTGACGATTTGGAGAGCATCCTGGATAGCGGCTGCCTCCACAAAATCACCAAAAGGCATCAGAAGCTCCTCAGGAATTGGAGTGGGCAGATTGTACAGTCCGTCTTTCAGATAGCTGAATTTTTCAATAGCTGCGCGGTACGTTTTTGCAGCCTCAACGGGGGACGAACTCCCAAACGGTGGAGGCACTTTCTTCCCGGTTCTGAAGTTGACATATTCAGTAGTTAGGGTGCTTGGTAGCAGCGGTTTGTGGTCTACTCCCAGACGCTTGAGGTAATTATGACTTAGCTCGTCGTTGAAGACTCCCTCTACGCCGTAGTCGATGTACTGGTTGTGGTCAAAGTAGAGCGTTTCAGTGTGACCGCCTAGGACCTTGTTCTGCTCGACAACTACCACGCTCTTCGCTTTGTCTTTCAATCTGATTGCTGCGTATGTGCCTGTGGATCCGCCGCCAAGGATACAGACATCCCGGATGACGATGTCATCAGGTGCCAAGTCCTGCTCATTGATTGCTACTGCGCAGGAGGTAATTGTCACAGAAAGAGCTATCCCAAGTAGGAGCCGAGTAATCATGGATATAAAGCCCATTGTAGTGTGTGATAGGGGTGTATGACAGGAAATTTGCCCAGTACAAGAAGGGCACTGAAATGCAAAAAGAGAAATAGGGAACTGGCTTGTTAATATGCATGCTCTCTGGCTCTGATTCCATTAAGAGCTGAATATCCTTTTTTTAGTTAACTGAAATTCATCCTGGCTTTCACCATTTTAAGGGAAGTTGTAAATCTAGTGCAGACCGACTGTCCGTCAAGGAGCTCTTAAATATTAAGGTTAATTGACCGTCAAGAGAATAATACATTGATGGCCTGAACATTATTGTACACGTATCGAGGGTTTGGTTTAATTCTGCACGCAATATATAAGCCAATTGATCCTAACCCCGCTAGAAGCTGTGAATAGGTGCACTGCAAGGGAATGGGAGAATCTCTGTGGACAAGATGATCGACATGTAGTCCTTCGAGCTTTAGACAGATAGCGCACATGTTAATGTTAACGATCCGAGTGCATGGCACTGGGGACAAGTGAAGCTCTCTACTCATTGACATGTAGCGAATGAAGAAGATGCCAATGAAGGACACTCTTAGGCAGTCTAGGCCTGGTGTGAAAGGTATGAGCGATCTTCGATGGGTATATTGGTCCATTTGGAGCGATAATTAACGGTCTACTCATGACTACTCAAGAAAACGAATCATCGAGCCTAAAATGATGGCAATGAATGACCTCAGTTATATTCTGCTTCATAATTCAATGCATTGAGTAGTACCGTAATGAAAAATACGACGAAGAAAAGAGAGGCAGATTTTTATGTTGAAGTCACTGATTAAATAATTTAGCTAAGTTGGCGAGTGTACAGCAGGGTAAGGTGAGATTCGAAAAACGATCACTTTCTTTTCTATTTTTCGTAACCGAGGTCAAAAGCCTCAGCATGCCTCCTAGCGCACTCTAGTGTTCCTCCGCCACACTAGAGACCAGGAAAGGAGGATAATAACCCCAAAGCCTATTACTACAATACTGTACGTGTATACATAAGCTTGTCGGGTAGGGGGGTTATGCAGCCAAACTCAGAGCTTCAAGAAAAAGTGCAAGGGAAAAAATAAAACAGAAAAAGCCGCAAAAACAGAAGAACACAAATGGAAAGAGAGAGACTACAGGATAAGAGAAGGAAAGGAGATCGACAAATTTCTTTCCATGTTTAGCGGGTCTGGGCCACTGTCCAACACTTCAAGTCTGCAACTAAACCTCACCTATCACACTAGCCGTGCGCCGCCACTTAGCGCGCGAATTGTCAGCGCTTACGGAGTCATTGCGTTTCGAGAAAAGTAGTCGTAAAGCAGGGATAATGTATGTACCGAAGCTTCAAGCAGATAGAGGGGGAAATAATCACTGCGCTCGATAGCCCTAGCAGCTCCATGGCTCAGCAGCAACCATCCCGGCGCGTCCTCGAATGGATCAAACAGCAACAAGCCGAAGCGGGGGACGCTCCACGTAGAACGCGTAAGACAAAGACAAAGCATCGAAGCTCGCTCGATGACGCCCTGCAAAACGATCCAGCCGCGTTTGGCAACATCCCTCAGCAGATTCCACTGCCTAGATCTCGCGATGGATCGTCGACAGCCAGCGACCATGGACAACGAGGCCAAAATGCAGCCAGATCTTCACTGGAGCTGCTGGATCGGGATGACACTTTCATACTGCCTTCATCTATTCCATTGCCTCCATCACTGCCACCGTCACCAAAACAATTGGCAGTGCAACGACAGGCGACCGATAAGCTGACAAGGAAGCGCCCATCCTACGCTGAAATCCTAGACCGCGCAGCAGGTGTCTTCGACCACATCGCAAATGGAAATATCCGCAAAACTCCACGAGTGGAGAGAACCTCAATCATGCTGTATGAATACTATGACGATCACACGGCCTCGAGTGTAGAAATCGACAACCCTGAATCAGTTGCCAGCTATCGCGACGCGCCCGAGGGATTGAGCAGGCGCGTGTTTATCGTCGAAGACCTATCAGAGCGTACTATTCACGCCTTGGGGGAGACGTTCGGAGTCACGCCAGAATTCTTCGAGGAGCATCTGTTGAACTCTGGTTACAGTGGTGCGCAGTATGATGATCCACCGGCGCGGTCATGGAAGACAGCAGGGTTGAATAAGTCATACGTGTCGATCCAGTGGGTTCGGCCCATGTATCGGCGTCAGCCACTATTCTCCAACCGTGACCGGGAAGACCTACTAGATTTGAATCGTGATGGGTTAGATTACATATCCGGCAACTCGATCTTTAGTCTCAAAGCAGAGACAAATATTTTTCGCCCCGAGTGGGACCTACGTGTGGATCCGCACCGAACCGCGAAGGAGACGAGGGAGTTTGGCTTAGTCGAGCGGGCATCAATTTGGAAGAAGAAGGTTGAGGATAGGGACTATGAAATCGGTCAGTAATTGCTTCGCCTGTGGATTCATAACTTGGAAAACTAAACGAAAGTATAGTTATCGTGCTGCTTGATCCGCTGCCGGCGATTAGTTATAGCCATGATCAGACGCAGGAAATCCTACAGATTGCTGCTAACGCCGATAGTGATCACGATGAGCATGATACTGGTGATGGTAATGGAGAAGGAACTCGGCCAATCCTGATAATCGAGGGCGACGATGGCGTCGAGGCGCTTGCGATCCCAATCGAGAACCCACGGCGAGAGACAACTGGGCGTCGGGTATTAGACTGGTTGCTCAGGCGACAGAGGCAAGAAGTCCACAAGAGAAAAGTCAATCTCGAGAGAACTATCCAGGTTTTGGTTAAGCAGATGGCTGCCCGGAAGACCGTTACTATCGACCTGGAGGAGGCTATTGTGACCGGTGATTTCTTGGCGACTCTCCAGGATGAACTCAACGAGACCAGGTCCACGAGGCAGGAGATCCATCACATGGTAGACAAAAAGGCTACCCCAGTCAGTTTGGTAGATACCCTATTTGAGATCATTCGGCAAGACACCCTGACTTTGCTTCGGGTGCTCAATGAGATCTTGAGCGATATGGAGATTGATATCCTCGACGACACGAAGATGGAGGATCGATTGGCATTGTGGCGCCAACTCATAAGTAAAGCTGAGCGAGAACTATCGGACCTCATCACGTCTACTAGGAGCTTTCTGGCATTTTTCGATATCACACACCCAGCCAATACATCTCTAGCAGTAGCAGATGGCAGCTCAGACATCATCCGAAGTGTATCAGACCTCTTCGACCAAATAAACCAGATTCTCACCCGGCTACGACGCGCATCTTCATCCTTGACATCGAACATGGGTCTTCTGGACAGCCGACGCTCCATCGACGAGGCGCACGCCGTAACGCGACTCACTGAGCTAGCGTTCATCTTCATTCCACTGTCGTTTTCAACATCCGTGTTTGGAATGCAAATCGAGCCCTTCAAAGATTCAGCGCCCGTGTGGAAATTTGTCGTTGTCGCAAGCACTGTGACAACGTTCGCGTACCTGATGCGATTAACAATGCGCAGCCAATGGCTAGCAAGTCTGAAGCAGAGTGTGAAGCTGGATGTTAGACGATACGCGGAGCAACGCGGCCTTCCCGTGCAGGTTAGGTCTCTATCGATGTTCCTACTCTTACAATGGTTCGGTAGTGCACTTCTCCGGAGTACTAAGGCAACCTGGGTCTGGATAGACAGGAATAGTCGCAAGGGTGGGGCCGAGTTGTGGAAGGTGGTAGGATTCCCGGTAGGTCTCCTTCTGATGACTGGGATTGTTGCAGTAGCACCCATAGCCGTGCTCTGGACTCGGAGTTTGGATCAGGGCGTGCAGGGCACAGTGACCGTCGTAATCATGGTTGCCATCCTAGGCCTGGTGGGCGTACCATATTGGCGCCGTTCCAATCCAGAGTTTCGCTATGCACTCCCGAGAATAGTTATGCGCCTGCTCGAGCGTATTCCGTCAACGATCCGCGGATTGCTTCTCTGGGTGCTGGGGATTATGGCCCTAGTTGCAATCCCGCTCGCATTGATATGGACGCGTCCACTGGCGTCGGGTATTAAAGCAGGGTTGACTGCCGCCATTCTAGTGATTCTAATAACTGGTGTCGGATTTCTTGGGGCGCAGGTTCTGTATTTTAGGGCTGCATCCTTTTCGTGGAGAAGTACGACCTCCTCGGAGGGGACATCTGTCTCCGGAGAGGCGAGCGCACGGTATTTTCGTAATTAAAATCTACTATATCTTGGTGAACTGGATATATCGCACGCATAGTACACTGTCCTCTCGTTCTGAACTCTCTAGAATCAAACACCAAAATTACTGCAACCCTCACTAACAAAACGAAAAAACGAAAACGCAAATGCCAATCCAAAGTGGGCATAAAAAGTAACATGAAATCACTCCCCATCCGTCAACCGACGGAGAAGACTAATACTCATGATCATAACCAGCAAGGCCAGAGTAACAATCCCAAGGCAGGCCACAGCCGCCCACCCGAGAATCATTGCCGCCGTTCCAACATGGCTCTGGATGGCCCCATACGTAAGACTCTCGGCCATGGTGCCTGCAGCGCTGCTATTAATATGCTGCCAGAGGATTGAGATCAACGCGAATATGAACCCCAATGAACTCAAACCCAGTGCAGCTTGCGACACTGGTCGCGAAGGGAAGGGCTTGACTTCGCGCTCTGAACCGGTCTCGTCGACTTCCTCATGCCATCCAGGGAATGTTCCTAATGCGAGGAAACAAATGAATGTCGCGACAACGGCAACGAATCTAGTTTTCCATGTTAGGGCTACCCTCCTAGTTCATACTATACGATCTAGAATTATAAAACAGTTTCATGTATCTCCACAGGGATGGTGAAAGAATACTATGAAAATGAACAAAACGGAAACACTGGAGCAACTCACATCAAACCGTCAAAAACAATGGTCTCCTTGAAGTTCTTGGCAATCCAAATCAGATTCAGTGGATCGGCAGTGCCATTACTGCCGTATCCCTGATCCTTGACCATGCTGGCCAACGCTGCAGCATTGTTGGAACAGAACTGCGCGCCGTCACTCTGAGTCAAGCAGAGACCCATGTATCCCGCCCGTACTTCCAGGATCGTGGTGTTGCGGGGCTGAGAAATGTTGTAGACCTTCTCTGCAATGCCGGGGTTTATAAACGCGGGGTCGCTAGGTGTCGAAATACTACCATTCCTGTACTTGAGGGACACTAGATAGATATTGCTCATGCCGTTGGAGGATGTGCATCCCGCGAGGAGAACAGCTTGTGTGTTCATTAGCCCATAGCGTGGAAGCAATATCAGGAAACGTATAATACAATAAGAATCAAGACCAAGGAACTATAAAGACAAATTTATCTTACATAAGAGGATAATTATCACAGAACAAACACCCATGAGGACATGGTGGTACGCGAGCAAGGGAAAAAGCCCTGTACACGCGAATTGTCAGCTAAGCCCCGCAAGGCACGATAACATTGGATGTCCATACTGGCAAGACGTTGTCGAAGGCCCATTGTGTCGAAGAGCGTTCAGTTGACAGGATATAACGGGTAGTACAGTTCATAAGTTTAATTGATAAGCGATATTATCCTAGGAAGAGCTATGGCCCAGATTATTATCTGCAGGGTACACAATGGAAACGATCAAATCGGAAGCAGAGTGAATTAGGAACGCGTCAGTTCTTCAGCAGGAATAGACTATTTTCTTTTTTCCGCAGCAAACATCAAAGAGGGGCTGGAACCGGTTAGTGGACTTTTCCGAACTGAACAGCTCTGATTCGTGTCGTTTCCTAATTCTCACTAACCTGTATGCAGCCTCCGTTGGCTTTTGGGTCCGAGCGCGTGTATGGCGTGGGGGCTATAAGCTCAAAGTACGGAGTACAGGCGCTTGAGTTAGATAGGCTTAGACTTCGGCTAAGAGACCATCGCAAACTGGGAGGATATCTCTTCAGCCGGGTTACCTGATCAACATCTTCCTCAATAGCTTCAAGTCCGACCTGTTTTGGCGTTGTTTTCTCAACTTAGGGCTCTGAGGGCCACGTGAAGAGCTAACGTGGATTACGGTCGCCCATACAGACGGGCGGTGACACTGACACATTAACACTTCAAATATATATCTTGCTTCTAGCACAAGCATTCCCGCAGGAGCCATCTCCCATGGGAGCAGAATGATATTTAAAATAAGACATAGTCGTGAACGAGTTAGGCTTTAAGTGTGTAAACGTTTTTACTCTGGGAATATTATCTACGTCATACTTATCTTGACAACCATGTATCATATGTGAATTGATGAGGCAGACACTTACATATAAGAGCTCCGCACTGGCCTCCAAACAAACAAACGGGGTGCCCGCAATTCATATATATTTAAACTGCCTCTCGATGGAACTCCACAAGATTGACATCACTATTGGATGCCTCTTCCTGGGCCCTTCTGCTATATTCCACGGTATAGGTCATCGTTTGGGAGATTTTGCCACTGGTACCAGGAGCACTCGGTCGCGTGGCTCTACGTGCACTAGACTCTCCAGCAGAACCGCCCATCAGTTTGGGGAAGAGGCGGACCAATACGGCCCTGGCTGCAGGTAAGCACGCACAGACCACGGCAATTTGGCACTCGATCACCGACCAGACGTTGATCGGCTGTAATTCGACTACGCACAAAGTCAGTTTCTCTGGGAAATGGAAGAGCACAAGCTCGTCGCTGAGTTAACATACCTGTTGGGTTCTTGTTCCACCGGTTATACCAGAAGACAACGACCCGAAGGATCCCAACAATGGTGAGACTGGTGACGTGAGAATGGTCAGCCCAGAAGAAGAATAGACTGTCCGCCAATGCCTACTACTCACATCAAGCCCATGGCAAACATAACACCAACTCCTATTTTCTTTCGCGCGCTGAGATTCAGTTTGATCACTTCGTACACTGGCATGACGACCATAATGGTGTCGACTAGAATATTGACAAAGCTATTTACGAAAGTAGCCACGATGAAATTGATGCATTTCCCCTGCTCCTCCTTCGCCCATCCTGTCCATGCCAGATGGACTGGGGTGCACCGAAGGGCATCCACCAGAACCCAGGTGACCGCGATGGCAGAATTGAGAGCGATGATGGTATAGGCCATGTAGCGAAATGTGGTCGACTGGAAAATCCGCAGTAGAAAAAGACACACCGAGATCTTCGCAAGGGATATCTGGATCTTGTATACCAAAACGTAGATATAGAAGATCTGCAAAGGAGATTGAGCATTTTACCAGACTGTGATCGAAACGACTAACCTTCATTATCTCAGTTATCTCTCCAAAGGGTGTGATGTTCCAGATGTCTTTCCCGAACCCATGATGGATCACTACGCCGGGTTAGTTGCCTCCTGTTATACATAGGGTTGAGCATTTTAACTAACTGGACACATTCATTGAGAATGCAGTCACGGCCAAAATCTCAGTGGACATTAGAATGGTGGATCTTATTGCAGCAAGGTGGGTAAAGTAGCAGGCTCACATATGCCACAATAATAGTATAATCGTCCCACCCCCAACTGCCACTGATACGCATATACTTGGCGAATATCCGGGTAGCAAAGAGGATTGTCGCAAGGGACAATGGAACAATCAGAGCGGGATCTGCGGCGGGGCGTCCGTGATGAGTGGGGAGGTTGCATTGTTGAGACTGCAGCCGTTTGGCAGCTATATATTGTTCAGTGTGAAGGAAGCAAGCCAGGACCATATAGCAACATACTGAATGATTGTTTGACCGTGCAATTTGCAAGTACGCACTCCTCCCAAGTAGATTGATACAGATGATCAGTGCAAAGACATGTCATATCGCTATCGGAACAAGTTGAAGTATTTTGCTGCAGTGCACTTTGCGCACAGTTGGCCTGCTATGCTGTCAGATATTTTCTAAAGTTCAAAGACATTGAAGCGCACCGCACATTGTGGAAGGACTTCAGCTGTAGTATCGGCAGCTACAACTGAGACAGCTAAAACAAAGGAGCCGAATATCATTCCCCGAAGGGATACCATTGTGTTTCTTATTGCAGGAGGACTTAGTGCAGGGCAGACAATGTGATGCTACATTGCCAAGTAGGGGGATCGCGAGAGATAAAATGCATTTTCAAAATAAGCTCAAGGGGCTCAGGAAAAGACCCTCTCAGAATAATCCACGCCCCAATGTCGTCAGGTCAAGGCAGAGGCCCCGCCCCGAACACGACAGGCCCAATCTATGGCCCACAAGCTTGTATGTTTTTTCCTATGGCCGGACTACTTAGGCCCGGGAAGTGATTGCCATTCAGAAACCACTTGCGTGGGGCGGCCATTGGTTGAAGATCGGTGGAAGATCGTCGCTACCAACCATGGATGGTATGTTGCGTTATTTTCCGGAGATTCTCACCTTCAGGCATCTTGTCCTGTGAGTTATTACCAAAAGTCCAACTCTTAAGCTGCAGCACATACCCCTACTATGAACAACGGCCTATTCTGCTATGTGAATTGCACAGCTGCCAAGAACTGGATGACCGCCGTGGAAAGACAGGAATTTAAGGCGTTCGTATAACTCTGGAAAGTTAAGATACGGTAGCGTGAACTCAGAACTCTCCCCTGCATATGTAAAGAACTCTGTGTTTAATGATCGAAACCTTCAACGTGGGGAGAACGTGGCAAATCCATATACTGTTAGGCCAGATCGGCTAATTATCCATCAAGTTGGAGGGAATCCGAGCTTGAGCCTCGTGTATGTGGGTGCCGATCACCACCCGCAGTCGTCGTTTTACGCCACCGAACACATAAGCTCGGAGTCTAAATGTATGTACATTGCGTCTTAGTCCCACTCCAACCAACAAGTCTCCTCCTGTCGTTGAGTGGGTTATCGGAAGGGAGAGTTGACATTGTGATGGAACTGGCGCTAGCACACCTACCAACGGACTATTGGTTTTTGGACTGCAATAGACCCGGATTATAAGCCTCTGGTGCTAACAATTTCGGCCCCACTTTCATAGGCTTGAGAGAAGCATAATTTGCAATGCAGGATAGTCCAGGCCGTGCTATTTCTCCTAGGGTTTCTAAAGTACCAAAGTATGTGGGCGTCGATGCGAAGATTAGATACCCATCAAAGAGCGAGATCTGTCTTCACCAGTAGTGGTTGAATGTCGCAGGCAAACTTAGAACTTCAAGGTGGGACTCAATGCGGGAGATATGTGAGATACATGTAGAGAAACTCTTACTGCTCGATATAATCATGTGCAAAAAGAGAATAAGTACATACGACCATAGGGTGTGGAGAACAGGGCTTCCCGTCCGCTCAGCCGTACTTAAGCCACACGCCGGGAGGTTAGTAGTTGGGTGGGTGACCACCAGCGAATCCCTCCTGTTGTATGTATCTATTTTTGATTTTATGAAAAATATTATGGTTTATTGGATGTGCTCATGCCATTTTACTATTCACACCCTCTCCAGCGCCTTTTCGTGGTGTGAAAAGTTCACGTCAGACTCACTGGATGGTCAGATCGTCATTCGCGCTCACTCTGGTAGTGGGAACCCTAGGGTTTTGCCACCGTTTGGATTCTAAGGTCGCAATCGCCTCGCCCTGATTCACGCCTATTGATTCATATGGCGCAAATACCATTCTGGCCCATGGAGTTACTACAGTATATATAAGCTTTGCTAACCTTAATACAAAGAAAGACCCAGTTCGGTAATTTTTTATACATTACCCTTGCCTTCTAACACAAAACTTTGGCATATCGACGGAGATGCTTTCACTACACCCATGTAGCTGATCAGAGTAATATTCCTTTACTAACAAAACTAACTTAAGGACAGTTTAAGACCTAGTGGATGTTGAGCTGAAATAACCGTGATTGCATATCATTGTTCCATATCACAAGGGACTAACAAGCACTGTACACGCTATGTTCAATACCACCGTACTCCAGAAACTTCTATACAAAATCAATGATGACCACAGTATTCATCCCGTTTCCGATCAAATATGCGGCTAGACTGTTTCTTGGACCATGTCAGTAAACCCATACTACCAGTAATCAACCAACAAGATGGAAATCCCAGTGCCTGCCTAAGCATGTCTGAAGCAGCTCGAAGGGACCAATTAACAGTGGGCCCCTGACCGGCAATGTTCTGAGAATAAGCTAGGGTAATTCCCCACCCCTCCTGAATAGATAGGAAAGGTAGAAGATGCTTGTTAAGACATGAAAGTTTCCTGGGGACGGTTTGGATAGCGGCAGATGCAGGCGGCGGACTTTGAGAGAACTCTTGTCCAACAACTTCTGGATAGTGGCCTGTAAGAGCTACGAAGTCACGGGCGTGCCAATATGCATGCATTTGCCGGAAATTTGCCCCCATTAGCTCCGTCAGCCTCCTCGCATGCTTCTTTTCCAAGCCTGGCGAACTATAAATATATAGTTCGGACTCATTACAACCTGGATTCTGGTGTTTCAAATGGTGCTTAAGCGATCTCATTGATAGAGCTCCACCTAGACTTGATCCAATGAATGTAATATTTCGCCCGTGGTTGTTAGATTGCGTATCTAACCATTCTGAGATCGCGCCGTGGATCAATGGAAAGCTCATCCTGGCTACACCAAACAGATTACCGTCCGCCCATGCACCCATGGGTTCCCTGTCAAGCAATCCATTTGAAGTTCGATATGTGGCCGGGTTTAGAGATGTTCCTCGGAATAGCAGGATTGCTCGATAGTTTCTGTCGTTGTGGACTGGTTCAAGGAAGTGCCAGACAAGACCTGCACCAACGAGACGAATGCAAGTATCTACGAACAGATAGTGGGTATCGTAGTCCCCTCGAGGTGCTCCAATGACGTGGAGGTGAACCCTTGTTCCTGGGGGAGGATGGATGGCGGCCAAGACATTGGTCCAGATCCAAAAGTTGGCTTCAAGGGATTCGAGTTTTCCCGCGATACGGGTATTATAAGATGCAAAGAAACCCCGTTTCTCGACTGGGCTGGCACTTCTGATTGTCGATGCGTCCTCAAGGAATAGCTCGTAATTGTCGGCCCATTGAGTATCATGCAACACCATGGCTTCGGGTGACTGAGAAAGGAATTACCGATACTTGAAAAGTAGCGAAATGATGGAGTGAAGTAGAATGTGGTTCGGGATCAGGAATGTGCAGGAACGGCGTCATGCACACTACTTATGTCGTAGATGAAAGAGATTATGTCGTGTGATATTTAAACAACTCCGAAGGAAATGTTTCTGAGTTTGGTTGTCTATATAGGCCTACCATGGATGAGCGATGATCTACGCATGACTCCCCATAAGCCTGGGAGAAGATGAGAGACATCATTGTACACAGAAGAAGGCGTTAACTAACTGACTCCGTGAGGTGCGACAAGGAACAAATTCATTGGTACTCTCTGGTCATGATTATTTCGTTAACGAGATGTTTATCGTCTTCGCTGCGACTGACCCTGGAACGGCTTGCTATTTCCGGGGAAGGTTCAATCCTCAGGAGTCCGTACCATGGGCTAAACGGTCTGGTCTTTTGATGACAAGTAGTACCCGCTAAGCCTATTTGTTGAAACTTACATTCTATTGTCAATCTAACCTCTCCTCCAACCCCAACTTGACTTCTCTTGATCCTGCTTTATTGACTGTGAGTGGAGCCTCGTCTAGAGCTCTGTGGCCAAGAATTTAGATCTACACTAACGGCTGTCTCATGACATTAATGGTATCTATTTTTGCATCCGATCCAGATGCATCCGGATGGTGAGATACACAATTCTTGAAATGGAAAATGCAATGGATCTATCGCTATTCATTACTATAGCAGCCTTTCATAGTACAGCAACGAAAATGCGCGTTCTGGTCGTTCGGCTAAAAAATATTCAAACCAACCGCACTTGGGTGAGCACAATCATACTGATGCTGTTGTATATATCTCTGTTGTCTTTCATATTGCTATTTAGTTTCCTGGCGGCTTTTTCTTCGCCAATTCGACCTCGACCGCTTCCTTCCCGAGCATGCACTTGTTGGATAAGCCGCTTGAGCACCTCATAGGGATGGAATTGCTTGACCACGTAGGCGACGCTGAGGTATCCCCCAATGCAAATTTCTCATTTTGTAGAGTCGTAGTACTATTCAGTCATGTTACGGATGCCATCGCGGACTCTTTACAAAACTGTAATTATACGGTGCGCTGCAGCACCACAGGCCGAACGTTAGAGAAACATTTCCATAGAGACATGATTCCTCAGTAAGGAGGCGGGATCTATGACAAAAAAATGGTAGGAGCTCGGTGGAACACTGTTATACTGTACATTGCTAGCGCATTGGCCCTTGCATGTGGTTCGAGTAACAACTCCACCCCGCTGTTTTGGCGTTCACCTAGCCTCTCTTCGACTCACTGGGAGGCAACTTGTTTGAGCTACGCTTGTTTCACCACGAGCAGCCTATGGGGTCTGCCTGACCAACCGGATAGACCTGTTGATACTACCGAGGTGTGGCTATCCCCGTTATCACCATCATTACGAGCGATGACACCCACTCTCATGGTGGATAGTAGATTATTCGCCGCATTGGAATGGTTGTATACTTCACCGCGGAACATAGCAGTTGCGTCCTTTCCAATGTTGGCGGCTATCATCGCCCTTCCGCCAGGGTGGACCGCCATAAACTCCGTAACATCATGCACGATACCATCTATAACCAGAAGCCGAGCACCATTCTTGACTTCTTCGACATATGTATCCCACTCAATTGAGGGGAGTTCGTCTAGTTTGGGACCCCAAATAAGAGTCGCACGCTTGTTGTCAAGATGCTTCTGGAGTTGCTGTAGACGTGATTTCTCAGTCTCATTGACTTGGATTTGGTTAAGCTGGGATGCCCAATCCAATTGCTTCCATATCCATATACTCCACTTCGTGGGGTCATAGTCATACCACTCAATTCCATTTCGGTAGTCGTTGGGAAATTCGTGATGGAAATTATGGTATCCCTCCCCTAACGTCAGGAGAGCAGTGAAAAGGTGATTGCGCGGAGAATGACGATCATCGAAAGGTTGCTCTCCCATATAATGTGCCAGCGAATTGGTACAAAACGTCATGTGCCAGCGGAAAACAACCCTGAGGCAGGACGCATAAACAATGCCTCCCAGCAAGTCATTCCATAAGCTGGCTACCAGACTTGGAAACACAATGCCAGCCAAGAAGGACAGAGGAACATAATTGCGTTGCTGCCAGATAACAACAGGATCCTCATTCAGGTCAGCGGCATCTATTTTCCCAGCCGGTTTACACTCATCCTTGAGCAACAGCCATCCAATATGAGAATATAATAGACCCTTGCGAGCATTATATGGATCCAAATCGGTATCGATATAACGGTGGTGGGCACGATGCTTAGATGACCACCATTTAATGGACCATTGGAGCGAGCCAGCTCCTAATGTAGCCAGACATATCCTGAGCGGTAGACAAGCATGGTACGACCTGTGAGACCACAGGCGATGATAGCCTACATTGGGGGACAAAGGTCATCCTCTGGATCTCCAGAATTATTGAAATATAGCTAGATGTACATACCAGCAGTCAGAGAAAGGGCGATGAGATAATCATATAAGCACATCCAAATCGCAGTTTTAAGTTGGAAAGGGGTCCGGAAAGCACCCACGCACACAGCAAGGTGCATTCCAGTCAGGACTATGATAGTAACCCAGTCAAACTCTCTGTATCGCAGGTACATTCTCGCTGGGAGATAGGTGGCGAGGGTCCTTTTGAAGTTGATGCGGAATGTTTGTGTGCGCTGGTCTGCCCCAGCGCCTGACTTGCGAGATGTCATAATCCAGGCAAACAATTATTACTCATTCCAGATAATCTATTTCGTGAAAGGTTAAATGTGTATGTGAGCTGGGTAAAACACCTAGTGCGTCATGGTGAATTTATATGTGTCCCATCAAACTGCTAGGCTAGCTTGCCGTTATCTATCAAACTGTCGTGGAATGCAACAAGTGGAACACGCTCTGGTATGCCGCGGGTATAGCGGAGATGAACGAAAGTCAGGGCGTTCTTATTGAATGTATAAGCAACCCTGTTATAGGGAATTTACTCATTATAAGCGATCTAATTCGGTGTCCGAAATACATTACCATATAAAATTCCCGAAAACCCCAATATAGGGAAATTTTATAAATCTGTCTAATTCTCCACATTGGCGTTTTGCTGTATAATAGCGATGCGCTTGGAGTATTTGTGGGCATTCCTTGAATAGCTCATTGGATATGGTGGTTATTCTCCAACATTTTAGTGTGGCCGGTGCGGGACGAGAGCAGAGGCAAGGGAGACGCAAGGGAGACGCAAGGGAGAGGTCGGGATAGATGCCTCATCCGCTCACAGATCATAGTATTTGGAACTAAATGACTAGTACCATTTGGCATGCTTCAATTATTATTTGATCCATAAATATTTTGAAAGCTGGATCTACGCAGTCATATACTTCATAAGCATCTCGACACATCAGTGTAGACTGTATAGCTCGAAGTAAATCTTCTTGTCTTTGGTGGCCCCGTTTTCTGCATTCAACTAGTAGATGACCTTGTGTTTTCTGTGCGGCCTGACAGCTCTGACATCTAAATGAATTTTGCATCCCTATCTGGTTAAGATATGTCGGTATTGCTGCATTTCCAACCTTTGGCTGATAACGCCGACTTGCGAGCTTCATGCATAGTTATACTTGTACGTGCATATGTGATGCCAAAATTGGCACATTCAACCGGGGATTCCAAGAAAGGCTTGATAAGATATGCAAAGCCCTCTTACATTTCGCAACACTTCCGTTCCACAGTCTCTTTGGTCTTTCCCGATAACTAGATCTTCACCCATAATGTTAGCGATGTAATGAGTGATGTCTTCGACTTAGCCTCGCATGAGGCCCTCGCTCTTCCATCTATCCTGTAAGTCACCAACAGGCAGATATCCTTTGTAATTCTTTGGAGCTTTTCCAATAAAATTTCCCAGAATGATATCACTTGCCTTACTATGCTTCTCAGCAGCTTGGACATCATTGAACTATCTTTCTGGGAGAGGTGTGATATCCCAAAGCAAAATGATTGTCATGGAAGCTGAGGCGTTATCCCAAATGTCCGATGATGATGGATCTATCTATTATATCAGCGAACAGGTCGTATAAGCTGTGGAGGGAGACGTAAGATAAGACTCCTTTTCCAGTTCCTCCCTTGAATAGTTAGTAGGATATACATGATGATCTGAATAAAACCACCTTCACGCTTTCGAGATACCACAGCCTGGAAGATTCATTTTCCTACCATTGCTCGAACGCATTTGGGTTCAAGAACCATTTTCTCTGCTCCGGGCGACCGACATCACGCATAATTACCTTAAGAACGCTTGAATAATCCAAAGCTGGAATCCAGTCGATTGTCTTCGTGTTTTGCTTTTTGCGGTTAGATTCTGCCGGGTAGTATACCCTCCGGTACTTTGCACTTGTAATACTGGCTTTGGAGGCTTTGAAGCCTGGCTTGGGCGTGTGGTGCACCCTGTTCACCTGATCGTCTAAGGTTCATTGCCCTTACGCGACGCTCGGAGCAACAACAATAACTTAGGTCTTCTAGCTTAGCAACGGGAGTCCAGGATGCCAGACTTACTGAACCCGCTGTTTCGATTCTATCGCGCATATTCTAATTCTGGATTCCCAGTACGAACTTGAGATCAGTGTACTTCTGCTACTGTGAGACATACAGATGCATATAGGTTATTAAAACAAAAAATATCGTATTAAATACCATTGAGCGTTCTAGGGCAAACCAAGGGTTTTTTTACATCTAACGTAATATGTCCAGATAGTACTTGTTGGCGTGTCTCAAGATAAGACTCAACGTCCTAGCCAGACCTTGCACTCCATAGTGTATGCAGGTGGTTCGCGCTGCGGCACTTCCCGAACTCCACTGACCTTTTCCACGCTTAAGTTTCTCCCTTGATATTAACCACTCTGCCTATCATGACGCGCTGCAGCAAGACAGCCCTTCGAAATATTCTTGGCTTATCCCAGTTTTCTGCTGTGTTATCACGTCCACTGCCCGTTTTTCGTCCTTGGAAGTCTGAGGTTTGTATTCCGCGACCGAGTGCCGCCGTTTATTCAACAAGAATTTCGCACGATGAAGAACATACGCAAGGCTGCCATTTTGAATACAACTGGGTTGACGGCGCGGAATCACTTGAAAAGTATGGTCCAGGGGGTTACCACCCTATTATGATAGGAGATGTGCTTCACGGGAGATACCGCATTGTTGACAAGCTGGGTTTTGGAGGGTATTCAACTGTTTGGCTAGCCCTGGATACTTGTCTACACCGCTATGTTGCTCTTAAAGTCGGTACAGCGGAGGCGCCTTTGCGTGAAACCAAAATTCTCCGAGCTCTCGCAAGCCCAGGGCATGACTCTATTCCCACACCATTAGATGAATTCGAGCTCAGTGGACCCAATGGAACACATCTATGCTATACCATGATACCCGCGGGGTGCGATCTTCGAGAAGCGTCTTTTAGTCGTCTTTTCCCTCTCGAAGTTACGCGGGCGCTATCAGGTGGCCTCACATTGGCTATTGCTTACATTCATTCACGGGGCTACGTTCATGGAGGTGAGCGATGATGATGATTGAGTCCATCGCTGACCTGCGTTGTTCTACACGACTAATCTTCATGAGTTCTGTATAATCAGACATCCATCTCCGCAATATTCTAGTTAAACTATCTTCAGATGTTGATCACCTGTCTGTTGAGCAGCTATATGAAAAGTATGGTGAGCCTGAGACAGTCTCCATTACAAAACGTGATGGGAAGCCGCTTCCACCAAATGTCCCATCGAAGGCAGTCGTACCCCTTTATCTTGGCAAAAATGCCGAAGACTTCTTAGTATCAGACACACGCATACTTCTCAGTGACTTTGGTGAGGCATTTGCCCCAGACCTGGAAATTCGCCACTGTAAAGATTGCCATACACCATTAGCAATGCGACCTCCAGAAGCCCGATTTGAACCAGAGGCGCCTATCTCATATTCAGCAGATATCTGGAGCTTGGCCACAACAATCTGGGAGATACTTGGCATGCAGCCGATTTTCAGCACTGACTTTGCCTCTGCAGATGAACTAGTATCACAACAAGTCGATGCGCTCGGTATTTTACCCTCAAGTTGGTGGATGCACTGGCCGGAACGAAGCCAATTTTTTGACAATAACGGGCTCCCAAAAGAAGACCGTCACGTGTGGCCTGGAATTGAATTAGCATTTGAGGATTCTGTGCAGAAGTATCGACGAAAAATTGGCTGTGAGTTTGGCAGGGAGGAAGCAACTGCCATTATTGATTTGATGCGTCGAATGTTGGTATTCCGGCCTGAAGAACGACCAACAGTTGAGGACATCCTACAGTCGGAGTGGATGGTTAAATGGGCATTGCCTGAATTAAAGCGGAGTTCGCAGACGAAGTAGATAAACACCTATATTTAATACATCTGGCTTTGTTGGCGGCATGCAAACCTTTGTCTTGGATTGTTTTTTGTGTAGCTGAACAGTCCCAGGGTTACTGAACGAATACGTCTCCTCTTAACCGATATAGAGACACTTTTATCAACAGCTGTCATAAAGATTTATTCAGTAACGTGGCCTGGTCGACTTAATCAAGCCATCAGATTCCTTTTGCATTTCTATATACTATACCTCGCTAATATCATTTGGCGCCAACTTGTACGGCAACTTGTGCCTTGCCTAAATATTGATGATACCAGATTGTGTACCGTGCAATATTTTGTTCCCGAGCGATCGTCTGCCAAATAATGAGGTTTGCATGCCTTATATTTGCTCAGGCTTTCAGCCATGAGCTCTTTGGGCTCTTGGACTTCACAGATGCTAGTTTTGAAACTTTCTCTAGGTTGAAATTTTCGAGATCTTCAATCTCGCTTTAGAGTGTGGATATCACTTTCCACTGGTCAATTATCTTGAAGAATTCTGTTCCATACTTGTAAGTAACTGACTTAAATGCTTTTCTTCTTGCTTGACCTTCTATCTTTTTTATATATCTATGTTTCTGACAGCTAGTACGCTACTCGCATGCTGGTCCAGCAGTTGGCTAGTGATGTGATTCACCTCGTATTCAACTCCACCACCAAGGTAACAAGATAAATACGCCCCACTAGGCTTTATCGGCCTAGTCACCTACCAAGCTCGCAACACGCTTATTAAACCCTTCCCTGCCCCCAAAGATTTCCATCCCATTTATAACACCCTTTATTATGGAAACTACTGTGCCAGATATCCATGACCTACCATTCACAGACGCTGCAAGGGGTCTCAAGTACCGCCTCGCAACCTCCGATGACCAAGCGCCCATGCGGACGATAGATAGTTCCTTCGAGACAAATCGAGTTTTTGAAATTGAATCCAAAACATCCAACTTTGGCTCCAGGGGCGAAGGATTTGGACTAGACATAAAGGCGGTCCAGTTGGACAGTCCCTTGCACAAATCTTTTCCAGAGGATGGCGACTCGGACGCGGAGGATGAGTCACCGGATTGCTTTACGGTGGTAGTCGAGGATATCAATGCGCTATCTGCAAAGGATGCGCCGACACCAGATCCTGATTCCACCGACCATCATAACAAGATTGTCGCATTCATATCCGCCAAGCTCTCCAGCTGGAACAATCGGTTGATCATCACTGATATTGAAATCGATCCGCTGTACCGACGGCAAGGAATAGGACGGAATCTCGTCCGCTGTGCGGAGAGGCTTGGCTCTGCTAGGTGGCCAATTCGCCATATGTGGCTAGAAGTGTCGAATGTCAACTATCCCGCTATCCAGAGCTATCTCAGTATGGGGTTCAGGTTGGCTGGATTGGACGTTTCGCTATATGTTGGTACCCCGTCAGAGGGAGAATTTGGGATTTTCATGTGGAAGGAAGTAATTGTACCTCAGAATTAGCGGATAGAGGATCGTGTAGTGGGGGGTTGAGAGCATATTCTATGAAAAGTAGGGTCACCTGGAAGGTAGTGAGTGGCACCCTTTGGTGTACAGGGATCGTGAAGCAAAGGAGATGATCTAGCAGGACCTTGAGATTCTTAGCATTGATAGATTACCAACAATCTTAATGCCATTGGACTGAAACGAGCTGCCGCTGCAGGGATAGAGCAATAATAGACTGCTACAATGGATGAGATCACCCCATTGGTGTCAAAAATTACGGGATACATGCAGGTTCGATATCTCCTGAATTCAGGTTGACACAATATTGACTCGAGGTCACATGTTGTTCGAGTCCACGTGATTGCCTTCTGCCAGACTTATCATCCCTTTGTTTAGAAACAACGTCCTGTAAAGACATGATGCAAAGCCTCCCACTGCGACTGGCACAGGCCATCTTTGGGCGTCCACCTTCTCCATCTCGGAAATTCTCCCAGGCAGGCATTATTCTGGACCCAAACCAGAAACTAGAAGAGGAAAACCTACGCGAGTACTGGCCTCATCAGTTTTACCCCGTGAAGATCGGTGATGTTTTTACCTCGAGGTACCAAGTAATTGGGAAACTTGGCTATGGTGGCCATTCTACAGTGTGGCTTTGCCGAGACCTACAGTAAGTCCTCATACCAATGTAAGTGAGAGTTGTGACTGAAAAGTAACAGGCAACATGCTTATGTTACATTGAAAATGTACGGACATGGCTCTAGCCATGGACGAAGAGAAAAAGAAATATACGAACACCTAAGAAATGTTAAGTCAAGCCACACAGGCTCTTTGCTCGTCCGACAGGCAATCGATGACTTCCAAATCAGTTCTGCAGATAATACCTACTCCTATCAGTGCCTCGTGCATCCTCCTTTAGCCATGAGTCTATGCGAGCTACGCAATCGTGTTATAGAAAAGGTGCTTCCAGAAGATTTATTGAAGCCAGCGTTAATACACATCCTTCTTGCTCTCGACTTCCTTCACACAGAAGCCAAGATTGTTCACACCGGTATAATATCCCAATCTCGTGAAACCGTGCACATTTCTAGAATTTGGCATTGACCCGATAACAGATATACAAGAAAACAATGTCATGCTTAGTGTGGAAGATGAGTCAATTCTTGTCGCTTTTGAGGAATCAGAGAAATCTAGTCCCAGTCCCCGTAAAATTGATGGCGATCGGGTAATCTATTCATCCCGGGACTTGGGTATTCCGAAAGTGCACGGTCGTCCCATTCTGGCTGACTTCGGAGAGGCTTGCTTCAGTTCGAGGATAGAGAAGCAATGGGAGGATGTGCAACCTTTGGTTTACCGTGCTCCTGAGGTTGTATTACGGATGCCGTGGGACTCAAAAATCGATATTTGGAATATAGGGGTACTTGTATGTATATCTCGTATGCCAAGTCTCATTCTGCGAAACGTTGACGATTTGTATAGGCCTGGGGTCTTTTTGAGAAGAGATCTCTCTTCCACGCCCGCGATTCAAACGGGAACATTTCAGACAGTCACCACCTCGCCAGGATGATAGCAGTAATGGGTGCACCGCCAAAAGAAACGCTTCAAAAAAGTGAATATGCGAACGATTTCTTTGATAGCGATGGTATGATTACGTTTTATTTTTCTCGGCTTACCCCTGTTTACGCGTGACTGATGGATGCAATTAGGTAACTGGAAAGGTAACGCTGAAATTCCCTCTATATCCCTGGAGACATTAGAAGGCAATTTGCGACATACACAACAAACATCATTTCTCTGCTTTATGCGGAAGATGCTTCAATGGAAGCCGGAAGATCGGGCTTCTGCGAAAGAATTACTTGCAGATCCTTGGCTACAGTCAAGATAGTTCAGTGTGAGCTTTAAAGGATAGGCTTTCGTGGTGTAATCTACGTGTATTCGCTCATATGCTACGAGCTTCAGAGAAAAAAGAAGAAGTGGAAGAATAAAAAGCCATGCGAGCCACTGGACACAGAAATCTCACAACAATTAGAAGTTCAATCTCATTTCACACTCGTTGTGCAGCATATTGCGCAAGCGCCTCGGACAACATAACGCACAGAGATCCAACCCTATCTACGGCCTGATGGATTGTTTCAACATGGATTCGATCAATAGCTCTTTATTCTCGTCCTTGAGACGGACTGAGAGAAGGTACTCTGGATGCAACAGGTAACATCGCTACCTTCTTCGCTATTGCGTGAAGATGAGTCCACAAGCTGCACTAATCCCTGACAAAGTGCGGACTGTCATTAAATTAAGATTCTAGCCCGGAACTATATAGTTATGGTATCTAATTACCATATAGATAATGTCTTATCTATTTAGGTCTAGATTTGTCGGGTCGGGCGCGGGTCCGAGATCTTGAACCCGAACCCGCCCAAAATCAAACTCTAATTGATAGCTGGACCCTTTAGCACATGACGGTATCGATACATACACGAATGTATTTGACAGGAAACACATGATTCTCATTCCCATGACGCTCGAATCTGTCGATCTTTTGTCCCAGGCCTCTCGCATCTCTTCAACTCTCATGAGAATCCAAACAGAATCCCACAGTATGGAACCCAGACTCCCCTCCTCAAATGTCATGCCATACTAGAGGATTGAGGCACCAAACACATCATCGAAGTGGTTTTTGGCGGTCGTGGGAGCAAGGGGTTTCCTGTGGTCACGGCTCATACCTATTTCCGCTCATATGGCTGTATGAAATAGTACAATAACCCATGGGTGACAGACGCGCACAGTGGCGCTATCCACTGTATCCAATGATAGGACGCAAAATGCGACCCGACCATCGCTCCGAAGCATCGGGCAGGATGTCCTGCTATTTCCCTTTGTTAGCATACTGATTGCTCTTCTTCCAGCACAGTCACTAGGAGTAACGTACAGAACCCGGTATACCCTGGACGAATGATCCCGGTCGAGAAAATACACACTCCTAGCACAATCCCGACGAAAATGGGCCCTAATGTCGGTCCGAATACTACACGCTGCCGCGGATCAAGGCCAATGCCAAATGCGAGGAAGATTAGTGCCACGTCCGTGACAAATTCAATCACGAACGCGCTACCGGCTGAGACCTGGTTGACATCCATATAACAGCCTGGGACCATGAACTGTCGATGCGTATTAGCAAGTCCTGTTGGTAGTACGATGGATTGGAAAGGTACGACCATATCCAAAAAGTACATGATTGAATGTCAAGGGGCAGCAGTGAATGACATACAGATCTCGTATCAAGGCTCGCTCGTACCAGCCAACCGGCGATGGCCGCACCGAATATCTGGAATGCAACGTATAGAACGCATCTCGGGAACGTCATCAAGCGACCGAAGAATGCAGCAAGGCTGATCATGGGGTTGAGATGAGCTCCAGAAACCGGACCGACAGCATAGATGAATAAAGGGAGCATGAACATCACTACCAGGCTGCCGATTAAGGTGGGCACCACGGGGCCGGTCGCAAGGTTACTATTTTGCTACTCGGTTAACCTCAACTCGCTCTGTGTGAAGTCAAAACAAATCGGACGGCTCACTTCATATTTTGCGCCAGCCCCATGGGGAAGAGGATAGTTAGATACACGAGCAAGCAGGTCCCTAATCATGAACACCTCAATCAATTCCGCACTTCGTGGAAAATTGCTCTATTGATAGTAACACACCTACGCCTTCAATGGCCGCTGCTTTCCACAACCCTAGCTCAAGGAATTGTTTTGGTGATAAAGAGTTTCTCCATGGAACCCACGGGGCCGCATCCGGGTATTTTTCCAGTATCGCCGTATCTGTACAGTTGTTTTTCTCCAGAGAGAACTGTTGGTTCGCACCGATGCGGCCAGCAAAAGGAGGGGGTTCCTTGGGTGTAGGTAGTGTTTCTGGCTCACTGTGCCAGAAATTCGCGTGGGGCGCCATGCTTTGCTCGCCGACACTATATCTGTAGCTGTCGATTCGCGACGGAAAGGATCGAGATATAGGAAACAATACCCTGCAAATCGCTTAGAACCGGAGCTTTCACATCTTCACAGGAACAAGGTTGGAACGAGGTATCTCTGGGAGTGATGATTGGCCATTGACAATCAACTCCCCATACAGCAAGCGTGGGATGAATTGCGGACGACGATCTATTGCCACCATATTGCAGCGCTAGGAAGCTCGAGCCCGCGGCAAAAGATCATGGGCCGTCAAATCATATTTTCCCTCTTCATTCGATAAACTCCATCGTGGTTTTTCTTACAGGTGACATCCATCGAGTTCTGCTCCAGTCGAGTCTAGATGTCATGGAGAACTTTACCGTGTAATTGAAAAGCCAATAGGACCCGCGGAAGTGTCATGGTTCTGGAGGGTCCTTCTGGCTTTGTCATTCTCGAATAATCACCGTCTACGGAGGATCATAGCGGCCACTCCGCAACAACGGGTCCTATCAATTTCTGCCGGCAGAACGGATAATCATAGATTTGCTTAGTTTCACCACCAATTTGGCTACTAGTCCTGAGCACCACGTAGAGGTGCAAGTCTTGCTCAGGTACTGTACACAAACCCTGTACGACTAGGGGGGCAGGTACTGGTGCTATTGATAATATACAACTGTGTAAACTAAACTAATAAAATATGTATGTATCTATTTAATCTCCGGCCATTCTTTAGAATCCTTAGGATCCAAGTTGATTGGATTAGTAGGGTGGTTATCTTTTTCAGGATCTAAGTTGATTGGCTCGTCCAAATTAATGATCTTAGTATTTATATTGATTAGATTATCCTGAGAGGAACCGAGTTTCCTTGTACGTTGGCCTTCCCCTTTTATTTGGGGTGTTTTTTTATGACCACCGATGTTATGCCATAACTTATCTTGTACGGAGTATTGACTGGCTTTGTTAGGCTATTTGCAGTTAGTGTATACTCCGCCGAATGCACCTGGTACATGGTGACATTCAGTAAACACCGGTCTACCTTATCCACTGCGGCAACGTGAGGTGGGCTCTTAATATAATCAGTATAATATATAAGAGTAGAAAGGAGTTAAGTTTTATCGAGTAACAATATATCCTTTTGTACGTATATATTGGTGGAGTAATCCTCTACCAAATCCTTGAATTATATTTTTCTTAGATTCCTTAATAAGAGATTGTAGAATAGCTTTAGTTTGACACTGTCTTTTAAAAGGAGAATTAGTGTGGTGTACAAGTCCAAGACTTTTACGTATACGCTTGAGTGTACGAGGTGATAGAGTTACTTCTTCCTGATGTAAAATATAAAGAATATCTTTATCTTTAAGACTAACCTAGAAAAAGAGTACTTTTATTCGTACCTGTATATTAATATTGATATTGACTGTACAATCCTGATATAGTAAATCCTATTCTTGAAAATATAATTTAAGTGTACGCTTGCTGAGCTAAAGGTTGAATGACTTTTTTAGATAATCTTGAATTGCAGCCACTGGCTTATTTTTTTGGTATAAAGTCGTAATCTCAGCCTTGTATAACTCAAGATCAATGGTTGGACGAGGTATAGTTATGTACGATAGTTGTATACAAGAATCAAAGAGGTAATTAGATGATTAAAGTAATCTAATAAAGAAAGCGGTTGAGAAAGCGGTAAATAGACTTAGTAGGGGGAAGTGTTGTTGCGGAGTGGCCGCTATGATCCTCCGTAACCGTCGACGGAACCAATGACGTCATCTAAACTTTACCCCATACGAACAGAGTAAAACAGCCAATCCTCCGTAGGGCAAGTCCCTGCAAACGGGTCGATGGAAGGTTACTTGTCATACGGAGTAGAGTTGGGTAGTTACGTTGAGCTTGGTAAGTTTCTCATAATCCAGTGCCAACGGAGCTCCTTCTGCTAGGATTTCGCAATGTAGCAGAGCGAGAAAAGCACATATAAATCCCCTCGACCTCTGCTCCAATCCATTCGTGCCCATACTACACCAAGAACAGCAATCAAGCAAGTTCATCTCCAGCGACCATCAACCATGGCTCCTCCTACCTATACCCGTCTTGACAAGGACAACTGTGTCTTTCTGTTTATCGACCACCAGGTAAGCGGTTGCCGTTATCGATTGTCTGCCTCGAGCCCGACATGATCACTCAAGGGAGTTCAGTTACTGACGAGCATTCCAGTCGGGTCTGATTCAGTTAGTCCACGATTTCGAACCGAGCGAGTTCCGGAACAACGTGTTAGCTCTTGTCAGGGTCGCTAAATACTATGGGGCGCCGTCCGTTCTGACCACCTCCTTTGAGACGGGACCCAATGGGCCTATCGCCAAGGAAATCGTGGACGAACTTCCTAATGCTCCCCTCATTCGGCGCCCTGGACAAATCAACGCGATGGACAACGAAGATTTTGTCCAAGCCATCAAGGCGACTGGAAAGAAGCAGGTTGTCATTAGGTAAGTACTTCACGAAACGGGTTACTTGTGCAGGAATAACCATAGTTCTTAGCGGCGTTTTAACCGAAATCTGTGCGACCTTCCCCGCTCTTAGCCTGGTCGAACAGGGATATGATGTGTTCCTGGTGACCGATGCGAGTGGAACCTTTGCGGAACACACGCGGGAAGCATGCCATAAGCGACTTGCTCAGCATGGTGTGCAGCTCCTCAATTGGGCCGCTGTCGCTGCGGAGTTGCACCGCGACTGGCGTCGGGATATCAGTGGATTTGGTGCTATCTGGCGCGACCACGTTCCTGGATATTGGTGCTTGATGCAGAGTTACGAATCTGCCGGTCAGAATGCTCAGAAGTAATCACGCCGAATATAGTCCTCGATAATATCATAACGTCAGGATAGTTATATGCCATAGCCAATGAAGACACCATAGGTGCAGTTTCATCAGCTCTCACCCTTTGTCCGCCGAGATTCGAGGACATTCTCCTCTTTTTTTTTTTTTTTTTTTTTTTTTTTTTTTTTTTCTTTTTTTTTTTTTTTTTTTTTTTTTTTTTTTTTTTTTTTTTTTTTTCTTTTCCTTTGTCAGGGTTATTGCCAGAAGGGACGTGTGTCTTCTTTCGTGTTCTTCTGCGACGATCTTATTATTAATTGTAACCCCCCACTCTGTTAAGATTTAAATAATCGATATATGTTGGCGGGTCTTCGGCTTGCTCCGTAATCTCTTCTCTCTTCCTATTGAGCGAATTGAAGCAGTTTCAGATTATCTGGCCGTGGTTGGCTTGCTGACTCGTATCCATTGTTGAGCATACCAGGTCGGGGCTACACGTGGATCGAGTATTGTCGAGGCTACAAAAATATCCTGGTCTGGGGCAAATGGTCTAGACAGATGACATAGTCGCTATTCAAGACAAGCTTCAATTTACAGTTCAAGTCTAAACTTATATATATAAGGTTCCGAGTTACTAACTACCAAGTAAGCAGCACCTGTATCTATTTAGGGCCTAGGCCGAGTAGTGGGGATATTTTAGACCTAAATTGGCGCGTCTTCGGGGCGGGGGCAGCAGAGCCTATTAAAAACCCTATCCAGCGTCGGGTCGGGGACGGGTGCTAGATCTTGAACCCGAACCCGCCCCGAAACAAGTTCTAGCCGTGATCTCATTTTCGTTCCTTTCTTTCGGTGTCTCTCACTCCGAAGAGGGCTGGTACTCGGCAGAGATGGATGATATGTTAATATCTCCGAGGTGACTTGGTAGTGGATAGCCATTTCGGAGAAGCTTCAGCAAGGCTTTCGTACCTAGGCGGAGGTCCTAGTGTTGGAGACACGGTGCAGGAGGTATACTTAACTTGATCACAGTTGAAGTACAGCAACCCTAAAACCGGATGATAGAACCACGGTGTCAGCACGCTTGGTTTTGATAAAATTACCTGGTTCTACCACTGATATGCTATTCCATTACTTTGAAAGTTATATACTGGGTAGAGATATTACTAGATTTTAAAGGGAATATGACACTTAGTCAATAATATTAAAAGTACGCATCCTGCATTGTAGATTCTTTAGACACGAAAAGAAAATTTGACATGTCTAAAACACGGCGAAAACACTGTAGATCCACGGGGTTGCATCCCTAGGAACTCCGCGTAGGTATTTGGTTGCATAATCATTTGCGAATATAGCTAGAAGACGTGGGGTCTAAATTACCAAGTTATGTATTAGAATAATAAAGACAACGACACATTCAATTCTCTATTCCGTGGAGAACTGAGCCTTTAAAAGTGCCTTGTGCAATACAAAGACCCTAATAATCATGTGTTCATCACCAGTAGCTATGTTACTGTAACTACTCTTTCAGGCAATCGGTCCTACTCTCTAGGCGTATGCAATGGTACATGCTGACACAAAATTACAACAATGTGAACACAATGTTGGGATTTGGAGCATAGACTATCCTTCATGGTTTAATTGGGGGTGACAAACGAGGGAGAACTCCAAGGTAGCCACGGAATTGAAAGAAAGAGCGCGTCTCAGCTGACATCGAACGACAATACAATACGATATATAAAACTACTACAGCACACCCCTAGGACGCGGGAAGGTGGTGTTCAGTCTACCTGTTCTGAGGTCTTTGCTGGAGTTTCGAGGACTCAGCCCACAGCACGCTTATCATCCATCTAACCATCCATATCATATTTTGATTTGGATCACTCATGGTAGTGTTGGGGACATCGATTCTAAGCGAAATTGGCTGAATAATCTTCAATATGGATTAATAATGATGAGCCCCACACGCAAGATGCAAACAATCATGTGGGGCCAGTGGATATAAATACTGCTTGGGTGCTCATAGGATACAACTCGAGCTCGCTTATTAACTGCAAGATGGAAGTGAACAGGGCAGCTATAGTGAAGAGTCCACGGGCCTCGGTTGAGGTTGAACAGATCGAAACTTGGGTACCGGGCCCGGGAGAAGTGCTAGTGCGGAATGAGGCGATTGCTTTCAATCCCATTGAAGCCAAGATCCAGAGGTGAGACAAAGGGTGGTTGCGGCATTCCGTGCTATTTTCGGGGGCTTTGATACTCGAACAAGCGCGTACAACTGACGTCTCGGCTAATATCTTTGAATGCTAGATGGGAAATGTTCCAGATTGAATACCCGGCAATTCTCGGATACACGTTTGCGGGCACGGTCATCTCGGTGGGACCAGATGTTGATTCAGTCGAGGTTGGCGATCGCGTCGCGGTCGCTTGTTGGGGCCGAGCAGCTGTTGATAACAGGTTTGGTGCCTTCCAGAAGTACCCCCTTGCGCTGGAGGAGAACTTGGTCAAATTAGACAGTCAGACTTCCTTGGAGGAAGGCTCTGGTGTGATGGCCAACTTAGCGACTGTTATTGCTGCTCTTTCGGTGTGTATGAAACTTGATTTTCCACCTATCAATGGAAGGGCTCCCGCAAACGGCAAGAAAGTTTTGATATATGGCGGTTCCTCTTCTGTTGGTGGTTTGGCTGTTCAATATGCAACAGATGCTGGGTATGAGGTGGTGACGACATCATCACCTGCCAACTGGGGTCTGGTACAGCGACGTGGTCCATCATGCATTATTGACCATACTAAGCCGACAGAGCAGCTTCTGTGGGTACTGAAAGCGAATGGGCCGTATGACGGCATTTTTGATGCGATCGGTTCTTCAGAAGTAACAGAACTTCTAGGCAACTTGCTCGCGGAGAATGGTGGCCTTTTTTGGTCAACAAGTCCCACTCCCGCAGACTCACGCCTGCCAGAGAATGTGAAGAAGGAATGGGCAGGATACTCGGATGTCCTAGTGTCAAGAGATGAAAACAAAGACGCCAGATTGTGGTATCTTCAAGAGTACCTCCCGAAAGGCTTGTCTAGCGGCAGGATCTTTTCAAACCCTTCGTATATATTGCCAGGTGGGCTAGACTCAGTACAGGATGCACTTGACAGTTTCATGGCCGGGAAAGTTAGCGGAAAGAAAATCTTTGTCAATCCGCAGGATTGACGACACTGACTGCTGAGTCTGCAGGCTTAGGGCTAGTTTTATGCATTGTCTCGTGATGCCGTTCTTGCATTCAACGTTGGAAAGTTCCTGAAAGACAGGAGCAGGTCACTCGGAGAAAGTCCTCCTGAAGGAATCTCGTCATGGAGCTCCTGATCTTTCCTTGTGACCTTTTATATATAATTGTGAAATCTCCTCAGAGATGTTAAAAGTCAAAGTTAATATTTTTTGATGTTTCCCCGTGTTCTCCCTTCTTTGAATGATGACCTCAAGACGCTTCGTATAGGGCTAACCTTCGAGTCCGCCAAACTAATACAAGCAATATCCGTATTTCTCAGTGGCTTGCCGCAGTGCACATCGACAATATATGTTAGATCCTCATACCAACCGCAAATAATGCCCGTTCCAATCATACATAAATCTTGGGATTCATCATGGCGTACACCTGTGCGATGGGATCCTTCATTGCCTCGTGTACCAATTTGTCCCGTCTGGAGAAGATCGTAGCAATAACTTTCCCGTGAGCCGTATTATCCATCACCAGGTAAAGGGCTGGCTTAGGCATCGAGTACGTTAATCATACAGGGCGACGATGGAAACAAGAGAGACAACGGAGACATTGATGGGTCCAAGGCGAACGAACGACCCAAAGCGCTGGTGTGGTGGAGGTAGTGTTCGTGAGCAGCTTCAGTAAGAAATAGGAAGAGACAGTATAGATCAGTCAATTTGGCAACGACGGCGCCCGAAATGAAGTGGAGATCAGAACAGAACAGAGGAAAGAGTGAGAGATGGTATAGGAGGTACGGAATGACAACTTCAGGTTTCACCTAAGCTAAGTGACTATCTAACATAGAGACGCGCAGGGGCTAGACCTAAACAGAACACCCTCCAACAGGCGTAATTATGTGGGTATCAACGATGTGTTTTGTTTCCTATTCATCCTAGGTAAGAGGATAATGTATATAAGATCTTTGCAATGTCGGGATATTGTCGAACAGTACGTTTACCGTAGCATTACATCCTTCTTCAATGGCTGGTAGCATGGTGGTCTATTAACAGTGTAAGATATTATGCACCTTCCAGCAACGATGCCGCTGGGGATTGCTGTATCCCCTCCAGATGGGAGATATGTGCACTGTGTCATAGGAGAAACCAATTTAGTTCTAGCGAAAAGGCCCTTGACGATGTGTAGGCCGGGCGTTCTATATCAGTAAATTAAGCGAGGAAAGCAGATTGTTCGCGACTGAAGCTTCATTTTAAGTCCCCCGTTTAATAAATTGCACCTGGCTACTGGAGAGATATACTTTGCTCCCTCATCATTACATATATAGCAGCCTATGGGGCTTTGCTCAATTTACAAGGCTCAGGTCTACTGTTTCTTCCGTTGGAGATCACTAGCCCGTATGCTAGATGTTCATGGTCTTGGAACCGCGAAAGTATTTGAGTGAAGTTATTAGGAAGCTCAGTTGCCGTAGTATCACAAGTAGACGTTCATTTGGAGTTTACCGTACCTCACAAGATTAGACACTCAAGGGCTTTATAGTAATAAGTGTAATGCGTTGTTCCATCCTTCGTGTAGGTCTTCCCACAGCTCCAGTCCGCTGCATGAGCGTTATATTTGTACCCCAGACAGGTGAAAGGGAGTTCCGAGTTGTCACACTTCACAGACCCAGGCCTGTGCTTGCTTCCACTGTATAAACAGCCAGTATACTGGCCTAAAATGAATGGTCCCAGCGAGGTTGGATACTCTTCGCCTTCATCGCTCTGAACCGGTCCATCGACCCTGCCCGATAACGCGCAGATATCCTTCTCGGTAACCTGGTGCCTGTAGCTGTAGTAAACACTGTACCACTTGTAATAGTAGCTAACGGAAGAGTCAAAATGGTCGTCCTCTATATGCTCTTTGAGGATGAGAAGGGAGTTGGGGATGGGGTCATGGGTCTGGCCGCCACCAGCGGAAGATGTAGTAGTAGAAGTGCTGGTGGTGATGGAGCTGGTGGAAGTCGCATCCACAGCGGACCAATAACTAGAGTAGTAGCTTTCAAGAGAACTGGCAATAGAATCGTCTGAAGCATCAGTTGGCACGTCGTTATCAATATGTGTCACAGTCGCTTCGACCAAACCATCCTCGTCTACTGTCTTGGTGACAGTGGTTCCCTTCGCACTGCAAGCACTAATTGTCTTACAGGTTGTCCTCACTGTCTGGGTGGAACAAGTGGAAGCCGGAGTGATCATGGTAGCCGCCGTGCTCCCGCCTATATATCTAAAGGCATATACCACCTATTGAATGATTACCAGTTTGTCTGGAGTATTTCGCCGCCATGAAGCTGCGTGGTTATTCCGCTCAACCTGGTGGTTTGGTATTGATATCACTGACGTTTCTGCTGGTTGGACTTGTTCGGCCTACTATTGCCTCCCCTTTCGGTTTATTGGGTGCCGTAGATACCCGAACTGAACTTGAGCCTTCTCTCCACAACCTAACATTCAGCGCTCATGCTTCTAATCAGCGACACAAGAGGGATGATAAACTGAAAGGAATACGGTTTGAGGGCACATGCAGCTCAGCTCTGCAGCGCTACTTGCTATCGTCATTTGATGAAACTCGGACACAGGTCTGTATTTCACATAAAACATGTACCTGTGCTAATATGTGGGCGTGGAGGCTGAGAGAGCCGAGATGGCCCTCAACGACTTGATACAGATTTTGAAGGAAAAGACTCAACCAGCGGATTGGAGTCCGCACAAATACACGACATTGTATCGGAATCGCAAACTGTGGGGGAACTTCTTTGGGCTTCCAATGCTCAAAAACAATGAAGGGCAGCTCTCCATCAAGAAAACGATCAGTAACATGGTTTTTGTGAGAGGTAGGCCAGAATACCTATGGTTACCCTCTTATGTCTTCCTATTAATTAGTTGCCAGCTCTGTTTGCCACCATCAAGAATGGCTTAAAAAACTCCGGGGAGAATTATAATCTCATTGTCAATTGTGACGATGATTGGCTTGTGTATGAGAAGGATCGCATTGCCAAAGATGGAACTAGGTACAGTGAGTCACTATTTCTAGTTGTATTGGCCTACCTAGTTGTCCCGGTTCATCAGATGAACTAACAGCTATCCGTGGATCCTAGGGATGTACAAGGATACCCGAGAGAAACATAAAGGGAAGTCGGTATATTTACAGACGCCAACAGCCAAGTTGACATGCAATGAGGTTACGAAAGGCAGGGCGCGTACGTGGTCGAAGAACATAGGAATGCAAGACGAATTGGTCGTCTGTCCATTTGCGTGGAAAAGATGGCTTGGTGATGCCCCTCCATATTTATCCGATTTTGCAGGCACTCCGTTCTCAGGGATAAAGGGCGAAACCCTGGATAGATTAAAATATCGTGCTGCTGGAAACACCTTGCTGCACGAGGCCCTCCACGCGCTTAATCTCGTTGAATATGATATAAGTCAGCTTGCCACATCGAGGAATACTCTGCTGGAAACGAACATAATTAACCAAGATTTAGGGGACCTATCAGTACAGTATGGAGGAAAGACCCAGGGTGCTTATGGAGCAGAGGGTGTTCAGGCTCTCGCCAGAAAAGACCCCAATAAGGTACTGCATAATGCAGGTACGAGGTGTCTTTTGTTTCAATTCTGTCCTCTGTTCTAACAGCCCTGTAGACACCTATGCTATGTTTGCACTAGGTAAGTTGACCAGGTATCAAATGAACCTGCCACTAGCAGTGCCTCTAACGAGCTTAAGGCGTGTATTATGACAAGTGCAACTGGGCTAATGCGCTGGGAAAATGTCTCGACGATAGTCCGGACACGATATGCCCGGAGGATGAAAAGACCAAAGAGAGGAATTGTATTACTATCGACTGGAACTAGAGGCATGTAGACAAGGGGGGATTTTTAGAGGACATGTGGAGGGCTTGGTTCGGATTCTGTACAGATTGTCAGTTGAGCAGCGGAGTCTGACAAGAAACCTGGACGCCAAGCTTAGGTATAAAGTGGGGAACAAAGCAGTGGTCCATCGGGGTCTAGAATTACCTTTTCTTTTCCAAGTCACTAATACGGAGGCTAAGTCCCCGTGTTGCCTGTACATAAGGAACACCTGTTGCACTGCAGAGCTTTTAGGCTTCGTTCCATACTCCTTAAACCTTTCCCGACAGCGTCCCTCTAATGCAATGCATCTTACTGACCTACCAAATGAGACGCTTTTCTTGATCGCATCGTATCTGCGGTGTCAACAAGATGTCTATGCACTTGTACGGACAAATCGTCATCTCACTCACACGCTATACGATTACCTGTATAAGTACAACAGTCGCTACTACCACGGGTCTGCACTAGCATTCGTCACCAGGCAGGGAAACATAGGTCGTGTCGAAAAGCTTTTAATCGGGCTCAGAGCCGCCCGAAAGAAGTCTCGATTCCCACCGGCACCTGGCTGGAGAGGCGAAGCTCTTCCCGAGGAGCGATGGGAAGACGAGGCTGAGTGGGACTCAGACGAAGATTTGTATCCATTCAGCCGAGACATTTCGGCTCATCCACTGAGGGCTGCTGGATACAGTGCAGCAGACATTGTCCAGATCCAAAAGGCCTTACTTGCTGCTATTGAAATAAATCACCAGGAAATCATAACGCTTCTATTTGACTTTGGTGCTCAGGTGAACTTCTATCGTGGGAGCTTACGTGATGACAAGCCCATGAGGTGCCGACTTCCAGACCCTCGCACGAAAGACCCTCCACCACTGTTTTTGGCAGTCAGGTTTGGGAATGTGGATCTAGTCAAATACCTGCTGGAGAAAGGTGCTGATCCAGACCGCTATCGCCCCTCCCCGCTGTACCGGGCAGTTGATGATAGACAATATGATATTATCGCATTGCTACTCCGTCACGGGGCTCCCCTATCTTATGCCGCTGTTTTAAGGATAGCAACACAGCGCCGAGACAGAGTCATGCTTCAGTTTTTATTCGAAAATGGGGTAGAGGCCGCAGTGTATGGACACCGGGCGTTACGTGTGGCCATCCAGAGTGACGATCAAGAGATGCTCGAGTTCCTACGTTTGAAAGGCGCGGATACGGAGAAGCGTTTTGAGGGGTTTGGAGAATCTGAAGATGAATGGGATCAAGAGGATGGCGATGGTATGGATGGGAACACTACCCTTGAGGGATACGTTAGGTGTTTCTTGGAAGAATCCGAAGAGAGTGAAGATGAATCTGCTTCTGTCACGTAATCCCATGAAAACATAACTTCTTATACTGCCAGGTGCCTAGAGCCATGGATTTCCAATAGCACATATATTACCGATTCATTACTCAGAGAAAAGGTAACCGTCTTGTAATCGATATTGTTTTTTATTGTTATTACTAAACCCTTCAAAATACGAACTGCGCCATGTCGAAGAGTTGCATCTTCGTGGCCAGAGAAGGTAGTATTATCTCCGGATTATGCAAGTCGACTTCTCGATACCATTAGGCTCTCGAATCGGTTGCTGCCTGCAGGTATGAGGACACAATTATTCCCTAGTATCACGCTCATCTCTACGGAGTAGAGCTCGAATACTCCTTGTCCTGGATGAAATTCAGTACAACCAAGGCCCACATGTGTGCCTTCATTTCTGATGCTCTGGTGGCGTGACACAATGTAGTATTGATTTATGAATTTATTCCCCACTATAATGAAGCTTACGTGCCAAGAGCGCCTTTTCATGTCTTGTTCTACTAGTGGAATACACTACTCCGTAGTTAGCGCCAAATAGCTTCCGCAATGGGTAATACCCTACGAGATGAAAGTCTTGTGGCCTCGTACGAGAGTTGCATAGAAAGCGACAACTGTCTAGCGTATGCCGAACCAGGTGAACCCTGAATAGCACAGGTCCGTCCAGGTCTTTCAACTAGTCGGTCCTAACCAAATCGCGGTCAACCTAGCAGGATCAGCTTATACCAGAGGTTATACAGCTATGCTACAGGCTAACCCTGATCCTAACTCTGTCTAGGTGTGCCACCGGTTTGACCAGTACTGTCTACACATCTGCTTCTCATCCACGTCTATATGATCCCTATTTTTACATCATTAAGCCAGGCAGCGTGCTGAATATCAACACCTTCACCGTCGATGATACACTTTTCAAAATCCTTGCAGTTTGTAACCTTCTTCAGGTTCTTCTTTGCAAATCAGTTATTGCGTGGATCAATAGCGAAAGTGCGACCGGACCGACTGATTCATACGTTGTTGATCACTGCGTGTACTAGGTGAACGACATTGGATGAAGCGACAGCTGCGTGTCCATTGAAGACTACTTTGGAATCATGAGGCAACAATTTCGATTTTGGGTTTTTTATGTTCTCCCCTTCAGACTGCGAGAGAATTCAAATTCCTGTCATGTGTCATGACTCGTAGATGGAGCTACTACGTCGCAGCGCCGTCTTCGGCAACAACATCCACCACATCCAAGTGAAGACCGCTCAGCCAATGCCAGACACAATTGACACTTGCAAGAAATGGCACCTTACAGAGGATGGCAATGGCTGCTAGCAGATCCAGCACGACCTTCATATCAGTTCCGATGATTTCAGCAAGTGGAATCCGCATGTAGGGGCTGATTGTCATGCTTTGTGGCTAGGATACTATATATGCGTTGGTCTGTAGGGATGTGCCAGAGAGCTTGATTTACTTGCAGCGGGGAGAAGATCTCATTTCTGTCTAAGAAATTCTCGAGCTGGAACTCCCATCTTATTCCCATGTGCCCTCTCCGAGAATATAGCCTTTGATCAGAAAATAATTCGTACCGGTTGTTGTCATTGAGATTCTTGTAGTTCGGGAAAGCAATGACAGGGTACACGCATCACTCGACTTGTAGTTATGATATGTACTATATAAGTGTATACTTACCTTCCGTATAGACTTCTGAACAGATAAAATTACTATATCTATTCCAAAACCCGAAACCAACAATACAAGCATGAATGAAACACAACAGACCCGGACATAACCTCATAAACACCTCAAGCCACCAAATCCCAATCACACACTGGGAACAGGACTACTACTCCTCAACTCATGGGCCCTCTTATACCCATCCGACCTCACGCAACCCTTAGACTGCTTCCAATCGCGATAGCATAAAACAGTCGCATAGATCGCCAAAACACTATCCCCAAACTGCATCAGCCACACAATACCTCCATCCATTCTTCACAACTACTATACCTCAAATTGATACCCGTGATAGCCACACCCCAGCCCAAGATGCAGCCCGGCGCCACACACATCTGCACATTGGCCTGGATAGTCAAGACCGCGACTGCGGCCCAGAAGACGATCTCCAGGGCATTGAGGATCGTGTATGCTTTCAGACTTCCCCATTTGCGGAGGGCGGCGACGTGCTCGGTTAACAGTTGGTAGAGGATGATCACTAAGGATTTTGCGCCCTGGATTGGTTCCTATGGTTAGTTGTGGGTTTTTTGGGGGACGGAAGGATAGAGGCGTACCATTCCGAGACCTATTGTGCTAGCTCGCGTACGGGGCTGGTTCTTCATGAAGAGCCGAGGGATTGAAAGCCCGATCACCATCACGATTAGGAATATCTGGAAGCAGTGGAGGGGGAGTTTCCAGCGGGTGTCGAACAGGTTCATTGTGTTATGGCTGTTGCGTTGTGGTGTTCTGTCGGGATAGTGAGGATTGAGATATTGATTGCGTCTTGAGATCGCAGGATAAACTGATGCATATTTACTTTCTACAACTCGCCCTTATATACATGTTTCCTGAACGAAGCCAAGAGATGGTGGGAGTTGCTGGTGATGGAGACGTCGGCTTTCGTATCCGCTTTGCTCAAGGCAGCCAGATTTGATGTATTTACATTCATCTCAGACTTTTCTTGGTTTCTAGCCAGGTCTGAGGCTGTACGGAGCTAGCTTCAACGGTTACGGAGAGCCAGATCTAGTAGGATCTCAGCCAGCGCAGATACATAGGTGCCAAGAGCGTGTCGATCCTGCGGATGCTTGGCCCGCGAGCTTTCGATCGAACAAGGTTTACACCAAGAAAGGGTACTACTATAGATATAGCAATGGAGGAAACTACCCTTTCCTAGATCAGGGATTTTCATCAAGGATAGATAGGATACCAGGAGACTTTAAGAATGTAACTCTCCTAGTATGAATGTAATCCCCATGTGCAATTCCTTCCTGTTTTCAAAGTTGAAACCATACTCTCCTCTTCGCTATCGTCTAATCTAGACCCTTCTCGATTAGGATTTTCCATACAGCATATAGATGCTGCCTAAATTTAAACATGATAAGTCTAATTTGAACTGAACGAATAACAAGCAGCAATTTAGGGTCTGGTCCCGCATCCGAACCCGAACCCGAACCCGAGAGCGGATCAACGATCGCCCTCTATTTTTGCTTCAGGTCCATTCATACTCCTCCAAATTGGGCTTGAAACATCAATAAGCACGGCCCATATCGCTGGGTCAAGTTTTTAGTACGGGATGTTTCTATTCCAGTTCCATTTTTAAAGGTTGCCTAGTTCTTAAGCTTATCCATATGTTCTAGGATTTATAATTTCTTAATAATATCGATAGCTATGCCATTGACTATCGATATGTTCCTCCTTCATAGTTTAATTACATCAATAGGTCACTCTTTAGCAATTAGTACACACGGAGCGAAACATACCTCCTGTTTTATTACTTTTCCTTGGCCTGCACAGGTCTAGCCGATTGCAATACACCGAACGCATCAGTGGAAATATGGTAGGGATATTTCTGGTCGACCAGCATAGTGTCCTGTGATTGCGAGCAGTTGTGACAGTCTTACATCTTCGGAATACTATGTTACTTATTTACTAGCTACACAGTAAAGACGAAGCTTCTCGGATGTCCGGTCTAACTTCTCCCCAGCTTACATATTTCAGCCACGCAACTCACATGACGTGACTCATGGTGTCAGGTATCTTGAAATGAAGACTGGTCGAAAAATGACTGCACATACTATTGGTAAGCTTAGATACAAGAAAGCAAAGTGACTATTTAACAACAAGTGCATCCAGAGAGCGAGTGAGTGAAATGGACACAAATACAATGACATGTGCTAGATTATCTCAATAATCCGTTTCCAGCCGCTGATATGCAAGATCAGAAGTTAACAGCGTCACCAGGGTTGCTGTTGGAGTTGGAGACACCGCCGGACGCAGTCAAGGTAGCAGCATAGCTAGTGTCATAACTGGCCGACACATTGACGCCCAGGGTAATCCAAGCATAGATACCATCCTCAAGGGCATCTCCGAGGAAAGCATACTCGAAGAATGGGTCAGAAGCGCTATCTTCAGTCTCGTCCTGGACGACGTGATCATCGGCGTTGGTGGTGATGGAGACATTGTTCGTGTTGTAAGGGTAAGTGGCCTCGACCTTGTAAACGAGGTCCTGATCGAAGAAGAGCTGACCGATGTGAGCGACGTGGCCACCGGTGATGGTGTTGTTCTGCAGCTGGGTGGCACCGACGTGGGCAACGACGTGGACGTGGGTAGTTCTGCCGGAGTAGTGGCCGGGGAACATGGACTGGAACTGCGCGACACCGTCGGCGTCGGTCTTCTGGACACCGCGCAGGAAGGTCTTGTCGAGGTTCGAGTCGTCGTCGCCGTTGCCGTTCATGGAGCTCTGGACGCCGGAGTAGACACCGGTGGAGTTGCAGTTCCACACATCCCAGTAGAGATCCTTGATGGGCTCGCAGGTCTCAATGTCGATGAACTGGCCATCCATGATAATCGGAATACCGGGTTCGCCGTCCCTGACGTCAGACCGCACCAGCTCGCCCTTCACCCAGAAGGGTCCGATTTCTCCTTCGGGGGACAGAATGCACACGGGGTTCTTCGCAAACAGCTCCTGCTCGGTGGTTTGGGAGGTCACATCGAGGGAGGAGTGGTGCGAGGTGTTCACGGAGGGGTTGTAGTCGCGAGTATCAATGCTGCGCTTGCGGTACATCTCGTACGCGGCCGCACGGCGTGCCTGGATCCGGTCGTTGAGTCCACGGCGCTCCAGGTGGCTGCTGCATTGGCTGAGAGAACGCTTTGCGTTGTTGAGGAAGCTTCTCTTCGCAGAATGCGACATTGAGTTGGGCTCGTGGACGCCGGGGTGGGCAATTGCCAGGCCGGCTAGGCCTAGCATAGCCAACTTGCTCAAAGAAACAATCTGCATATTGAGGGATGGAAGAGCAGGAAGATATCACTGGTGGTAAGCTATTGAAAAGAAGATCTGAGTGAGTATCATGCTGGAAGCGGCAATGATGACCCAATATATACCCCAATCACCATGGTCCAACTTGCGGAGCGATGAGCAGACGGAATTCCATCTTCTACCAAGGTCTATTTCTGGTCGACGAATCCGTCCTGGTTCGTCACAATCGTCGTCAGCAAGCTCCGGCTTGAATGTTCGAGATATAGGCAGAAAGAATTCGACCTCCTTAAAACGGCAACGCAGTGTGTCAATCACTATTCAATAGTATTTCGCGACCTATCAAAGTAAGTCGCTCCTGGAATGACGAATGGGTCGAATGTGACTGGGCTTCACGGTCCGTATAGTGGGGCCGCGGGAGCAGTGGATTGAATCTGGAGAGCCAGAAGATCTGCAGCCAAAACTGTCTATGTTTTGGGGCGCAGGATATTATGCATCTATGTCTGCCGAAGTACTCGCTGGGGTACGCTTCAATTCAAGTTTCCACGTCTCCGGAAGTAGGGAACAAATTAAAGTGTCTATTGAGTATCAACTCGGACTTGAGTAATTTTCAGACCAGGGCACATGCTGTAATGATACAATTCGGGGTATTGACTTGGCCTTTGATGAGAGTCATGAGACCCATGCGTAGTAGTGTAGTAATGCAGCTGATAAGGAACAGTTCAAGCATTTTATTCACGGCTTATGCTCCTTGGAAGACCTCTAGAGGTAAGGATGTTCACGGTAAGCTCTTCGGATATGTAGGAACCCGATTATACCGAGTCAGTTGGTAATTCTCCTCCGCTCATAGGCAATGAGAACGAAATGCTCTCCTATACTGCGTCGACGCACGCTGGGTTATCAGGGCTTGGCACCTCACGTCTCGGCGCAAAAACGGCCCGCTTATTCAGCAGAAATGCAGTTATTGGTTCGGAGCGTGCAAGCGGGTCCAGATACAGATGCCGGTGTTTCTTGGCGCATGTACCAGCTTCTCCTTGTTGCCACTAAGCGTTTCAACTGTGGAGCCGTGCCTCAATCGCTCAGCACTTCAAACCTCTGCATATGGCCTTAAAGACCAATCAACGATCCTACGGCCACTCATAAAGTCAATTGCAACCCGAGCCTTTGCCAAGAGCTCAAGTTTGAGCACCTGTGGTGGAATTCGAGGTCCTCCAGGTCCGCAGGACGTACATCATGAGGCTACAGTCAGCTTAATGCCGCCAATGAATACCGAAGGTAATTTAAAGTAACGGCATTTGTTCCGTCTGTGACGTACCCAGCCAGAGGTGTGACTCGTGGGGTTGAGTAGTGCATCTAGACCCATTCTTAGAGCAGCCGGAAGGTCCTTTTTGATCCTTCTTGCCTTGTGTCAAAAATGCTGTCTACGGACTGTTCAGCCATGGAAATCGTAACTTTATTCCTGGCGCACATTCTGCATCCATCGGATGCTTATTGGGGTCATATTATGGTGAAAAAGCTTTGTACGGTATCGGAAAAAGTAGTGTACACGTTAATGCTCATATGGCAGTCGCTTTCATGTAGGATTGCTTGGCGAATTGGATGAGAGTGTCAACAAAAGCCTCGGTAATGTAGAACGGCGCAATACAGTTCCCGCCTTCGGTATTGCGCATAAGCGAAGTGAAAATGTCTCTCGTATTTTCGAGGATTTCAAGATCTCCCGAGAATGTTGGGGACGTGGGATTCGACATGCAGTGATAGAACAGCGATATTACAGCCGATAATAACCATTGAGCATATATCCTAGCCCACAGTCAATTGTCAGTTTTTCAGTAGGAATGGATCGGAGATAGCGGTTGGTACGAACCAGAAACTATGCCAGGTGATAAAAGAGCGTACTTGGTTAATGTAGAGCAACATGCATCGAGATGTCTGGTATGAGAGCTCCATTCCCGACGAGAAGGAGTACTGTGTGCTGCAGGCGGCACTTGCCTCGTGGATCCTTTTCACGCAATAGTAGTAATCCAAGTGCAGGGTCACACCACGCATGCTAAGATCATGGAACGCGTACAAAGGGCAGTCTGGGGTTGCGAAAACATGGGGCTGGCAATGTGCAGGAAAGCTTGACTCTAAAGCACTCAGCTCTTGATCTAATTCAAGGATTCGTTGCATTTTAGTAGATTCGGGCTGTGTACGGCTTGAGTCTGAGTGAAGCAGACGATATATTTTCGACTTAATCAGGGCAAGGCGGAGGTCGGAAGGATATAACAGTATGTCGGACGACAGAGGTGCCTGTAGGAATTGATATGTGGAAGATTGGGATACATAGGTGGACGGCAGTTCCAAGTCGCAGCTTGCGTCGTTTATCATCGGTTCACGGCACGCGCGTAATGACATTTCTTTGTCCATCCAATAACTCAACCAGAACAGAGAGCGTATATGGTAATGGTTGTGGTTCCCGCCATCCTGGTTGGGATCGCGTTGTCGGTGGCCACCAAGCTTATACAGGATACGTACAGCTGCGGCAAGCATCATTTCGGCCGGGTAACTTTGCCCGGTCGGCGGGATGTATATTGTCTGCATAAATGAGATATGGGCTTCATTCCATGACTTACCCACTTACCAAGATGATGAACGTTTCCAACGTTCTCACGTCTGCCTCCTCCATGAATAAGTCCGGTAACAGCGATAATACCGCGCGTACGTAGGTATCTGGCTTAGCGTGCGCGAACATTGGGCTATGGCGATGTAGCTGAGCGATGAGCGCCGTAAATGCCACTAGGCATGCTTTGTTGGCTACCGGACTGGCTTTGGATGGGTCGTCTAGCACACCCGCGTCCAGGAGTTCACGGATCACACGGATATCGACTATGGGGAACACAGAGTAAAGTCCTTTGCGATCATAATACTCAATACAATTCTTGACCAAACGCTTGTCAGGCCACTGGGAGATCGCTTGCTTTTTTTCTTCTATGCCATATCGCGATCGGTATGATTCCGCGACTTGATGGAAGAAGTCGTCAAGATCAAAGTGAGAACCAGTGTAGTGAAAGATTGCGGAGCAGAAGCTGGCCCTGTGGGATGACCGGTCGCCTCCGGGCCAGGAGTATTCGAGATGCTGTTGAAACGTAGACAGGGCGTTATCAAAGCCAGCCGTGTCATGAAAATGAGATTGTGTAGAATATTTATTATGAGTAGACGAAGCTTTCGCTGGACCACAAGAGCCTGCGTTACTGTTGGTGATCAAGTTTTCAAGATTTTGTACATGGCGCTGAGTCTCAGAGAGTCGCCTAGATGTGATATGCTCAGGCCACTGGAACTCAACGGAGAGCTTCGGGATGTGTCTTACTGTCTGATGCTTTTACGCGCCTCGGCTGGCTTCACAGTAAAGGTACAGGACACTCGCGCCAAGGAGCAGTTCTCACAAGAAGGTTGGGCGCGATCACAACGAATCTGGATCAGATGTTGACAGGTCATTCGCGAATCCAAGCCTTATTATCGGGATATCGCCGGGAGTCAATGTACCTTTCTATGCCGACATAGATCGCATGCACTCCTATTCCTGCCACCTCGCGGAGCAGGATTTAAGTCAGGCATTTCAGAGCTGCAAGCACAATGATGAATCTATGCCAAATAATTTATAACGAGTGTCACCTGGAATTTTGCGGCGAGTATAATGCATACGGCGATCGTTCTTGAATCTCGATTGTTGAATGGACGAGTCACTAACGTCACTTCAGGTATAGCGCTGCACGTGACTATAGGTCTAGTCCAATTCGGTCGATCGTCACTGACCAGTCTCGACCCTTAGATCAGCCATGAAGGAAATGATGGTAATCGTAATCTATATAATTATAATGATATCGGTCTTATGTTAGCATAATCGTTGCAGATACGAACAGATCTTGTGCTTAAAACATGGAATGATGTGTACGCTGTTATTGGACTAGTGAAGATATATATCCCGACATTATACACATTACTCACCAATAGGATGGATAAAACCAGGAACAAAAGTAAAAGAAAAGAAGGAAGAAACATAAAAGTGACAAGAAACTATAGATAAATACAAGTTTCCAAGTTAATTATAGTATTCTTTCAACGCCTCATCCGTCCACTCCCAAAGTCGACTAGCCAATATATCATCATGCCCGGCATACAAAACTGTCCGGTTTCCAAACGATCTTTGGACGTCATAGCAGCCCACAACTGGCTATACACACCCTCCTCCAGTGTCATCATTTGATTAAAGGTAGTCGCATAGATAAACCAGCGATGTGCCCATCCCAAGTTCTCAACCAGCCGGGTAGTGATCACCCCAGGGTGAACAGAGACGGTGGTAATGTCCGGATACCGACGAGCCAATTTGCGAGCAGACAGAATATTAGCGAGCTTGCTCTGGCCGTACCGTCTCCAGGATCCGAAGACGCCGTAATCCTGCGTAGTTTTCAAGTCATCAAAAACGATCCCACCAGAAGGATGCAGCTGATAACCTATAGATGTGAGGATAATGACACGTACATCCACACCTGTTTCGGCGGTATGTTGCAGTAGTGGTAACAGCTTTTGGATCAGTAGTGCGTGGCCCAGATGGTTGGTGCCAAACTGCACCTCGTAGCCGTCTTTTGTTAGGTCTGGCGGGAGGGCCATGATACCTGCGTTACACATGAGCACATCGAGTCGTGATTCTTTTGCCAGTATGTCTTCCGCGGCCTTTTTAACGAAATCTAGAGAGGCGAGGTCGCATTCGACAAACGAGACAGGTGTATTCGACCCAGACTCGGCAATTTCATTGATAATTGTCTCTGCGCTTGTCGCGTTCCGACCGCTGATATAAATCCGCGCTGGAGAATGCTTGGCAAGTTGAGTGACCGACTGAGCACCCACACCCGCCGTTCCTATGTTGTCAGATGGAATATGACGTGGTCGACGTGGGATAGCTTACCTCCTGTGATGAAAATTACTTTACCGGAGAGATCCGATTAAATACCAGGTCAGGCATCGTGTGACGTTCTGTCTATCTCTATGAAGGGATACTATTATGAACGAAGCGAAGTATGAGAAGGTGGAAGAATTAAGGTAGTAGATATAAATCAGAAAGATACTGAAGGAAGCTAGTGCTTCGCTTCGAAGGTGTAGGGTATACGTCTAGATAAGCTTTCAGGCAGATGTGGAGCTGCAGGATCCTGATATTTTCCTGGATATGTCTTGATTTTTGGTTGTACAGAAGCACGGAGATTGAGCTTAGATATCCAAGGCATTCAACGCAACTTTAAAACAACACCTACCTAAAGACCACATTCGTGCTCATTCTCTATCGTTCTGTGACGGCTTACTATCTAGGCAGAATTTCCTACGTAGACATGGTCCACAGATCCCTAGTATTGTACTCGGGTATTGGCTCCACTATTGCCGGCACGGATATTGGGAATCTGCATGGGCTAGCTGCAGGCAACGTGGGTGACGAATCCTGCACGGAAGGATTGAACCCTGGTCAGTTAATGCCGGAGAGGCTTGGCCGGTGGGTTCCGGGGTATCGGTATGAGCAGAGTGGTCTCCGAACCCTTAGGGTGGCCTCTATCATCGAAGCATCTCTAATTATCTATGTACGTATGACTCTAATGACACACTAAAAGCAATAATGGCTCAAAAGACTCAGACTCTAGCGTGTGATTGTTTCATCCCAGCCACCCATACCGCGTCACGCAGTTATTCAATTACGATGTTGTCGTCACGGTCGCCTTCCCCTGGGGATTCAGCCCAGTGGTATCATACTCCAAGCTGATACTGCTCTGACTACCACCATCACTCGATTCCCCCGGTTCATTCGTGACGTGGAACTGGCGATGCTCCCAGATTTCCAACGGCTGTTCCGAATTAATATGCTCGCCAGATGCCGTGATGTCGACGGAGCGCGTGTGCGACTTATCGCCCTTGAATCGCGAAAGATGCATAGTCGAGCTATCAAGACGGTTGGTGTACTTGCTTCGGCTGTGGCTGCGGTTATAGGACGAGTGTGCCAAGAAGGATTTCCAGTTGAACATCCGGCGGAACAGGGTCCATGTTTGAGGGATATTCGCCACAACGATGGCGGTTGCTGCCTCTCGGACGTACCAGTCTACCCAGCGGTCTCCGTAGGGATTCCAGATCGAATAGTACTTGGAGAGGACAGAGCAGAGGATGACGAAAATCCCCAGCGAGAAAACGGCGCATAGCGTGAGCTTCTTGGACAGGCTCAGCTTGGCCTTGATCAATAGTGGTAGTGGGATGCACATGATCATCAGGTCCGTAGCGACATTCAGGGCCAGGACTAGAATGAGGTGGTTGCGGTAGACGGAACACTGTACATTCTTTGGTGGGACCGACCAGTACGCCGAGAAAGGGTGACACCATACTCCGAAAAAGAGGATTTCAACTACCACGAAACTCAGCACACAGAATGCGCCGATTAATTTGACGATTAGATGTTGCGACAGGCCCAACCTATCGATTGTTTAGATTTCGATCGCTGAGGGGAGTCTGTTCACTCACGTCATGGCCGAGTATAGCAAGAGCAAGCATGCCTTGCATCCCCAGATGACTCCTAGCCATAGCTGTTCCACTACAATGACCAGCTTACTGCCCTTGATACGATCCGGGATCGTTGAGGGATCGATCTGGTCGACTTTGTCTAAGGGAATCCCGTTGGTCCCGTGCTTATCAACCTCAACCAGATAAACCGTCAATAAAATGTAGAGAATCTGGCATGGTTAGTCGGTTCAAAAACTCCAGCAAGCATTCAGATTGCCGGCATACCACGTTGACGATCATCACAAGGTCTTCTATTTGGAAATTTTTCGGCGTCCCCAGTTGAAGCCAACGGGAGACATAGCGTAGTAATGCTAGAGTGAGCCCGTTAGAGATCCGCAGATTTGCCCAACACTAAAATAACCTACCGATCAGCAGTACGACTGCCAACCACACCCAGCTATTGACATTTGACATCCCGGCCCGATGGATGTAGAGGGACAATAGCGATTCCCGTAGTAGCCATCGGTGTGATGATTAATACGGGAGAGAGACCTGGCTCATATATGGACACATAGGGACCTGACTCGGCGAAAATCACAAGAAGGCGTTGGCAACTACGGGTCCCAAGGGAATTTCATTCCTTGGGACTGAAAGGTGTGGCTACCAACTATGAAGTACTGAGCTGGATCCACTGTGGACACGGGCCAGCCATCTACCAAGCTTAATGGGGATAGTACCGTGGCGCACACGTGGAGCTTGCAAGGGTTGGAGGATTGACAAGAACATTCGGAAGATACAGGGATTGCCTCGCCCAAAAATAAGATTTCGTGGTGGATAATACTCAACTTTATCCTTGGTGCTGTGGTTGTGTGTACGTATGTACCAAGCATGGAGTGGCACGAAAAGCAAGTCTTGCCCGGGGCCAGTTCTCCAAGGTTGGACCTCGGCCTGCGTCCGTCTTCCCGCGCCGAGAATAACGCTCCTCGTACCGTATGTGGCAACATTTGGCGACCCAGAACTTGGCCTTCATATGAGGCTATTTCCCCAGCGCGGAGAACATGCCAGGCTAAAAGTAGTGCGTCTGTAATCGCAAACTAAGGTTAGCTTGAGTGAGGTAAGACATTTCATACCGAGCCTGGTCAGCCCGAGACAATGGTAAGCTATAAAGCTCCGAGATTATGCCCTAGGATCCATAAATACGAGCTTCCACGCGTTATCCCACGATTACGCCAGTCAGAACGCTTCTTACTGGTCTTCGCCGCAGATAGGAAAATCCTTATCTACATTTATATGACGTGGAAATTTTTCTCCTTAATAAAGTTCACAGTCTTGGCAGGCACTTCCGGTGAAACCAGGGCTCTGACTGGCCGATCATCGCTGGAACTAACAGCCACATGAAGTTTCATCAGCAATATTAAATTCGTGGCTCATTATGTGGTTGGGCACGAGAAAATGGAAGGTAGTCGTGCGTTCAACATTGGATCACAATTGCACTGAGCCTTGGGTCATTCACCCTCTAACCTCACGCCGCCTGAACTCTCACGCTAGGCTACCCAGAAACGTACTAGCTAGAGATGTCAATGCAACTTGGAAGGGGGTCCTTAGTCGAGATGTGCTTTGGCCATGTCCTCCGTATAAAGTTCCAGAAGCCTGGGCTTAGCAAAGTGCCTGGCTTTCTTAATTAAAGACCGGCGCGATCAAAACCGAACCATTCTGATCAAAATCGCAACGGCCGAGGGCGGTCCTTCCATTTGCACGGACGGGATTTTATGACACTCCCACTCCTTACCAACCATCCGGATTCCCCTGTGACCTTGATATATAATATACTAATGAAATAGTAAACCGGCCGCAATCAGGTTTACTACGGACGTCTGGGCGCTCAGCCTAGCCCAGTTCCGACCGAAACGAACACCTGTCAATGCTCTTGGTCGGAGGCTTAGAATTGTATGGATTAACGTTTATGATCTTGGGCTATTGCTGTGTTATTCTAACTATTATTATTCAAGCATCAGGATTCGATAGCTATATAAAATTAAAAATATATCCCCTGAGACGGGTCAGACTTGCGACTGATAACCTATTGGCATCGGAGAATATTTGGGGTTTGGTGGCCTATCGGAATGCCGGTGCCCTAGACTTCGGCAGATTCCATCATGGGTTCAACCGTTGGACCCAAAACCCAGCCCATGATGGGTTGGGCTAGGGTTTGAGTAAGTTCTGCCGAAGTCTGCGGTGCCCTGTAGGGTACTCGGGCCGAGTAAACATACAAAACCTAGATTGCGAAAATAGCATTAATATCTATCGATATTGATATATCCTTTTATAAATTATGGATATAGCATTCTGCTGAATATTCCCTAGTAGCCTGGGGCACCATCCTCAATATCTATAGATATCCGCATATCCTCTCCACACTTTGTGGATATCGTATGCTACTCAATATCACTTCGATATTGGCGGATATTCAGCAGATACCAGACATACCAATGCGCGTTGAGCCAAGGTGCCAATATGTGACGGCCTGAGGCATACTCCTGTTGGTTGCATGTTTTTGTTTGTCGCGAGGCTCACGGGCCTCGCGCCCCCACCACACCTTCTTTCTTCCCCTCACATTTAGAATTCTGTATAGCTGTATACGATAACGTCAATATAATCATTATTGAAAGTCTGTCACACTATATACGGACGTGATATTCCTTTTCTAAAAAGTATGTGGTAACACTCCAAATACTAGTAAGAAATAGTAGATATTTCATTTAGTTCGACGGAGTATATAGACATAAAAACGGGCGCGTTCTACTCCATACATCCTGTATACCACAGGTGCCAAGGATTGAAGATCATCTTGCATTGCTCTGTCTGCCGAAGATCGACTTGATATCCACCTCCCGCTTCAGTGATTGGGTATTATGACATTTCTAGATGGTGGGATAGCTGAAAAGAGGGGCCCGGCTGAGCGAAGAGCTGAAAATTGATTGTTGATCGGCATCTCAGCTGAAACCCACTTCAGCTATTCAAATGGTCGACTATTCATGCCCCTCCTTCTCCCCTACCAGATCCTCTTCTGTTTTCTCCCATCCCTCATCCACTTCCCATTTTCTTGATAAATCGATCTCACCAAAATGTCCCAGTCCTTGCATTACTACCGTGTATGTACCCCTTGCATGCACTGATGGATATCCCGGCTAACTAGATATAGATTGCTGTGTTTGAAGGTGTCGAGGGAAAGGCCCTTGAAGAGTAAATCCTAGCCTATCCACACTTACATCCTATAGGGGATATAGAGCTGATTTGAACCTTAATAGTCTTCAGGACAGCATAACGCAAGGCCTTCATGGAATTATTGTCAATGAGAATGAATTTGAAAACAATGTTCCATATTCATTCATGTATGTCTCTCTTCTTGTTCTTGTCTATTATTATACAGAGCTGACCCATTTTAGCGCTCGCGTACTCGACGACGACGTGCAGTCTCTGGAAGAGGACCCCAAGGTTGAGAGCGTCACCAAAGTGAAGGATGATCCGAATTTTGCGTGATGGGATGGACTTTAAACTGAAGGTCACAAAGCCATTTTAATTGATAACTCAACGGATTACTCGAACAAATGCCAGAATATGTCTACAGCAGCTTGCCTTGGTTGCACGCAATCTTGAGGCCTGTGGGTCTTAACGTATTAGATACTGTGTGTATGGCTTTTGTCTATGGAGATTCTCGTAAATATTTCCAGAATCCTAAACAGGCCCTCTGATTTCCTTTGAAGCTTTGCAGACATACTGTAGATTATTATTAGTATCGTCTAGTCTATCCAGAACTCTAATGTTTGCATAACACCTGCTCTCCATGAGTATCTTATCTTCCACAAGAATACTTGCATGGAAAGGGCCGCGGTGATATTATGCATCGCTAGGTTTGGATAGACTGCTTGACCGCGACGATTGTGAGGAGCGTGTGGATGGAGGTGGAACTACGACGCCATGGCGTTGTAAGTGGAGAAAACGAGGGATTCATGGGATTCAGAGTCAAAGCGGGTAGCTACCGTCCCACCACAGAGAGTAGTCCACCCCAAGGGGCGGGGACGAACACTGATCAGCGTACGAACTATTGACCAACCCCTCCAGCTACATGAAAACTCCGAACAAGGGAGCTAGAGGTTGACAAATGGCATTCCGGCTGGCTTCGATAGCCAGCCGGTTGTGGTGATAGCTTCATTATTAAAGTCTCCACGGGGAAGTAATATAAGATAATAAGTCAGAAAAAGCCAGAAGGCGCACTACAAAGAAAAGTACACCAATGACGGACTAGATTTCGCAACTAACAAAAGAGGAAAAGAAAAGAAAGACGAAAAAACACGACAAGAGAGGGATACAAGCAGCAGAATGGTTCGTCTTCCAACGCCATTTTCTGCCTATACTTGCCCTGTTCTCAAGTTGGATGTGACCCAGAAGGTCTGTGTTATAGTCGCAACATGCGGTGATTGACGCCCCGGGTCGAAGGTATAACCAGCCTAGCCGGAGGAAGTCTGTCGCTAATATGAGCTCCAGTATCACAACAATTTCTATTGGCACTCATTCGTGGAAAAAGTATAAAGCCCGATGTCTTCCAGATGCTTCCTGATAGCGAAAACAGAGTTGAATGGTACTTCATCGGAAAGTGTACAGTAGTTTGAGCGATATCATGCGTGGCTCTGAAGCACAGGGATGAGAGGATGGGTAGCCTGGCAAACTAATATGCCCCAGAATGCTGGGTCTCGACATGTTTGAGGAAATATTCCTTGGAAATGAAGGTCGGTTGCCGAGGGCATTGCAGAGAACAGCACTATCTCATATAATGTGTGGTTGCGATACAAGTGAAAGAATACAAAATCCTTCCCACTGTTAGTAACTAGTTCCGGTTGGTCTCCATTTGGTCAAAACTGCTATCGAGTCCTGATATCACTGTGCTCTTTCGACCTTCGTCCCTGGTCTCGGCAACGTACCCTGCAGGTGCGAACTTCACCTATACCTATATGATCTACACTAAAAAACTACGTCAGAGGAGATTTGAAGAAAACAACAGTTTAACAGTACTTTGATGGAGAACATATGCCGGTCAATCCCAAAGAGTCGGTGTATACATGCCGTGCTGTGGGTCCGTCCCACAGTCCAGTTTCTCGTCTCGGGCCCACCACCAGCTGAAGGAAATGTAAACATATCCATGCTTCAATAAAGTACAGTGTGGTGGCCTTACCCTGGTAAGCGTCGATGACGACATAGTTCGGTGTAGCCTGAAATACTCCGGAGTAGAGCCGGTTGCAGTTGGAGACCAGGTTGTTTCTTCGTTATCAGCTTGATCACATACTCTGGGGTCGTTGCCTAAACTAGAACAGAAGGGACCCACAACACTATGCCGCATGAAGGACTGATTCCACGAGATTTAGTTGATAGAGACTAGCTTCCGCCGGAAATGCACGGTGTTCGGAACCGGGCATTTTTGCGGGATTGACTATATGGGACATTCACCGTGTCCTTTGGCCAGCATATTGCACTACCATGCATCCATTATATTTGCAAGTAAGCGATAAGGCAGATCCTGAAGACGATAGAACTCCCATTTTCCATGGAACGCGCTTAAACTTTGTTGTATTCCTTCTGCCCTGTGGTAAATGATCCCGGTATCCGTGAACAATCCGTCCATGGGGTACTTCCGCCGGAAGGCCATAGTGCGTTCTCAATGACAACATCAACGAATATTCGAGCTACAGTGGGGACAGAACTCCACAGGACAGATGGCACATTGTCTATCTGGAGGTTATTTAATGCGGGCATCCCGGGCTATACGTGAGGTACGTGTTTCGTCCTGTCTTCTCAAACTAGCTTGTCACATACTCAACCCACGAGAACAGACACAATGTCCGAAGGTCCAGTCGTAAATGGCCTTTTCCGCCATAACAACACTACTCCTCCAGTCCAGGACAGTGTTATGGCCCTCTTCTCCCTAAAAGGGAAAACTGCAGTCGTCACCGGCGCAGCATCCGGAATCGGTTTGAGCGTCGCACATGCACTCGCGGAGGCAGGCGCCAATGTTGCAATTTGGTATAACAGAAATAGCAAAGCCGTTGAGGAGGCCGCAAATATCGAGACCAAGTACGGCGTTAAGTGTATGTCGGATATTACTTTCCATTCTCCAATTGTGCGCCTCATCCAGATGCATTAATTGATTATATACCAGGCCGCGCATACCAAGTAAACATCCGCGAAAGTGAAAAGGTCGAAGAGCTATTAAATACTTGTGTCCGCGAGCTCAACGGTCGTCTAGACATTTTCATCGCCAACTCCGGAATTCCGTGGACTCAGGGTCCCATGATCGATGCGCCGCTTGACCACTACAGGGACGTGACGCAAACAGATCTAGACGGAACATTCTATTGTGCCAGAGCCGCCGGCGCTCATTGGAGAAGGCAGAAGACCGAGGGTACAGACATCTTTGGCAACCCTCTAGAAAGCTTCACATATGGTAGCTTCGTTGCGACTGCTTCCATGAGCGGCCATATCGTCAACATCCCGCAACTCCAGGCTGCATATAATGCGGCTAAAGCCGGAGTGATCCATTTGTGTATGTTGATGCTATTACTCTCGACGGAGGCTCGTGCATATCGTGCTAATAATTAACAGGCAAATCACTTGCGGTGGAATGGGTTCAATTTGCGCGTGCCAACACAGTCTCGCCTGGGTATATTATTACTGATATTTCGACATTTGTGCCCGACGAAACAAAGGATATTTGGAAAGGTAAAATCCCAATGGGTCGGGAAGCTCTGCCGCATGAGCTCAAAGGTGCCTATTTATATCTAGCTTCAGATGCTTCAAGTTATACGACCGGGGCCGATCTTGTCGTAGATGGAGGTTACACCTTACCCTGAGGGCTATCATACGAATATGAACTCATGAAACCATCCAATAGATATACCGATTACTGATAACAACAACCTTGGGATACATCGTACGCAAATGTAGGCCGCATATACAATTTGCACGTTTCTCTAACCTAATTCCTGCTATCATGGCAGAAGTGGCCCAACAGACAGCAGCCCGCCTTGGTCGATTCCTCAGCAGCAACGGATCACCTTTCGCAAACTAAATTGAAGAGCGTTCATAGAGCACAAGGAATAGAAACCCAAGTAACCCCATTGCGTCAGACTACATGTTACGGGTATCCCATACCCCACGGGGGATATACTCCAAGATTGTCTGAAGGATAGTCCACCTTGTGACATGTGGAGGCTTCGGCATCAGTCTGTAAAACAGTGAAATTGTGGTGGCACCTCGTTTGGATTGTGTTGATTGCTCAGTTAGCAGTGTTAATGAAGGGTAGAAGGAGACGAAATAACCATTCAGGTTAGTTTTATGGTTCCTGTAGTTAGTATGGTCAGTTTTATTCGCAAATCAGTGGCAGTGAAAAGTTGAATTGTTCAAAGATTGATGATGTCTACCATACTCACTATGTTTGCATTTTTCTACTTTTGCTACGAATAAAATGAAAACCTTATGAAGAATTTATAATCACGGTTCTTACTACTACCTCAGCAAGTCGTGGTACATCGCTCCCCATAGGTAGCCTCAAGAAGTGAACAGAATTGCATGATTCTACCTAGTAATATCCTGGGTTCAGTTTTCTAATACAAAGCTTACAGTAATATCTACCATATTACAGGAGAGCTTGACCCTTGGGGATTTCGCAAGGGATCCCATATACGCATTATGTATTCTATATGTATTCAGAAATTTACTCTCTCCCCAGCACTGTTCTTAACAGACGATCTTTTTAATTTGCTCTTCCGTAGTTTAACCAATAGAAGTATATCGGAGGGTCTAGTATTCAGAGTAAAAGGCTTGCCAACCAGATAGGGTACCCTGGCAACTCGGGAGTTAGGAAATACCCACCAAGGATACCAATAATAGCAGAATTTAAAACCAAGACTGATTCTTGTTCGTTTTGATCGTCAGAGCAAGATCTTGTACACCTGATGATTGGCCCCTCCCTGGTACAGAGTTATTTCTGAAGACGAGGCTAGTAAATTAGGCAGTCCTACATTCAGGCTGCATTTCTCCTACTCAAGACCATATCAGATCTCAAGGTAATCAGGTTCTTCTTTCGTTGCACCGAAAGCCGCTGAACCACCTCTATTTGATGCCTGGACCGTGACGTCAACTGATTCAAGTAATTTAAAGCGACGAAGTAAGCTCAACAATTAATTTGAGGGTTTAACTTGTTTTTGGATGTAAATCATCAGTGTCAAGTTTTGTATTGGAAGACTGAGCACAGGGTATACCGTATTACCAAGTCTTTTCGATCTACTCAAGCCACCGAACGAAGTGACATATTATGGCTGTAATATTTTACAGAACTTGAACTAGTTAGATCAAGTGCTAAATTGTTTGGAGCGGTTGAGTTTCAACTGCTTGTATATTTAAAAGAACCTCGTTGACCTGGGTTCATCCGCTTTGCGGCACGCTGTAGGGTGGATTGTTCGTGGTTCGTAAATTCGGCGACTTCGATTCTTTAGAATCCAGTAACATTACTCAAGAGGAATGCGATTTACACGTCTTGGCGGGGTTCTAGACTATTTTCCCCAAAGCCGAATTGAGGCAAGAATGGTTCTATTATAATAGAAAAGGCTATAATCAAGATCTGACGTAATACACTGCAGAGTTCGGCACGTCTTTACGTCAACCATTAAATGAAAGTGACAAAGAGTCCAGGCCAAGCATGCCACTGCTGTGTAGGCCCCAAAATATTCCATCGACATGACTTGACCTAGAGGCAAATTTCCAATATCGTCCTGCCGACTCAGGGAAAAGCACCCGACGTCCACTGCGTGCTTTTAATAGGCCTGGGTGAGGCCACGGAGGCAACCCAATATGGCCGGCTATGGACCCGCCAATTGATGCCTCAGCCAAGAATGTCCAAGAGACCATGTCGGTACGGACAACCGAATGTGCTGTAATCTTTCTGCGAAACGGTGGCATAACCCATTGTTACTTAACAAATTCAGCAAGTGTGTTCGTCATCGAATGTAACGAGACATCAACCGGTGGTCAAGGTTTTTCGTCAGTATGAGATAACACCACTTAGTAGGGACGTGTTCCAGACTCCAGTGGAGTTTATTTCCAGGCGTTATTGCCCAGTCATATACGGGGAAAAGCGGGTACATCGTATGAACCCGGGGAGGAAGGTAACTCTTGATTCAGGCTCCGTACAGGTCGAAGTGTTCACTCACTGCATACTGTGATAGTTAACTTGTGGGATCGGGGAGGGATGAGTATTTGTTCTGACTTGTGTGTCGGATTCTATAATGCCATAGTATCCAGCTAGCCGTTATCATGAATCAACACAATCACGTCAAGGCCAGAACCAATATTAGTAGCCTACCCCAGCGCGCTCTGTCTACGCTAGTAGCACAAATTAAGCTTATTATACCCACACTTCATGATCATACCATAAAACCTGCGTCTCTACCGACGTGGCGCTTTTGCTCCAAGAAAAAATAAACTATTTAAGAGCATCCCAGCCCCGAGTATGACTCTACCATACTCCACGGCTAGCCCATCTACCCAAAACAACAACCCAACACTCAATTCGAATCCACGCTCACTATAATTGCAGGCACAATGGGATCGATCAAGATTACTGAGTAAGCTATATTTGGTTGGTGGATACTTTGGAATACCCGGTAACTGACTATGGACTAGCTTGAACACATATCATAACGTAGTCAGCGGAGAGAACTACGCCGTCTTCAATTTCCGTGACTATCGGCGTCGTTTGTCTGACACCGATGTCGCCTATGATGACCTCGCCTCTTATGCGTATAGTGACACGGTGGCATTCTATGAAGTCGACGTGGGCGATGACAAGCTTATTTCCGATTATGCGAAAGTAGAGCGTCCTACTCTCATCTTATATAAGGATGGGAAAGAGGTCGAGCGGTACTCGAAGCCTTTGCCTAGGCAACTAGAGTACCTCGTATCTCGCGCTTTATGTGGGCTGACTGAGATAGGTGGGCGTTTCTGATGATGGGAAGGTGACGAACGGTGGGCTATAGTGATGCGCACCAGGGTCGAGGCTGCTGTTCAAATTGCATATATTCGACGCGACTGACCAAGTATGATTATCGTTGCATCCGTGGCCGAATGGGAACATGCTGGCATATTTCTCTATCTCTTCTTTCTTTGCATAGCTGTACATGTCTACTTGGGTTGGTGTTGGTTGGTTTATATGCGTGCATATCAGCAGACATGGTTCTTTTTTACTTTTGTCGTCGATGTCGATGGCTGTCATTATTAATATATGACCAATTCAGAAAAAACCAAGATAAAACTTCCACTGTGACGATTACACGCAATACTGTCACCAGTCTCAAAAATATGGACAATTGAACTGCAAAGTACCTAGCTCCTTGGCCGTAACGCATAAGATCTAACAGGTAAAAGCCTCAATTGTCGAGGAAACCCTGATTGCACCTCCGATAGAATCAGATGCATTCCGGCGTCTTTGAATAATTTTCGTAATTTGGCATCTGTCCTTGTCACGCTGCTCTCTGACTCGTCGTAGATATCCCCCTCCGGCTCCTCGGAAATATTTTCTTTGATAATCATAATCCCGACATCTGTCAGAGCGCCGCGACACCGCACCAAATACTCAACCAATTGCGCATCCGTCAGATAGGGGACACTCCACTGCGCCCAGATAAGATCGTACACCTTGGCCCCAGGGACCCAATCCTCAATGCCGATAGTAAGCACCTCGCCCAGCGCACAATTCCTCGTCAGCCGCCGCTCACTTAGAACCCGGGAAAACTTCTCCACCGGCTCAACGGCATCAACGACTTCGCACTCCTGGCCCAGAAAATCATTAATCACGCGTCCAATCCCAGCCCCGCAGTCTACGCCGCGCTTGAGCTTCCCCATGGCTGGACACCCCGGCACTAATCGGCGAGCCTTGGCGAGAAAGTCCTTGGACCCGCGCAGATCGGTCCGCGAGACCTGGGCGTAGCCGCCAAGCATGCCGTTCACTGTTGCGGGTTTGTCGCTCCAGTATTTGACGGCGATGGCTTGGTCGATTTGGGAGTCGGGGCGTGGCGCCGGCGCCTCGCCATCGTCAGATTGTACCAGCTTTAGTGTATCCGGGGGCATGGTTGGAGACTGGGACATTGGATGCCGGGGGAGATGTTCGGGGCTGGAGTGATGTTGGCTGTATGTCTTGGTTTCTGGCTGTGCGGTGCCGCGCTTAAGTAATCGCCCTACTGCGATCCACCGCGCGCTTCGGGCGGTCATTTTGCCGGCATTGCCTGCAGCTGTTACTCCTGTGTCCTGCTATCGGGTTATCACTGTTAGATTGTATATACAGATTAGTCTAATGCAGTAAGAACAGCATAGAAACGTTGCATTGGGTTGCATTTGCCGTTTGGTTGATGTCCAGTCAAGAGAGCTTGTGTGGGGCGCGCTTTTCCGGCGGCGGTCATCAGCTTCGTGGTTCGTGATCGTCGTCTCCGTGGTTTGGTTATCTTGATCCACAAGTGGGTTTGTCTGGGTGCCCTGGAGACATGATGATAAAGTGCTCTTTTAAGTTTGTCGCATGACAAGTTTCAGTCTATACTAGCATTGCTGGTAATTGTACAGCTTTGCGTTGAGGGTTGCTCGATATATATTCCGAAGACTGATGTCAATCATGTGACACCCGCTCCAGGATCAGGAACATAAAACATCAACAACATGCAGGCCTTCTTGCTCTGCCCTAGATTGTTCTTCTTGAGCATCTACCCCTCACTCCACAGCCCAAGATGCCAGCTCCACCCAATGTCACACAGTCACTCGAACTGAAACAATACTTCGAGAGTCACGACCATCTCGTGCGGGGAACCCCCGAGCCTAGTTCTCGTTCGCAAGCCCTGATCTACCGCTTCAAAGACCATAAATGGTGGATCAAGGTGACTTTCCTCGGCACTCTTTATCAATCGAGTGAGACTGAGGCAGCTCAAAAGATCCCAAAACGCGAACGACGCCGAGAGTACCAGGAGTTTGTCAATCGGATCAACTATCGAACTCTCCCTCTCCTCGACGACACAGTGTCTGAACTGGTTTTGGAAAACTCGCCGGGAATGACCAACCACATCGACCTCAACGTTGAAGCTAGAGACAGTGCCAATCCACTTGTCAAAATCGCGAAAAGCCTATCATACCGAATCCAAGAGGAGCCGTTTCGAGTGACTTACCCTTCGTGCTGTGAGTTTCCTTCCTTCCGGTGTATTGATTGGGCAGAATTGGAGGAGGAAGATGAGATCGCGGACGGGGTTCATCGTGTGTGCCCTAAGACCGCCCGGGTGCCCTACGTTCTGAAGGTAGTTAATAGGCCCCTTTATCATCCTCACGACACGAACGTCATACGGAAGGAGCTAGAAAACCTCGAACGTTTTAAGGGTGTCCCCGGTATCGTACAGCCAGTCGCTATTGCGGTATCTTCCAATCCGTATATGACCGCGAGAACGAGTGATCAACCACCTGTGATCAGTGGTATCTTGTTGGAGTTCTACAGCGGCGGGTCCTTGCAGCGAATCCTCAAAGAAGACCGTGTGAAGGAATATAACTGGACGCGTTGGCCTATCCAAATTGGGACAGCCCTGAGCCACTTTCATAGGGCTGGACAAACCCATATGGATAATAAACCTGCCAATGTTGTCCTTGACGCCCAGGGAAATGTGGTGCTGATCGACATCAGCGGCTCTGGCGGAATAACATATTCGTGGCGAGCTCCGGAGATCAGTCATGAAAGATCACCTTTTGACCTTCCTTTTGAAGCTCGCTTGTTGCACGATGTTTGGGCCTAAGGAAAGGTTCTATCGGAGATTGCCACTCGCGTAGGGAAGTGCACATTGGCAGAAACCTTACTATGCATTGCAGGGCGTCTCATGGAAGAGAATCCTTGGAGCCGAATGACCTTGCCAGAGGCTATTTCACAGTTGAGTGGATGTGGAAATTTAAACTGAGCCTGAGGCCGGCACTCTTGCCAACCGGTGGTTATATGACTGCCAAGGGAATTCTGTGTGATATTTCCCACCCCTAGTAGTGGTCCAAGCTATAATCATCTTCATCAAATCCGCCGTTGATGTCGCTCCAAGTTTGGGTGTCCGTCACATCCGGTATATCCACAACTGTGATTGCCGCTGGTGGAGGCATCCTCAGTAGCTCCTGTCTGGCACACTGACTTTCTGCGCTTTGCAGGACCACATGCCTTCTTAAGAGTCTTGTCATAATGGCCGCAGCTGGGCACCCGACCTCTGAAGCCGCACATTTTACTAGGTTAACCCTTTAGGTGCCCACAAAGGATACTAAGGATGATCGGAAGTCGGTTCCTCCTACTTGGTGGTTATTCTCCCGTTTCAGGGATCATCACAGCATAGGTATACTAGGGTACTGGGAGCAATAAACCTTCTGCACAGCTGTGAAACTATTATGGGACATACAGTGTATAGGGCATAGGCCTGAACGGATAATGAAGCAATGTAATGAGCGTAGAAAGGAATTTTATAATTCAGATATCTACCATTTGGTCCGTGGAAAATTGCAGAAGCCCAGAAAATGAAGATGTATATTTATTCAACCTCCGACACGTCGTTCTCGCTCTGTCCTGTATCCTGATCAGACTCTTCGAATAGAGACCGTAACTCATCGATGTCCTCTCCATCTTCAGGGCCACTATCCACCTTAGGGAACTCATCTATTACATCTTTAAACGCATGAAACAGTCTGTCATCGGATTCCTCATATACATAAAGCAAAGCAGACCAAAAGTCAGCATCGTCGACAACAGACTGTCTCTCAGCTGGGGTCATTGCGCTGACTACCTCGAGCATTGCATTTTCCAGACTCACATCCCAACCGTACCTACTCCGATCTTGTTCATAAAAGTCACCCCTAGCCACATCCATGAGGACGTAGCACAGTTCACAGAGGACTGTGAGCCCGTTAGCCCGAGTCCTGGGGTGCGCGAATGGCCCACAATGATCGGCGATTAGTTGAACCATTTTCGTGAAGTCATCATTGCCACTGTCTGGCAAGCTGTTCCATGTACGCAGTACTTCAACGCGACTCTCTGCCTCCGCCATTGCCTTTCGGGCTGCTTCCAGACAGCCCCTGAAGCAAACGACATCGCTCATCTCGCAGCGGTACATCCGAGCCTTGTCGTCCATCCTTTCGGATACCTTGGACTCCACTAGCTTATGCACTTCGATATAATTATCTCCAGCGCTTTGGAGAACCTCGGTTAGTTGCGCACGGGTCATGCATTTGAGACATGCGGCGAGATCTCGTACTTTGTATGCCGTCAGGGCGACTTGGTGAGTGTCATTCTCGCTCTGAGATTCGGTGGTTCTCGACGAATCTGTTATTGTGCCTTCGATTCCGTTCTGATACCAAGACATCGTGCGTGATCGTTGCCGTTTGGGTTATTCGATAAAAGAGGGAATGGAGAGCCCACCGTGAATGAGATTTTCTCCTTGGGACGGTGTGAACGGTGTGAACGTTGGTATGGATGGATGAATTCATAACCCGGATAGTTGTTTGCATGAAGGCCATGCACAGAGGGTCCAAACTTGGGATGTATTTAAATAGACTATTGTTATACAGAGCATTCAAAAGTCGGCGTCGCCCGTCAAGGGATATGCCATCCTCTTTGTTGTTCTTGCTGTTCCATTATTTGTGGGTTCTTGGTATCGTTAACGGGAAGCAAAGAGTTTATTAATGGTAAACGGGGACCAATGATCGATATGAAGCTTCTCATTGTACGGAATGAAAGCCCTTTAAGTTCTTGATCATCTGGTGAAACGTGCTCATGGAGTCCGCGGCAAACTCACTCTCTGGACATATCCCAGTTGGCTTGTGGATAAGTTTCTTTGCAAGCCACCAGAGCTCCAGAGCGTGTACCATGAACCCCGACTGACTAATGTCATCAGGTTTGACTGTCGTATATGCTAGGTCCCACATTTGCTTCCATCGATCTAGAGCAACATCAAGAGAGGCAAAGGGTCCGGATAGTTCAACACAGGTGCTCAATGCCTGCAACTCGAACAGTACACAATGGAGACCTATGCCAATGAAGAGTCAGTGACACCTAAGCGAGTAAGGTTACAATCCGGCAACGTACTCCCTAGAACTAAAAACAGACCAAATAATGTGCATGGCTGGGAAAGCAGTTCCTCAAATTGCCCATTGTCTGTCTTCATCAACCGTTGGATAACGGACTTCAAGGTCAGGGTGAGCCCGTGATTGGTCGCATTTCGCACCAATTTCACCCATGCAGATGGTTCCATTGAATCGTAAAGTTCCTCATCTTGTGGCAAGCCAAAAGAAGCTTCAGCAATTTTAAATTGTGGCGGGTTGCGATAGTAGACTACCAAATGTGAGTCCATAAGGTAAAGCCAAGCCATGGCCCTGCGAAGAAATTTAGTTCTAGATCTAGCCTGGCGTATTCCTGCTGGACTAACCTCACCAGGCTCTCTCTCTGAAAATACTTGTCCCACTCAAGGGGCTTTGTGTCGCTGACAGCGTCATTAGTAGCTTGCGTCAGTCGTAGTGCCCGTGTAGCGCAAACCAGAGCCGGAAACCGCTGAGTTCGAATCCGCCTTTTGATGTATATATCGTCTTTCCACCCCTGGATGACGGTTACCAGCATTGCTGCCTGGAGAATTTCCATATTCGTCTTGGTTAGAGATGGGTTGTCCGTATTCAAAACCTGTCCGAAATCATGTCCTTCGAAAATGAGATACTCAGCTACATTAGAGTACACTGCTGCGGAAGATGCATCCTGCGGTGAGATACATGTCGCACCCATCAAAGCAATAGCCAGTAGCAGCTGGGGTGAGCTAGTATGAACATTGAATGATGCTTTATGAATGAAACGTGTGCTTTTGTATGAATGTTCAAAGAATGCATTGACAAAAGCAGTGAGATTATTTGGTGAGAAGAAGCACCCAGCTTCTTCGATGATAGGGTGCCGTTTGCTGTTGAACTGCGATTCAGGACTGTGCTTCAGCAGCCCTATAATTCTCGAGGCTGTGGCGCCCAGCTCTTTGGTGTCGTCCAGCCCATACATAAGGCACTGATCGTGGTCGGACTTATCAAACACGGATGTGTTAATAAAGAGTTGAAATAGCCCCATCCACTGCTCTGTTGATCCATCGGAATTTGGCGTTTGATATTCCTCAGAGAATGCGTGCTCTCCTAGGCTTTTATCGCCCCCCGCGAGTATCCGTTGAACGTCATATAATGTCTTGCTTGCTGGATCTGTATAATTTAGAAGGAACTCAACTGGGATTTTGTTGATGCTCGTATCCTCTGCTTTTTTATGTGCGTCTCGGTTACCTCTAGGTTTCCAATCCTGCTCTCCTATGTGGCTAAGTGAGCAGTTGAATCCCCTATGAAGGCATGTCTCGCATGGAAGCTCTCCATCGCACTGGGTACGGCTCTCGACACATGCATCGCAAGCTTTCCGCTTTCTACCGCGCTTCCCTTCAGATGGAGTTGGCTTGCTGCCCTTATCCTTACAGGACTGATAGTGACGACGAAGAACGTCCCTGTGGGTGCTGTAATCAGACCTTTGTCGTGAGGTATTACGATATCGGCACACATACCGTCGCATATAACTTTCTTCGCAAAACTGGCAGATGAAATGCTCTCTCGATGCATCTAAAGAGCTTGTTAGATATATATGATTATACATGCTCGCAATTGAGCCTTACGCTTTGCTTGGTGTCTTCGCAGGTGACTGCTCGTCGAGTATGCCTGGTGGCAAATGCCGCATTCATAACGCTGGCGAGAAACCGGCATCATTCGTGATGTGCGGTTGCCAGCTTCGGTCAATTTTCTTTTTATCTTATTCTCTTGGATACCTTCTAATGTACCGTCTTCCATTCGTGGTGTCCAGACTTGGTCCTCGAATTATTCCATTTGAATATGGTATTTGTTGCAGGTGAACAACGCCATCTAAAATTATCGGGCAAATGAGATGTGCGCTTTGTCATCAGTCCCGAGACCCATTGACCGTATTGGGTAAAGATTGCGACCATACTATCCCTTCACTTGTGATATATATGTTTGTGGAATTTACTTTATAGCGCAAATTAAGTTCTTGAGCATGGTTCAGGGGCTGTGGAATCCACAGAGTGCGCAGTATGGGTCATGCAAGGCCCAGTTTTCGCTGTCGCAGTGATTAGTCGGGAAAATCCCACATAGTAGGGGAAAACCCACTGCGCAGGAAAATAACATACCCCTTGAAACGATATGCTTTTCATTGTGTCTATTTCCAATTTGTTTCGGGGTATTCTTTCTGAATTTCTAATTCCGACTGTCCTGTTCACTCTCTTTGCTTTCCGCCCAAGAGTCCGAGATAAGCCCTATATGCAGTTTACAAACATGAACACTGTACAGCTCACTCGGAGTAAGTAGGACAGAGATATGCAATCCATACTCTCCTTCCCATCACCGTTGCTAGAGACTGACTTGTAAAAGGTGCCTTCTGCACTATGCAAAGACCATCATCACTACTATCCTCGGTTACCCCGACAGTTTACTGCATACGTCGACACAACACCTCAACCCAAGCGAAAGTCACGGAAGCGCATGCTGCCCTCACCAAAGCCTTCCCTAAATCCAAGTCAATCATGAGGACCAAAGAAGCCCCCTCTAACAAAGCCGAACACGTTCTGTAAGATCGCCGACCAACACCCAGCACTCAGAGGAGGTCCCTAACACACAACCGCACAGGACAACCATCGACCAGCTCGTAAACTGGGCCCGCCAAAGCTCTCTCTGGCCACTAAGTTTCGGCCTGGCCTGCTGTGCCGTAGAGATGATGCAAGTTTCGATGCCCCGCTACGACCAAGATCGTCTGGGAATCATCTTCCGGGCCTCGCCGCGACAATCCGACGTCATGATCGTGGCTGGCACGGTCACCAATAAGATGGCCCCGGCTCTAAGACAATGCTATGATCAGATGCCAGACCCAAAGTGGGTGATCAGTATGGGCAGTTGCGCTAATGGGGGTGGATATTACCATTACAGTTATAGTGTTGTAAGGGGCGTGGATCGGATTGTTCCAGTCGATGTTTATATTCCGGGTTGTCCGCCAACGCCGGAGGCGTTTTTGTATGGTATTTTCCAGCTGCAGAAGAAGATGAGGCACACTAGGGTTACGAGGATGTGGTATCGGCGGTAGGATGGTGTGCATGCAACAACCCCTTCCATGACCGAGTCTAGACGTATGTGCATACCCCTCGTTTAGGTAATTATTTGTTGAGCCCGGAAGTCATTCCCGCATATCAAACGCTATCTAAACGCCGACTTGAATAGGGCCTTGAGTTCTTTTTTGTTCTTTGGATGGCCTATCTACAGACTCTAAAGTCTTGTCTCTTTAGGGTCCCAAGGCCGTTCTGAACTTCAGTTTCAATCTCTTTGTTTCCTTCTGTGCTCGCGATATTTATTCCCCACTCCACCTGTGCCGTTTTAACACGGCTAACTACATATCATGCCTGCAGCAAAAACCAACACGAAAGCCACTAAGGCGACAAAGAAGAGAACAGAAGTGGAAGTAGAACGCGAATGCATGCGAGATGCCATTAAAGATGACCGCAAGAGTGACTTAATCATCATTGCTGTTGCCAAAGAAGAAGTCTGTGCTTATTTAGCCAAGAAATACCGACGTCGGTGGTGGCATGTGGGATGTGAGTAGCAGGCTATTGTCCACTTTCCAGTGGAGATGTATATCTAACATTGATTAGCCCCGAACGTAATCCCAGTGACCCCTATAGATGTACCCGTGGCAATGCGCCAGGCTTGCAAATTGGCCGGCAGTCGGAAGACGCTTCAGGTCCTTGTGAGCTCACAAATTACCTACCTGGCATTGCGTAAACCGTCTACTCTCCCTGCTATCGTCTCCCCCTTGTTAGCCAGCAGATATGGAGATGAGAATGGGAGCTTTCGAACAGAGAATACCACTAGTATTAGGTGGTCTACTCCTAAATCATTGAAACCAGTGGCCAATTCAAACAACGAGGCGCGGCCCGTTTTTGATACCTTGATCGAAATTTGGAATGTTGCGAAGTACGAGGATTGATGTTAGTGACAGGGGTAGAGAGGAAGTTCTGTTTCAGCTGTGGGCATCGCTACAGGGATATGGATTTAGTTAATAATGTAAGGGAGCGCTTCCACGACGCATAGGCCGTGGGGGAGACTCTGGTCGGGTCATTTCAGTCGGTTTGATTTTGCTTGTCTTGATGGATGAGCTGGTGCTGCAGCCATCCATCCCATGCCTTTCATCGAGACCTCGGCCTCGTCAAGTGGTTGTTGGGAGGAGTTGACATTCCCTGAAAAAGTGTTGGGTTGCACCGAGGCCTGCTCGTCCTTCCCAGGTGTGTTGAGCCAGGCGTCTGTCTCCTTTATTGTGCCATGGAATATGCAGCTCTAAGTCTGAACAGAACGCCTCTGCGATTTCTAGTAGTCTAATCTAAGTGTAAGCCATGATATCCTCTCCCCCGCCTTTGATCAAACAGGCATCCCACACACCAAACAAACAATCTGTTAGAATTTGAGCAAGAGCCAGGTATCGAAACCAAGTCCGTCCACGCAATCTAAGAGCTAGTTTCCTTTATCATCAATTAGTGAAAGCAACACTCCGCTATTAATTAATCCATGTCTCCACCCCGCCCAAGATCCAATATACTATACGAAACATCCGGGTTCCCAATCTGATCCACAATATACAGAAAGTCGGACGACGAAATGCCAATGTTATTAAGCAACTCCACACTCGACATCTGCATATCAGCCGGATGTGAAGTAAGCGAGTCGCCGGGGATAGGGAGATCCCAAACCCCAATATCTGTGACCGTCTCTCCATCTCCATCCTCTTCTACTCCCTGGGCTTGAGGCACCGCCTCTGCACCTGCTGGACTCACGAGCGTGAGAGGCTGGAGTCCTTGAGCCTTGACCCTCGTGGCAAGCTCCTCAAACAGCATTTCGAGATGCACGAGCTCTGCCTTCCGTACCTCGGCTACTTTGTTTCCGTTGGAGATCATTTCGTCGAGGATCCTGTGCGCTTCCTCGAGGTAAGCTTGTCCGTCTAGGGCTTGTGGGAAGACTGCGTTTGCCATTGCGAGGTGCAGGGCTGCCGCGTAGGTGAATTCAAGGTCGTAGGGGAGGAATATTTCTGCAGCATATGGTTAGTTTGGTTTGATTGGTTTGGTGATGTAGGAATGTAATACTCTAGGCGACTTACCGAGAAGGTTATCGTCATTAGATAGTATTTGCAGCATCTTAACGGCAGACTTGATCCCGATGGATATCAGGGTTTTCGTAAGAGCGAGAAAAGATCGCCAGTATTCTCTCTCGTGATCGAGATTTTCTAATCGCTCGATGAGGGCCGAAAGGAGGAGTGGCCTGGTGGCGACGATTACGCACTATGCACGGTCAGTTAAGACATTGAATTCATGGAACTTGGCAGCCATCTGTTCCGGCCATACCTGGTGGTACAGCAATGTGATGTGTCGCGTCCCTTTGGGCATTGTATCGACGGAATTCGAGAACCGGACATGGATAATTTTCTCCACTTCTTGGGCGTGTCCTGCTAACGTCTGTAATGTAGACCTAGTCATCTCCAGGAATGATCCGACTTGGGTTTTCTCGGTTTTGTAGACGGCTAGGATAGGATATTGTTAGAGAGAGATGCAATCTGGAGGTTACAACCAACATACTGTTTAGGATGTTTGAAAGCAAGTGTGCCAGTTTGGCCTGTAGGCTCATCACAATGTCTCGGTGAGAACATGTGCTTGGCGGATCGATTGGCGTACTGATGTCGCTATCCTGTGTCATCATAGGGAGCCCGACGGAGTATGAGAAATGGCGGTCCAGGATGTACAAAGTCCACCACAGGTCACGACATCGGGACACAGTCTCGGCGCCGAGCTGCTCCTCTGGGAGGTGGGTGTGTAGACCTTCGAACTGTGCGATTTGGATCGCCTGGCGAACCTATGTACAAGAAGCATGAGCGAGAACGTACTCCGGTAAAACAATAGTAAGCCTTACATATATATGTGCCGACTCTCGTTGGTCGATCGAGTATAGATACAGTCCAGCCATAGCTAAGACTTCAATGGCGAGTAGACTTCCCTTCCATAGTGGGGCGTGGTCTGGCATCAGGGACATCGCACGGGTGAAGAACTTGGAACCAGGGGGTTCCTTTGCCCTCTTCGACCGGTGGAGAAAGGCAGTCCCAAATGCCAAAACCAACAGAAATTGTATAAACCATAGTCTATGCTCAGTCGCCATTTTTGCAGCGTCCCCATAGTAAAATTCTCGCACGTTGTGGATAAATTCATCTTCATTGTACAAGCGGTAACTTTGCCCTAGGTGGAATCTGACTGTCTCGGATAGATAGAGCGCATGATCGAGGGATGGTAGGCCACTTATGTCGGGAAGTTCACCCGCTGAACAGGCCTCCCATCGGATAGGATAGCTCTCCTTTTCTGATGTAGGGGAAGGATGTGTGTTTCGGAGCTGCAGTTTCTCTGTCATCATGATGGTTAGACGAGTCGTGAATGACCACATTGAGGACGGAGCCAGCCAAACTATTTCTATTGTTAGTGTTGCATGGGACAGACCTAGCTTGCACGCTTACTCCAAGTGCGTTTATTTTGCTGATTATTCCGGATGGTCGTTGAAGGTAGGGTAAAGGGACTAGTCCAGATGCTCTGCGCATAACCGAAGCCTTGTAGTTGCAATGGCTCGTCCGCAGAATCCGAAAGCATCCCTGTGGAATCCGCTATGCTTGTGTCTTTCAGCCTGGTCTGCGACTCCAATGGCGACTCCGGAGGGCTTCTGACTCCAGCGAGTTGGCGGTGTTCTTCAACCTCTTTCTCTAACTGTCGAAGATATCTGTCCTATTTGTGTCATCAGTCGAATTCCTACGAGATCCACGACAAACGGACCTCTCAGAGACCACCACCCGATTGACCCCCTCCACAAACTCACACCTCAGTGAACGCCGCTGGCAATTGGCGCATGGCGCCTCGCCAGTACATTTTATTTTACTATGACGGCAGGCAATGCATCTGCGAACCAGGTAAGTCTCTATCCAATTCAATACGTAACTTGTCAGGCGTATACTTACGCATTAGCAGTTCGTCTTGTCTTCCGCGGCCCATAGCTCGAACTGTTTTCCATCTTTTCCAAAACCTCGATATGGGATGAGGGTAAAACAATATAACTCTGAGGATCAGGATTTTCATATATGCCTTATAGGTACCCCGCACTTCGAAATGAGTTGCTATCTCTGGTGGATCATGAGGCCAGTTCCATGTGGGGAGATAGCCCTATCCCAACTTCTCCTTTACAGTATTTCACTGGCTCTCGTGTTTTTTGCCTCTTGCAGGATAGTTTCACCATGAAAGGCAAGCTTCCAAGTCCCACTATATCGTTTATCTTCCATTCTTATTCGTCCCCCGCACCTCCTCGGGAGGCTCATCCGATGGCGCGGTAAATCTCTCGGCTTTTTCGGCTTCGTTATTCTTATGGATGTCCATATGTCTGGATATGTTGCCATGTACCACCGTACTTATAATATATCAAGATGGAATATGAAAGCCTGTCTTATTACTTCGTTCCCTATTTCAATCCATAAATTGGTGTACAAATTATTCTTGTGTTCTTAAGAGGCTTGTAAATGTATATATTGGATGCTGTTCTAGCTAGAAAAGACGATACATTAGCTCACAATACAGAAACAAATCATATTAATAAACGAGTAACGTGATCCTAATAGTGGAAGCCTACTCGATCAATTCTGCAATCGTAGCATCCAAGAACTCCCTCTGTTGGATCAAAAACGTCTTCATGTCCGAAACGTTGAAGGGGCGCTGGCCCAGTTGCTGTTGCCGTTCGTTCTCCAATTCAGCCCGAATCCGCTCCTCGAGGACCTTCAGTCTGTATTCGGACCATTCCCTGTACAGCTCTAACACGTTACTGATAGGCCGAACTCCAGTAAGGACAGTCTCGTCTCGGACATGCGGAGACTTTGCGCGGAACGAGGTAATCATGCTAATCCGCTCACGTCCTCCGAATGCCTTCAGTGCCTGATGCTCAATATATCTACCTTGCATGACAACAGCGGTTCCCTAAATAATAGTTAGTACACACGCCCTTTTCTGGAGGTATCTATGTAGCTCACCATCGCAGGCCCGCGAACTTTCATGATTTCGCCGCTCGCCGTCTTGAGTGCAGTCTCTCCTCCAACCATACCGGTGCAATCAGAGAGCATCGTAACACAGACGAATGGGTAACTGTCTCGGTGCCATGCGAAGGCAGGCAAATCATCATCCTCTGCTTTCATGACTGTCGTAGTCTGATCGTTTACGGAAATGTTGATAGCGGCAATCTCATAGTTCATGGAAGGGATAAGTTCAATGCCAGCGACCTCTGAAATCTTCGCAAGAACTTCGGGGGAGCGCCAGGCATCACAGATAAATGGTGCGCGTCTGTTATCGGTATTCAGCATACGTCAGGACTCCGTTCTGATTGTATCCCAACTCACGCTGGTCCCATCCCCCGAATAGTGTTTTTCACAAAGGCCGACGTGTACTGGCATTCATCCAATACCGCCTTGCTAAATATCTCAGCCCTCATCTGCTTAATCGCTTCCTCAGTGAAAAGTTGGAATGGCGCCGTGACTGCGTTTGGGGAGATTCCCTGGCCTTCAAGGCCAATCTCCTTCATGGTATAAATCTTCGAAGGAGGCTGATAGTTCATGTGTCGGTTGGCATCGAAGGATTGCTTTTCCTCAATCTGTGCCTCATCGATGAGAAATTGAGGTAATTTGTTGGTTGGACGTGCTCCTGTTAGTCTCACTGGGCCACCCACTGTGTGGGCGATCATGGGTGCAACTGCTGTGGTGGACATGTTTCTTGTGGGGGTAGGTACTTGACTCTGAAGATCTTGAGGGTGATGTATGCTTGCGAGGAACCTGTGGACGGTGGTGTGGTAATGAGGTCGTTTATATAACCTGATATGATCTTGACGGCCAGTTGGAGATGCGATACTGAGAACATCCATGTGACCTTGGTCCTAACAACCAGCTCGGATCATACTCCCGATTAGTCTGTAATATCGCAGAGAAAGGAGATTATCTGATGGCACTCAACCATGAATGTTATATCTCGGCTTGATCGGATTGGGACGCTATCTCAGATTCCTCGGGGTCATTCTAGCGATACAATGGATCCTGTACATAACTGGTCGATAGGGAACAGTGGGGCATATAATGTATAGGATAACTCCTCCCCACGGGGAACCCGAAATTCCCGAGCGGCTTTGGATGGTCGACGCGGAGACTCGGGATCGACGGGACGGCTACTAGCATACATTGATCCACCTAGAAAGCCGACGATGCCGAACATCTACATATCTACACTTGTTAGGGAAAATAGAGGGTCTAATCTGCCTTTGCCATTGGGTCGGTGTACTATGCCGACAATATATACTTGATGTATGAAACTAAATGAGAGCGCTGTTCGTTATCGTAGTATTAAGGGTCTCGTCGATTGCAGTGTTCTTCCTTATTTAGCCCCATCCTCTCTTCACCACTACTCTCATTTGCCAGTAACATCAATATCAACATAATGCAAGCAGCTAATCGCCTTCAAAAATCACTCACAAAGGGCGAGCCCTCCTTCGGAGGCTGGCAAATGCTCCCCGGAACCAACCTGACCAGAACCATATGCAGGTCAGCCAGAAACCTTGAATGGCTTCTCATTGACCTCGAACACGGTAATATCTCCGACGACTCAATGCATGAGATTGTGGCGGCTTCAGCAGCATGTGGAGTCTCGCCCATCGTCCGTGTCGCAGAAAGCCAGCCTTGGATGATAAAACGCGCCCTGGACTGTGGTGCCCACGGGATTCTTGTTCCAGTCATCGATACAGCGGAGGATGCGAGAAATGTGGTGCGATACTCGAAGTTCCCCCCGGTTGGAAATCGCGGCTTTGAGAGTCTCCTCGCGGTGGAGAAGTTCGTGGAGCAAGATCCCCACGGTAGTGAGGTGAAAGAGTTGACGGGTATGGAATACTTGCAGCAAGCCAACAGCTCGCTCGTCATCGCGGTGCAGATCGAAACAAAAGCTGCCCTTTCAAATGTCAGGGAAATTGCTGCCGTGCCTGGTGTTGATGTTCTGTTTATTGGCCCTTTTGACCTGAGCGTCAACATTGGTCGCCCCATTACCAACCCCGAGCGAATGGATCCTGAGCTTGTTGAGGCTATTCAGGAAATTCATGATGCTGCCCAGGCCGCTGGAAAGGCTACTGGGATTTACTGTGACACCGGCGAGCAAGCGAGGGAATACGCCAGCAAAGGATTCCAGATGATGAGCGCGATGACGGATATGGTAGGGATGAGGAAGGTATTTAAGCAAGCCTTTGATGCTGCTAAAGGTGACTAATAGAATTCTTTAATTCAATCCATGGCGTTAATGATATTTGCTATGTACCACATAGTGGCTAGAGTGGGCTTACCCAGCAATTAACATGTCTATTAGACTGAAGAATGAATTTTTTAATGAGCCCTCGCTTAGATAGGATTAGATTAAGAAAGTACATATATACTCGACCCGAGCCCGTTAATTGTCTGGCGCGGGGGTTTTGCGTCAAAAGTCCAAGAAACAGTAAGATACATAAGGATAATATATAGAGGAGATATAGAATAGTAAAATGTCTATAAATACTAAGATCACACATGTATTCGAGAAAGGAAACCATATAGAAAAAAGGCAACCACTGATATAGATATATTTAATTCTCTCCTTGCCCAGCGTTCCAAGCCGTTACGAGTCTATTCTTTGTCATATCAACGGCGGAAGCGTACCATGTCGCGAGGGAAACTTGGTTGACCGAAAGAGTATTTGCAGTTCCCACGATGATTAAAGAAGTAGAAGAAGAAAGGAAGCTCCAAATCTAACAACAGCGTAGAGAAAATCGGTTTCAGCCTTGCTCTCCATTTCCATCCTCTTTATCTCCTTGTCCCACTCGCTTTCCTTGTCTTGATCTTCTTCATGTCCAGTATCTCCTTCTTCATTTCCATTCCCTTGATATCCTTTATGTCGACCTTACACTGTATCGCCATTCTCTCCATCTCCTCCCTTATCTCGTTTATCATGCTAACAACCCTCGACTCTCTCGGTTTCCCCTTTCCTTTCCATCTCCATCGTCTTCTCTAGGTCATCATCCCACCCCAACACCAAGCTTACCATCTTCTCCTGTGCCTCCTTAATCTTCCTTATCGCCTTCATCTTCTGAATCCATTTCAAAGTGTACTCGTCCTGGTCCCAAGCGAAAACGAGTGTGTTCAGCTCTTAGAGTTTCAGATCCACATATTCCTCCATCAGCTTTGTCTCTTCTGGTTCTAAGAGATCTAATCTCTCGCGCCATATATCGCGGACGTTGTCCTGTTCATCTGAGATGCTTTCAAAAAATCGCCGGTCGATCTTTTTCCAGTATATCGCATCGAAGGCAAAATTGTTCCTTGCGGCATACATAATCCAAAAGTCTCCGCTCTGCCAACTATCTCGCATCCGACTAGATAGCCGTTGGCCTTCTAGTAACCGTTTGTTCTGGATCGCATCGTCTTCGACTTTCCACATTGCGACAAGAAAGACCCGAAGCGCTTTTTCACACTCCGTACACCAGTCATCAAGGCCATTGGGCCAATCTTCCGGCTTGATGAGAAGGAGCCACCAAGGCGGCGCATAGGTGAATTCGGCTGGGGCGGTATATGTAAACTCCCAATCCACCACTCCGACGACGCTTTCGGCTTCATCAAGTAGAACATTTTCTGGTTGAAAGTCGTCACACCAACCTGGAAATGGGCCTTTCTCGTGCGATATCCATTGTTTTCTGTGCTCCTGGTTTCTAACAATCTTTTGGAACAGGATTCTAGCCAGACATTTGCGTCGGCAGTCATCCGCGAAAGCATCCGCCGGGACATCCTCCGGGATATCAGCCTCGTTCTTTTGGTGTCGGAGGTGTGTGAGATATGTAGGGCTGCTATTGCATCGAAGTAGGACGATGCTTTGTCGTACGTGCCAGTCGGTAGTTTTGATCGTGGAAGTGTCCCTAGTTGGACAATTTCGTTCATAGAGTAAGACAAAGGGCGACGTATCACTTCCCACATAGAATTGTCGTTCTTGTCAGGAGAGCCTATCCGATTGAAATGAATTGTCGATAGCGACAGGACTATGTTGGCGAGGTTTCCATAGAGAGAGCCTCTAGCCGAACGGACTCGAGATCCGGATTGAGTATAGGCCGTTCCCCTGCTTGGCGCCCTGGTGTTTCAAGAAGACTACCCATACTTCCTTCATGAGGAATATACTTCATAATGATGAAAGGACCGAGTTCCGAGGGGCTCTCTTTTGTCACTGTCCAGTGAAAGACAAAAGGCACCGGGATTGGGGTTCTATCTGCAGTTACCTCCGAGAGAAATCGCATGATAGAGACCTCATTGCGGGTTTTCTCTTCGGGATACATGATATTACCGGGTATAGGGAACCGTATAATAGCGCTCAAATCGTTGCTAAATGTCATCTTAAAGCAGGTGTTGAAGCCGCCGGTGCTAAGGTATTCAAACTCTGCAAATTCAAGGGGACTAAACCTTTCAGAAAGGTTGACTGCAATGTCATTATAAATGTCCCCGTCAGTGCAAAGAAGTTTGGGCCAGTCCTCCCAGATCTGGGAGCTTATTGCCCAGGCATAGTCGTCGTAGGGTTGACATGCACTCATCTCGGGAAGTTGAATCAAGGGGTACCTTAGAGAACATGCCGAGCTGGCTTGTAATATCTTTACATGCTATGAATTGTGGATAGCAGAGCCTTTGAGTGCGATACTCACATTACAATAACAAAAGTACACCCAATAACTAAGATGCGTAGATACAGAGCCCAAAGAAGCATTGTGCAGATCACGTGCGGCCATCGAGGGCTGTTTCGTTGGAATATAGATGCATGCCGACCGAATTGCCGTCTGGGTATCTTCGGCTGTACCCGTACAATGACCTCAGGAACAAAAACCCCTAGGGGTAACCGACACTTCGTACACTACAACGAATCCCACAAAACGATCATAGTAGACCAGCAAACGCGATGGATGCCACAGCCAACTACCAGTGCGCGGTTGTCGTGCAGAGCCCTGGAAATAATTATGAAATGATCATCCGCGACGACATCCCCATCAACAAACCCGGTCCAGATGAGATCCTAGTCAAGTTGGCATGTACCGGTCTCTGGTGAGACTACCCTTATCATCCATTGATCATTGAAATTGGAAGTCCACACATATTGAACAATAACACAGTCATTCTGAAATCCGCGCCGTGCTAGCCTGGGGCGCCTACAACCCTATCATCGGCCACGAAGGCGTTGGAACCGTAATCCAGGCCGGCCCCAACGTTTCCCCCTCACTCCTGAACCAACGCGTCGGGGTGAAGTGGCTGTATAACGCCTGTACTACGTGCTCTGCCTGTCAACGTGGGTTTAGTCACTACTGCGCACAGCAGAAGAATACAAGTCGCCACGTGCCTGGTACATTACAGCAGTACGTCATCGCAGACGCCCGGTTCATCACGCGCATCCCGGAGACAGTGCCAGATGAAGTTGCTGCGCCCTTACTCTGTGCTGGTCTCACTATGGCTGGTGCGGTGGCTAGACTAGATGACTGTCATCTGAGTTCCGGTGATTGGGTGGTGATTTCGGGATCAGGGGGCGGATTGGGGCATTTGGGGGTTCAGATTGCGGCTCGGAAAAAGGGATTCCGGGTCATCGGGGTTGATAGCGGGGAAGAAAAGAGAAAGATAAGCATGGAGTCTGGTGCCGAGGTGTTTGTCGATTACCGGACGGAAGATGTTGCGGCGAGGATCCGCGAGGTGACCGGGGGAGAAGGGGCCCATGCAACGATTGTAGTGCCTGGGACGAGGGAGGCCTTCGAGATGGCGCCGCAGGTTGTGAGGAATATGGGGTTGATTGTCGGTGTGGGATTACCACCAAATGACATGGAGTGGCCTATTTCTGCAACCGTGTCCGCGGCTAGAGGTGAGTTATAATTGCACTGCTCGAGGTCTAAGGCTGATGTGGATAGGTCTTTCTATTGTTGGCTCTTCGGTCGGTACGGAAGAGCAGATGGATGAGCTTCTGCAGCAGGCAGCGAGGGGAGAGATTACGCCTGCGATAGAAGTGTTTGACTTTGCGGATACGCCGCGTCTTGTGGATGGTTTGAGGAATGATGCTATTAGCGGTAGAGCAGTAGTGAGAATACCGCAATAATCGGTGGAAATGTTGTTACGGGTAAATCTTTGGTCACAACAAGCGCGAGAAGAAATGATACATTAATGATGGCCCTCCCCTCTCTATGTGTCACTCAACACGATACTATGAGGCAAGGGAAGGCCGTATCAATATTGAGCTTGGTACTCGTTCCTCAAGCTGCACTGAATGCTACAATATGCTCCTGGAGAAAGGCAGAATATAGATGTACAGGCGACACAGAAGCTACTGGGTGAAGTCGATAGAGATGGATAAGGAAATAGTAAATGCAACGATGCAATGGGGGGTGGGAAAAAAATATCAAGATATTGCATGAGAAGATAACTGGGCTCCATACGAAGCCTATGGGTTGTTGCACCAGCTGAACTAATTCAAATAGAAGTTTATATACAATCCAAGACAAGTTACATGCATCTCCGGCAGCCGGAAACACCTATTTGGTTGAAGTTTTAAAGAAAAGCCATTTCCGACCTTTTGGCTGTCTCACGAGGTCTCCTACTCGTAATGTTTCTCTATATTTCACCAACAACGCCTCTCGATGATATTTGCGGAACTTTTTTGTCCCATCTTTTCCTGCGACGGCTTGAAGAACTGGCATTGTTAGAACTGCGAAACCATCGCATAAAAATACTGGACATACTTCTTGCTCCGCCTGGATGCTCTTTCTGAAAGTCGGTCAAGTCGTATATCTCATTATTAATGATGGTCCATAGATTATCGGAGGAATTGTGTTTTGAGACGTCTTCTGGGGTAAACAGCTGGCTTGCGTTGGTGAATCCCGATGATTGAGTCATTGTTGCTGATTGATAGACAATAACAACTACACTGTGCTTCCACGTCGTGTATATATTAGTGAGCGGGGCTGTGTTAAGGTTTCCTGACCTCGGTCTACACATGAACTACGGGATGCAGATCATCACGGTATTTTGGTTAAGTATAAAAAATGCATAATTAGTCTCCAAGTATACCTGACACATTTTCAACGTTGCCGAGCAAGCCCCCTAGATTGCCTATGGTCCCATTTAACCCGTCCAAGAAACCAGATTCCCTCCATCCAGCTAGCGTATCACTCAGGATTGTCATGATTGGGATTCGCGTGGTAATTGTCAGGTTATTCAGCACTTCTTCAAAATATGGAATATGCTTCCCATCGTAAACGGTGGAATTTCCCGACGCCGATATTTCCAATTTGCCATCCATCAAGGCTGACACTTGGGCTCCCAGGATGTCTATCAGGTTCGCCAATACTTTTCTGATATCGAGTGTTGCTCGTAAAGGCATCGTGTTATTGCCCGGTGACAGAACGACATTCTCAAGGTAGCCTTGCCCGACTACAATACCCGCTGTTTTGAGGTTGAGAGTGACGTTGCCCTATCGAATTAGTATACACCAGGAGATATCATCTATGAACTGACTCACCAAAGCAAATGTGACAACAGAATGGTTGGGCAATGTGGCGGTTCCTCTCAGATTCGTCCCATCTTCTTCGGCAGGTAGGATAAGACGGGCTGCGTCGATAGAAAAACCACTGAGTTTGTCGAGCCCTATATTCATTATCAGAGGTATTCTAATAAAGAACCCAAAGAAACTGACCGTCGAGTTCCACATCTTTATCCAGGGTCACGCCTGCCTTGAGAGCCCCCAAATGTCCTGTTGTCGAACCCTTTGCGGACAAGGTAAACCGTTTCGAATATACGGCCTTGGTTAATGTTTGGATGAACTGCGCCCGGTCGAGAACTGCTGTGTTGTTGGTAATGATGCTGATATTCGTAGTTCCCTTGAGTTTGTACGAGTCTACTGATAAATCAAGGACTGGCACCATCGGCTTCGCTTCGCGGTTGAATAGAGACAGGGAGAATGGATCGATTCGCACAGAGAGCCCAGCGGGGATCTTCAAGGAAGTATCAATGGAAAAGCTGACGGTGTCTGGCGTCGGGTCGAGGATACGCGCTGCATAGATCGGAAGATCGGCATCGTTGAGAATCTTCTGCGCAATGGCAGGAATAATATAGACAAATCTATAGGCGATCAGCATGCATCATGATAAGTATGTTTCCTAAACCATACAGAAGTGGAAGGAAGATAGCCAGAAAGATCACTCCGCCGAGTAGATAACAAAACCAGAAACGGCGGAAGTGACGCTGAACTTTTAGCTTGACGGCCTTTTTGCGCTGGCCGGGCACTTCTGAGCCTGCGTTTTCCACATGCTCAATTTGTGCGTCGAGGCTGGATAGCTTTGTTGCTCGAGGATCCTTTTCAAGGTATTTCTCCCCCATTGTGCCAGTGGTCTACATGTACCAAGTCTATTGTCCTGCTAATTTATATATCATCCTAAGTCCGCCGAGGGAATTTCTGGGGTATGCGGGGAAAAGCTTGGTTCTTTATCTTCAGCTTGATTTACGGCCAATAGTTGAAGATCCATATATCTATACCTCGTATATAACGGGGCGAACTGGACGACACGAAGGATTGTAACACCCCGCATGGAGCTAACTTACGCTTGGACATTTCGCAAAATTGATCGTCTTACTCTAGCGAACGGGGACCCTGAAAGATCGCCATCGAGCTACCCCGCTATTACACCACTCGAAAGGATCCGCGGATGATGTTCTATCGAACTCGAGTGGCGCTGTCGGCGGTCCGTCCGGTCCGCGGTATCGAGTATGCTTAAGCATCCGAATACCAGTACAGCATGTGTTGTTCGAGTGTATGCGAAATGTCAGTGTTGATATATAAATATTCGGACGTGGGCAGATTGAACAGTGAAACTAATCTAATTAAGACAATACTATTCCAATATCCTTCAGAATGGATGAAAAGAGCGACATCACGACGAAGAATGAAAAAGCAAATGACACCGACGAACAGCTCCTCAGGGAGCTGGAGAACCCTCAGAAAATCAAGAAAATAGTTCGCGAAGGCATCCTGCTCGCTGGTGGCGGAGCGGCTATTCTCCTTCAAGTTGCCATGCCGGGCGTTGGCAAAGGCGTTGATGAACACAGTAACTTCTCCTATCGTCCACTGGATCGACTCCGCACGACTATGACATACGTCTACTGCATGGCGTTTGGCACTCCAGAGGAAAAGAAGATCATCATTGAGATGGTCCACAAAGCACATTCCGTTGTCAAAGGCCCCGACTACTCGGCCGACGATCCACACCTGCAGGTCTGGGTGGCGGCGACTCTCTACGCTGTCGGGATTGATTTGTACGAGCAAGTCTTTGGGCGTATGGATGAGGCCACCGCCGAAGCAACCTATCGTGAATATGCCGTTCTTGCGGTTTCCCTCCGTGTCAAGCCAGAGATGTGGCCCCCAACTCGCGAGGCGTTCTGGGTCTATTGGGACGAACAGATCAACAAGATACAGCATCGGATAACCCCACAGGCAAAGAACGTTGCCAAGGATCTACTGTTTAACAAACAAGTTCCGTTCATAATCCGCGTTTCCATGCCACTGGTGCGGCTGATGACCGCAGACTTGCTGCCAGAGGGCATCCGCGAGGGGTATGGGCTTAAGACCAGTCGGACGCGAAGAGGAATGCAGAAGGTAGTTCGGGGGATGACGAAGGTTGTGTACCCTGCTACACCTAGCTTCATTCGGACCTACCCTATGCGGTACTACCTAAAGGATATGCGGAAGAGAATGAAGAAGGCCCAACATCGGTAGATGTGTTTAGCGTACTGTTTACTGTGGAGTTGTTTTGTTTTTAGCCTTCACATGGCGAGTGGGGCCGAGATCCGAATATGCCGCGGGATTATCTGTGGGGTATCGGCGCCAGGAATAGATTTTTAATTAAGAAATAGATACGTTATAACTCTCAGGTCTAGGTTTGAGCACGTAAAGAGGGGTAATCCTAAGGAACTGGCGTTAGCACGCATGCTACCACGCTGATCTCTGGGTCATGTGCGCCTCGATTGGCGGATTGTACTCGGAAATATTCAACCTCACTCCACCGGGAGGATCGACAACGTCTAGCTTCATCTGGGGGATATTTGAAGTGCCGAAGGGCGGGGAAGTCTCCTCTCCCCGGATCCATGCTCCAACACATCTCACTTTCACATTCACGATCGCCGTCCATCGAGATTGTCACTTCATTGACCCATGTGGCAACGAACTAAGCGGGCCCCCCGAGCCTGTTATTGGTGTCGACATCGCAAGGTCCGATGCGACGCATCTATCCATGGCTGTCCTTGTACGAGATGTCGCCAGGATGGTCGACATGACTGCACACTCGGGTCCAGATCTGGCAGGCAGTATGTGCCGACATCTGCTTCCTGACTTCATCACATAGCTAATTCTTTCATAGTGCTGCAAGGTCTGTAATTACGGACCAAGATGCCCCTCAAAGAGACGCACCCATCAACAGTACCGCGAAACAAATTATACGCCCAGAAGAGCCCATCGAGGGGTTCTATAGTGACCATGGAAATGCGGCTGCAATAGAAACATCCGTCAATCCCACGGCCCCTAGCAGCATATCATTCTTCTTTTGCCCTTTCCTCACACTCAACGGCCTGGCAGTCCTACCTCAGGAAGATGTGGCATACTTGGCTTCAAAGGGGTCCTTGAGTGTTCCGGACTGGCCCACGATCAATGAATTCGCAAGGCAGTATTTTCTCAACATTCATCCTTGTCTTCCAGCACTGGATGAGGCAGAGTTTTGGCGTATCTCTGCTAACTCCGCTTCACACACAATATCATTATTTGTTTTACAAGCTCTTCTATTTTCCAGTTGTCCTGTGCGTACACACTCTTGCCTTTTGGCATATAATCTTACTAACAGCATCAGTATGTTTCCTTACAAACGCTCCAAAAATGTGGATTCAGTGATAGACGCAAGGCCAGAATCATATTTTACGATCGTGCTAAGGTACCTAGCCCCCAGTATATTTCGTCCCTGTTCGATGGTCACTAATTGCATCAGCTACTGTTTGATCTCCAAGCAGAAGATGATGCATTCGCCAAAGCCCAAGGCTCTGCTCTTCTCGCCCACCACACGTCCGCTCAAGACCCCCAAGCTAGCAATATATGGTTGATGCGCGCCATCCAAAACGCTATGATTGTGGGTTGCGGGCCAGGCCCTGGTGATAGTCAGATCAATTTATCCATGATGAAACGGCTGTGGTGGTCTATGGTGCTGCGCGATCGGGTTCTATCTATCGGGCTCCGCCGTCGTCCTCAAATTACATCGGTAGAATTCAACATGGGGGCAAACTGGCTTACAGAAGAGGATTTCGCGGATGAAATAGTAAATTCTCGAGTATATGATCCGGAACTCAAGATTGAACTTTTTCAGGTCCTGCAGGAACAATGCAAATTAGCGGTTCTTCTCACCGATATGGTCGCGCTGGTGTTTTCCTCGCAGGGGGTATCGTCCCCGTCGCTCTCTTTAACCGAATTCCAGGCCGTTCTCGCTGCCATCCGCCGGATCAAGCGGTATCTGACGAAATGGGAGGCTGTTTCGATTGTTCCACCGTCTACCAGCCATGAGACCGTTACCTTCTTTACTCATCTGACTTGGATGTATTACTAGTAGGTTAACCCCGCGCCTTGCCTATACCGGTTTCTGATTGTTTTAGTGCCGCCCGTGTTGATCTAGCCCAATATGAGGCGTTGATTATCGAGAAGCATTTGAGCTTCACCGGAACTAACTATAGGGGCCAATTGCTAGAAACTGGCGCGGACCTCCGCAAAGCCATGACTGGTTTAACAAGTGCCATAGAGTTTTTCTGTGGCCAGGGACGTGCAGAGCGGATGCCTCTGAGCGTGTAAGCTTCCTCTTACTGTTGATTGGCAATAGGCACTCACACTGACAAATGCAGTCTGGCCTATACCGCCGTGCCCCTCGTTCTTGCTGCCATCGATGTGAAGCTGTCTCCCTCGCAGGCAGAAATGACGATCCGAAAGCGTCGTCTCGATCGTCTGGGGGAGATTGTTCGACATTCGAGAATGCTTTATGACGTGGCTGATTATGTAGCTGCTGGGACCAACCATATTCTGCAGTTGGCGTACATTACTACACAAGAAGCTTTTCTACGATGCGGAACAAACGCCATCGGCTCCTCACAGATGGTGATAGAACCGCCATCAGTCGGCATGTCACTTGATACTACTGCTAAAAGAGTGACGAACTGGTATGACGCCTTCCTTAGTAGTCCTCGGGCATATCTGCGGATATCTATAACCCTTGACTATAGCCTTGCAACTGGCCGTCTGCCGTATGACAATGCACTACCCCTGCTTGTGCGTCAGACGCCCTGGGCCAAGAAGCAACAAAGGCTGCCGTGGACCATTGGGCTGGACACATACGACACTTCACAATGTCCGGAGATTGCTCCAAATGGTAGGCTGACCGAGGATGTCGGTTCCATATCCCAGATAGACAGTTTGCCAGAGGAGCAGGCTACCGATAGTCCAGAAGACGACAGCTCCGAGAGCCGACATAATGATGTATTCAAATTCATCACAGCCATTGGAGAGTCCATCAGGGAAACCGCCTATCAGGTGGAAGCCAGTTGCAGCCCGGAAGAGACCAATGTTGGAGAGGCTGCTATCAACCTGAATTTCTTCGAGTTTGGTAGTCCGCAGTCGGGCGATATAATGGAGATGCATGCACTGAGCGGGGACCCCTCTGGACATCTAGGGACGGGTGCATCTCTCTCCGGGAAAGATCAATCTGATGATGGTGGTTTTGGTCCTACGGGATTTCAGTCTATATACACTTCCTTGCTGCGAGACTCTGTGGTTTGATAATTCGTATAATATCGTTTCTTATCTATAGTTTTATTCAATCCTATCTGAGTCTTCCAGACCAGCAGCACTTAATTATGACAAGTAACAATGCTGGCTATTTGACTTTTTGATACGTCAGGGTTTCCATCTAATAGCTACATGGTGATCCATTGCCTCTTCGCGCATGCTAGGGAAAGAGAGGGCATGTTCCCCGCTTATATCCAAGTACGATCTACTTAATGTCGATCCAAAATGCAGACGTTAGTCATAATATCCAGAGAGTAGCGTGTTCCTTGCGGGGTGCCTCATGTTACAATAAAGTGCCCGGCATAGCACTCGAATCTGTTAGCCCTAGTAAAATGGTAATCATTCTAAACCCGTCACTATTTTCTACATGTATGTTGCTTGATCTCGACTGCATCCATCAGATGGAGCTCTAGTATTACACCATTAACTGTATCCATACGACTCTGTAGGATTCGCCACAAGTGGAGGGGGTAACAAAGATCTACGCAAGGTGACATGAGGAAAAACTGCATTACCCCCTTTAGCGACATGGATACCTGTAGCACAACTCACGTCCTATCGAGCGAGTTCCATGGGGCGTCTTTCAGGCTGTGCCCTACCCTTATGCCTAGAATCTGCCGAAATCCGCTATTCAATTAGGTTCCGGTTCCGTTTTATGCGGTCATTATATCCTCCCCCGCATAATTCCCTGCATTCCAGCGATCTATGCGGAAAACACACTGCATACTTACACATAGATATATGCTATAGCAATGGGAGTCTAAGCACGATGGAAGGGTATAGTTCACTATGGGACCTCGTGGTGGCCATCTCCATGGTCAGAATGTATCCCATCATCCAATATGTGACTCTCTTTCTCTTTGCCTTTCAGGTATATGGATCTAATCCAACAGAAGACAGCTCCAACCCGGTGCCTAGGGCTAGTCTCGATCTGGGTAGTATCTTTGAAGATATCTTTGGTAGTCTTATACCAGAAAGACCAACAAATAGAACGTCGGAAAATGCTGGGAATGCCGTTGATGGCTTGTTAGGCCTGTTCTCACCTACTCTCGTGAAGAATGTCGTATCATCTATCACCCATTTGGCAGACCTTTTCGACAACCAAACTTCAGTGCAGACAAAATCAGTCATCCAGATAGGAACTGACGAGCTCACCAATGGGACAATCATTACGGTGACAGGCCTACTGGATAATGCAAACGTCCTCCTTACAGCAGACAACGTCGAATCGATCAACAACCTACTTGAGGAATCATCCCCTCTTCTCACAGAGGAGTTCTTCAATGAGATAAACAACCTTCTTAACAACACAAGCAACCTCCTGACGTCTTCATTTGTCAAGGAAACCAAATCACTCATCGCCGATGTTGACTCGCTGCTCTCCGATTTAGCCTCAACATCCTCTGCTATTGATATCCCGCAATTACTCGCCTCTGTCAATCAGTATATCACGCCGCATGCGGACGATATTGGCAACTTGGTCACTAATGCCAATGACCTCCTTACCGAAGATTTGGCAAAGGAAATCGCTAGTCTTATCAAAGAGGCTAACAGCTTCCTTTCGTCCAACGTTAATACCATTCAGCCTCTTCTAAACACCACGATCGACTTACTATCCACCGACGTCGTCAACAAGATTAGATCAATTGTAAACGCCACCGCGCCAGCCCTGTCGACGGATCTTGTTGACAAGCTGAGGGTCACTCTCGCCAATGCTGGTGATCTTCTTGCAAGCGACCTTATCAAGGAGATCAACAATATCCTTGACCAAGTTACACCCTTGCTTATAACAAGCAACGTTCAGAAGATCAACGATCTCATCAGCAATGGCAACAGCCTCTTGACGGCTCAAATGGTCAACAGCACGGAGGCACTCATCTCCACGGGTAGCCAATTCCTTTCTGACGAGACAGTACTCAACAAAGCGGAAGCATTGATTCCCATTGCGATGAAGTTCTTGACTGACGAAACATTAAATGAAATCACGGCATTGATCCAGAATGGAAACGGTCTCCTGACATCTGATTCAGCAGCACAAATAGGCAGTTTGGTTGACAGTCTCCCACGCTTCCTTACCCAGCAGACCCTCCGCGAAGTTGACAGTCTACTGACCGTTGCACAGACCCTTCTCACAGCTGAGTTCGTCAATACAACGGGCACTTTAGTCGACGCGATCGCGCCGGTGATAGCACCAGAACTCCTTAAACAAGTAGCCAGTCTCCTGGAAAATGCAGGCAAGCTACTCACCAAAGATGGCACGGATCAGATACTGGAGTTGGTCAATAAGGTCTCGCCAGTGATTGACCCAACGGTCGTCGCTCAAGTTAAAACTTTACTGAACGTGCACATACTCTCCTATACCCTAATCGTACCAATACAATTACCGTTCTGATTGATGGTGTCATCGATGTAAGTCTGTCCTATAAGCGAATGCTGTGTATAATACTAATATCAACCAGCTATTCCCCAAGGTGATGCAGATATTCGATGATTTGAAGCCTTTGGATTTGACTGGTATATTGTCGGAGTTAACACAGGCTTGATGACTATCTGAATGTTTCAATGCACTAGTCCTATGACATGATCTACATAATGAATAATAATGAAGACACCAATGATGATTGACCTTCTCATATTTACGCACCCATCATAGCTGTACTGATTAGTTCGGTGCAATTTTCTGTATGCCGTATAACTTTGGCTGTTGATTAGTCTATGCTACCTCCCACAGATCGTCGAATGTCCAAGCGGCAGGATCGCCGAAGAAATATTGCTCCATCGATTGAACAGTTGGATCAAACTATAACATATTAATATGCATATATGTAATTACCAGGAACCGGGAGAAGCGTGGAGGGAGCTTTCATGACGAACCTGAGAAAAGCCCACATCATCCAAGGACATCTCCGTTGGGTCCAGCGCATTATCACTGGTGAACTGGCACTCAGCTTCGCAGGGTTCACCCTATGGAAGACTACTTAGCATATGTGCTTCATTATCCAAACGTCCAGGAAAGTATTTGAGCTGAGCTACCTGTCTGAATTGTGAGGAATAGATCTTCTCCTTGGCGCCAGGGAACTGTTCTTGCGTTGCAAGTACTCGGTAATATTGTTTGACGACTTGGTTAATCGCTTCCTGCTTGAGTGTGCTGGACTTTACCGGTTGTGACTGTGATCGCAAAAAGGAAATCGCTGCAGAAATGTACCAGTGGTATGTGAATCCGGTTCCAAGATAAGTGATGCTGTCCTCCAACATGGACAACGCATTCTGGATATATTGCAATATTGCATTCTGGTCGATTGGGACACATATATCGGCTGTACTAGAGTTTAACATATAAAATCTTATGTAGAAGAACACCAGTACCTCAGTGGAAATAACTTACCCTTGATTCCTGAGGATATAAATGCGTAGTGAGAAAGGTTTAATGCTCCGCGGAAGTAGTCATGTCTTAAAAGCAATAGCATGGAATTCCCAGCCTGTACCAGCCGCCAATGCTGGTCAATCATGCTAGCAGCGGCGTTGAAACAAACCATCCTTGATACTGTGTATCGTGTATTATTTTCTGCCTTTCTAGCAAAGGGGGCGTGGAGTAAGACAAGGAACTGCCGCAGTTGCAGATCTAGGACTACCCTTGCCATCTGAGATAGGCCTTTGTCATTAGTATCATCGCTGTTGTCGCTTGAAGAGGGAAGCTTCTTAAGTTCACTCATGATCATGTCTTCGTATCTGAGGATATCCTCATATGGCAAATCCGAGGTCAGATCATTCATCCGAGAATTTAAGGATACACGCAAGTCCAAGCTGTTCCTACATAACCGCAAGAACAAAGTCGATGTACGATGCCCAGGCGATCCTTGTATCTCTGTAGAACAGGATTCGGGTCTCAAACCTTCATCGTCGATATCAACCGGAGGGGCACAATCCATTTGAATCGCAGCTAAGGCTGATGGCAGTCCTCGCTCGACCGAAGCCTGTAGCTCCAACTCAGTCATTGTCGCCCACAGTCGCCGGCGAATCTCCTGGTCGAAAAAAGATATCTTGCCCCCCAGACGGCTTGGGTCGCGATGAAAGCCGGCCGCCATTCCCTCTCTCACCAGGTCACCCGCCACCGACCACATGCGCTTCTTCTTGTAGCGGCACATTTGTTTTGCAAGCACGAGTAGACAGCGAATCTGCCATATGACCAGGTAGATATTCTTCTTGCTCTGCTTTGCAAGCCACGCTTCCGCCGTTTCAATCCACAGCGATCCCCGTTCTCGACCGAGACTACTGCTACCCACGTAAGTTCGGTCAGTTGTCGTTGTGCAGCTGACGGTGGCCATGATCAATAGAATGAGGACAATAAATCCTGGTTTTGCAGCTGATCGATCCTTCTGCAACTGGTCATACTCCTCCATGAAAGTCGGCCTGTGCACAATTCTGTACATCGTTTCGAATGTTTCGAAATATAGCCGAATGGCTGCGTCCATCTGTTTCTGGTCTGGGAGTAACAGCAACAGGTCCGCAGTCTTGACCGCAAGGTTATTGGGTTTCTCATACTTCCATTTCGTGTCCAATGCTTTCAGTTCTTTCTGGACACCGGGTAGGGACGCATGGTGCTTGATCGTCTCCTTCATGTAAGACCGAAGCTCGGGGAACTGAATTATAAATAAGCCTTGCAGTCGAAAGACAATCTGATAACAGCGCTTACATGACCGATCAAACTAGTGGGGTTTGTACTCCCATAATACTGTGTCTTGTAATTCTTCCCTCGGAAGATCACAGCCTCGGTTGACATTGGTTCGGGGGGATATGTCAGTTCAGTGACGTCGGCTTTAATGGCCGGTCGGTCTTTAACGGTCGTAGCTCCATCGACACCACCACCTATCAGCTGCCAAGTGCCTGCGTGTTCTGTGAGGTCCTGGACAATTGGCCTAGTATTATCATTGGTCCTATAGCCATCTAACGAAGCAGACGAGGTAGTGTTCCCAAGGACCGGGGTAGCAGTAAGCACGGGTCTGGTTTCCCCCGGCACACCTGATCTTCGTTGACTGTTACGCGACGGCGCAGGAGCATCCTCGTATGAGCAGGAATCAGAGTTCCCGGTTTTCCGACACCTACTGCAGGACGGATATTCACGGTCGCAGGCAAGTTTTCGTCGTCGGCAGAGAGAGCAAGACAAGGGTCTCCGCTTTCTCCGCGCGATTGGTCGTCTTGGCGCTGTCGGCTCGGACATCCGCTGAGAATTATTGGGCAGCATTGTACCCCTCGAGCAGAAGAACAGGCTTCCTGTTATCTGATCGGAGTAGAATCTTATCAGATGATGAAGTGATGAACGGGAGGTCCGAGGGGGTCGCGGAGATATAAGTCGTGACGTTGGTCAGCGTCGGAGAAAACATGTGTGCCTCGGCGATAACGGTTCGGCGATAAGAACGATTATCAAGCAAGATCATGATCAGATAACGAGCATGCTCTCGACAGACTATGACATACCTGGCAGAGAGGCTTAGATATACCTTTGCTCAATTGATATAACCATCTAGTACAGCTATAGGGTAGTCTTTGCGATATAACCAAGTGTAATGATTAACGTCAAGCTATACATATCACCAGAATGGCCTTGCCTCTCGAGTTGCAACAAATGCCTATTGGATTTCAAAGTACTCAATTTTCATGAATCTTCGCGAAATTGCGACTTCAAACTGCAGTAAAATGCTGATCAAAGAGTACGGATAATCATTAAATCGCCCCAGTCATGAAGAATTGCCAAGCCTGACTCATGTTGGCCATCTCGGAGATAGTGTTCCTCTGCCTACGTGAAGCTCCGAGGAGCGAACAGCATTTATATCAAGCTCATCCATCTCATCGATAGAATTTAACCCTCACATTCTTCACAACTCCCAACAACCAATTGCCTCGACCCTACCATAGCAGACGCCACCGCAACCTATTTAATTAAAACATCAACATGTCCCCGACCACCACGCTCCAAAAGGAAGTGGATTCCTACGCCGTTTCCCATCTGGTCCCAACTGACCAAGCCCTAACCGACACTATCTCCAACTGCGCCAAAAATGGAATACCACCAATTGCCGTCTCCCCAGCCCAGGGCAAATTCCTTTCCCTGCTGACCAAGATGTCAGGCGCCCACAACGTACTGGAAATCGGCACCTTGGGTGGATACTCCAGCATCTGGTTCGCCCGGGCCCTCAATGCCAATGGCAATAAGGGGAAGGTGACTAGCATCGAAATTCTTGAAGACAGACGAGAGCTTGCTATCCAGAATCTGCGCAACGCTGGGGTGAAAGTTCCGGACGAGGCTGAGGTGTTGCTCGGGCCTGGTCTGGAGGTGTTGCCCCGGTTAGAGGAGGAAATTCAGCAAGGGAAGCGATCGAAGTTCGATTTTGTGTTTATCGATGCGGACTGGGATAATCAGTGGCATTATTTCGACTATGGTGTTAAACTAGCCAAGGGCCCCGGGGCTGTCATATTGGTCGACAATGCGGTTCAGAGTATGCTGGAAGACGGAATCGTGGGCCCGGAGAAACGTAAAGAAGGGGCGATATCCCTGGTGGAAAAGGTTGGGCAGGATACGCGAGTAGAAGCAGTGCTTGTACAGACTCTGGGTGCAAAGAACCATGATGGCTTCTTGATGGCTTTGGTGGTGTGATTACTTCCCAATTTATTGTTCTGGAGTACCAGAAGTTTAATTCGGCTACCTCTTATCACTGCTTTATTTGCATAGTTGTGCAGATTATATTCAATATGATATTCCCCATTTCCACTTCGTATATATTTCTTTCCTAAGGTGCATTCGCTTCAGTCTTCCTCAAGTCCGCACAGAGCTTCTCTGTCAACAACTTGATCATCAACAAAGTTTCATTGTTCCTTTCCATCGCAGCTTTTTCCTCGCTGATCAAGCCGTCACTGGCGTGCAGTGTGCTATGATTCATAATCCCAGGATAAACGGGTACGACTGAACCACTCGCCTCGCCATTGTGTGAATTGAGTAGGGAGAGGACCCACGGCCAATCGCGACGAGGGTCCTGCTCACTGGCACCATCCATAAGCGCTGTTACGAGCTTGCTGATTTCTTCAGCTAGTAGAAGCACGTACTGTCCAGGTTCATTCACCGACTGGGACAATTGAAGGTCGTTAGCCGCAAAAGTGGTCGTTGTTGGTATTGTACTCAGGTCCATCGACCGCTTGCTCAACTTTGACGACAATTCAGCATGTTTTTCGATATCCCTACAATTGCTTCGCGATTCCGGATCTGACCCACTCTTTTCACTACGCCTCTTGATTCTTGATTTGCCTAACGTCAAGATATACCCAGCAAAGTAAACAGCCGTTCGCACACCTATGTCGCCCATGGCAGTGACGAGATTGGTCAGAACGGGGATAGCAAGCAGCGACCAGAAGACGAAGAAAACCTTGCCAAAGTTGCTGGTAGGGTAGAAGTCTCCATAGCCAATGGTTGTTAATGAAGTGTATGTAAAGTAAAGAGCTATGAAGTACGTCCAGCCCTCGCTTCGTTCCGATCGACGAAATACCGCGGCACTGAGAAGCCACAGGACAAACCATGCCAAGATGAAAAAGAGAAGGGCCTGCACTTGGACTCTTCGGTTGAAATCAGATCGGATGCGCTGAAGCTCCGCCACGTCACTCGTTTGAGGCAGCGTGGCCGTGGATAGTATGCTGGATAATGTTATACTGTCCCTGTTTTCGTCATGAACCGGCCTTGTTGAGTTCTTTCCTTTCAGAAGCTCGCTGCGCGCTTCTTGGAGCTCCAGTCTTAGTTTCATACGTCTGATACTCTTCCCGAATGATCTTATAGAGTTCACAACGAGACCCAACGTTATAATCCCGACAGTAGCGTACGGGAATAGCAGACTTCTTCCGAGATGTGTCTTGGGGACAATATTCCCGATTCCAATAGTGAGAACGGTGTAGTCGGTAAAGTACAATGCGTCCATAAAAGACCAACCCTCAATAGCGCTGTACACACCTGCACCACCTGTAAGAACGGCTATAAAAGTGATAGTTCGCAGGATGATGCTAGTATATTCGACCGTTCGCCTGTCCTGACGGCTTAAGGAAACCAAGCGCAAAGTGGCAGTATAAGCTGATAGTAAAACTGCAATGAAAATATACAAACTTGCAGCTATAATACCGTAGAAGTAGCCCTGTGTATACTTCAATGACTCTCGTGGTTGCACTGTTGGATGTCGCCGGAGAGTGACACCTATGAGGATGAATAATAATACCCCTGCGGTTAACCAACCCAATATTGTCACAATGAATCCTATCTGCGGGTTTCGTTTGCACATCATTGTCAATATTAGCACGATGTACGAGATGGCAGCCAGAGCTAAGGATACCGCTTTAAGTGCGACCATCCTGAAACATTTACTGGTCGTTAAACCCTGGGAGAAAAGACAGGAGTAGAATGATACTCACCAACTTGGTTGAGATAATATGTTTATGCTCCCATCAACATTTTCCATTTCCTGCCATCCTTGGGAGACAGTACAGATATTGAACATGATCGCCATCGCACATAGCGTTCCCTATATATCTGTTAAATGGCTGCAGGCGAGATAGAGATGAAGATGACAATTACTGCCAAAACAGGAAATGGTGTTGCACTACGCCACCAGCGACTAGGCACGCTGGTTGAGGGGTCGGAGAGCTCAACGGCATTGTGAGATTCTCTCTTTTTGCCTGATTGGTTTCTTGCGCTTCGACATGGATGAAACCCTATCATGGTAGTTCTGTGATGCTGTTACTTGCCTACCGCTGCGGATTAACACAGCTAGGCACAGCTAGGTGGAAGTTGATCTCGAACACGTGCTACAATGCTTGATATTTAAATCGCTGGAGATGGTAGGTTATATATAGCGGTCATTGGCTGAACTTAAATGAAACTCGATCCATGGTTATGGCCGAGTACGAGGAGGTCTGGAGCCCTCACCACTGCACCGCCTATTTATGTTACCTAATGTCTCTCCAAAGGTCAAGTAAAGTGTAAATACTGAGGGTAATTTTAATTAGAGTATAGGAACATAGCATATGCTATGGCAAAGCTATAAAGATATACATTTTTCTCTCTCTGAAGACTATAAATTAAATATGTTGATTAGAGAACTATACGAGTTTATTACATATTTATTTCTCGGTTTCTTTATAAGACCCTAGGGGCTCAGAGGCACATTAGAAAGAAGAAAACAAGGGAACAGAAACAAGTCCAGGGAGAAAATCTTTAGCCCGCTCCTACTTCCCCCTCGTTTTCCATTTTGGGTTTGTGTGCATTCATGACACAAGCCGCCAAAGATTCTTCACTGGGAGGAAAGGCGAGGGAATAACTTGAGGGCATTGTCACGGCTAATCTTCTCTGCATCTTACTTCTAGAGATTGGCCTCAGTCAGCTCCTCGCTAAACCGCCTAACCGTAGCCTAAGGGGCATACGGGAAATCACTTCCAAAAAGAATATGATCAGAAGCAGCAAACCTCTGCAGGAGAGGTAACGCAAATAAGGAGTCTGTCAGGGCCAAATCATGGTAGAATATTCGCGCATTCTCTATAAAATGTTCAGGTGTCATGGTAGACAGATTGAGATCTTTTAGCATGATTGCTGGACGTCTGGCCAGCCAAGGCAGACTTCCACCACCATGAGACAAGATAATCTTGCAATTGCTATACTTTCTCAGAGTATCAGTTGTTATAAGATCAACAGCTGTGCCAGTTGTTTCATGTGGATAATCAATCATAGGGTGGGGAGGCATTTTGTTGACAAGATTGGTATCCACTGGAAGAGTCGGGTGATTAAATACCACCGCAGCACGTCGGTTCAGTTCTTGCCATATAGGCTGAATCGCAGGATGTCCTAAATAATAATTCCCGTTGCCATACCTGGTAAAGAGGGTAAAACCATCAGCTTGGAGATTATCAAAGGCACATTGAATTTCCTTCAAAGTAGCCTCAGTATCAAGAATATCCGGCAGCGTAGCAAAGAACCCGTGATTCTTAGGATGTTTGTCTCTCAGGGACTTCCCAAACTCATTGCATTCTCTGGCAATATGGGCAGACTCAGCTCCCTTGAGAAACCCTGTACCAGGAGCAGTCATGGATAAAGTTGCTGTTTCAATATCACAATCTTTGCAAATCTTTTGGTCCATGTCAAGGATCAAGCGGGCGTAGGCTATCCGGAGGGATCACCACCAGTTTTTTCAAGGGCTTAAGAATTAGATTATTAGTCTCAAAGGTATCTCTCAATGGATGAAAGATAAAACAGACCTTGCAAATAGGGAAGGGGGATATAGTGATGATGCACATCAATACGCTGTGCCATTATGACGGGTTCTTGCAACGATCTCTTGTAGTAGATTCACCTCCGAGTTCTCATAACTTGTTGCTGGCATTATACAAAGTCTTGGAAGCGAACATTGGCTCTACTTATATAACCTTTCTACGTCATGGAATGCATAGATGAATTGTATGCTTCGGGCCTCGCGGATAACCCAGAAGGTCCGGTAACGGGTTGTTTCTTCATGTATTTTCTCGAACTGAATCAATTACATCAAAGATACTCTATCAGAAAATAACGCACTTGAACTTTGGCCGCTGATTAGCTGCCCTCGGCGATGGGGCTTCTGTGGGTTGATGCTTTACCAATTACGAAGAACATAACTAATGGCGATCATCGTTGTACTATGACTATGACGTCTTGCACTGCCGAGAGTACATATTGCGTCCTCTTGGCAAAGTAAAAAAAAAATAAAAAATAAAATACAATAACAGAGCCTTCTATTCGTGCGTCCGTGGTAGAGTTCTCATGACAGGAAGCATATCATACTTTCGGCCGAATCTTCGGTGCAGAGAAAGTCCAAAACACAGCCTATACTCACTCGTAGTTAGAGCTGATGAAATCATGTGCAGTACTGAGTAGGCTAGGTAGTTTATTAAAAGGCGATTTATGTTCTATACGAAAGAGCTTTAGAAGTCTCTGAAAAATAGATACCACGGCATCTCGGATCCATAACAACTACAGTTCGGACATTTGCACTGTTCCACTATCCTTAACCTTACTATATTACTGGAATAGAGAATTAGATTTTCTAAGATCGATTAATAGAGGGAAGGATAGAGAAGCTTGGCAGAATTTGAAATCATGGCCCTAGGATATAGAGGTAGAAAAGACACTCAAGATATCGAAGATATCTTATTTTACATGTCCTCGTTCAAGGCTCGGACTTATATAGTACCTGTACGTACACATCTATATAGCCTTGGACAGGATTCCATAAAACCAGACATAATATTGATTGCCGCATAGTGAGAGACTTCTTTACTAGCGTATACTGCCATCACTCTATATGGTGGCCCTGGGACAACTCCCGACGATAACGAGTGCACAGCTAGCCAATACTACCGGATTGGGAATCTACCCCGATGTAGACATAGACTGGTTCTTAGTATGCTTATTACTGTGGTACTGCGCAGTAGCGTCTATGACCCTGGTATGTAGCTCCACCTTTCGACCCCTCGATTGTCGCCAAGTCAAAGTGACGATCGTCTCTTATGAGCATTTTTGCGGAGTACAACCCGGCATGGACTTGCCGTTTTATCTAGGTCTATGCCTAATTTATACGCCCGATAGATGATCGCTATTGTCCCAGAACAAAACAAGTGGATATGCCGATTTAAATAGGCCTCGAGCAAATCATACCCAGGCGGTACCAAAAATAAAAATAAAAATAGGACAGCGTAGAATAAAATACGACAAAATGGTAAGAAACAGTCAAAATAAGTTACCAGACCACGTTTAGTACTAAAGAAATTCAACGCTTACTCCGTAGTTGGGAAAAGCATCCTTAGGAAGTGGATCGGCCCGGGATCGAGACGTCGTTGCCGCCGCATACCGATGGCCTCCATTCCTAGATCGTTGTCGTATTCGTCCTAAAGAGCATTGGCAAGGTTGTTTAAGGCATATTCTATTGATCTTTAGTTGATTGCTTAATTACGGTGGGGAAAAGCTGACCAGTCCACCCACATTGCTTACTAGGGTGTGCGCCAGAAGAACAGAGAAACACGCGGGCCCAGGACAAGGAGTTGCTGAGCTATAGGAACAGTCCGGGGCAAGGGCAGCGACAACTGTTTGGGCTGATATCGTGAGGCATCAGAAGGAAAAAGGGGCTAGATATCTAATTGACTGTACCATTGCAGAGCTAACAACGAATGGTTACGTCTCACTTTATGCTACCTGGGCCTACAATCCTGATGCGGAAGTGACGTTCTGGGCAACGGTAATCCAACTCCTCAATCGAAGGGATGAGTGACGATCGGTCTAAAGTCTCAATAACCGTATCAGGCGATCTAGTCCATTATTGGTGGGAAGTCCAGTCTTGGCAGGCTGAGTTTACCCGAGGAGATGCTTTTGCCCTGCCCCTTACTTGAATACGGAACCCTAACCTAGCATTCTAGATATGGTTGGGGTATTGATGTCGATCTTTGCGGTATCACAGTCCATCCCGGCTACGAGATCTCCAACGGACGGCATATTTGTTAGTATAAACATAATACCCGGCCGATCAGGAGAAGATGCGATTCACAACCCGCTTACCTCTCTTGGTTAGTTTATAGATCTTTTCTGTCGATGCTCATCAGTAGGACAACGCTCCCAATGTCTGGCCTCGGAAGCCAAGGGATAAGAAGGTATGTTGATCATTTCCATGTGCTGTCCTCTCAATAATTTACTGCATAACGACTTCCTGGAGAGTAATCACAACCAGAAAATCACGAAGAGATTCCAATATCTAGCTAGCGATTGGAAGACCAGTCGGCAAAAGGAATGGATGAATTCAGATCTTATAGTATACCATTGAGGAAAACGCAGATCCTTATAAAATTGCTAGTATCATTGTTTATATACATGGATCGGAATGTATAACACGGGAACATAGACAGGGCAGTCAACCTTATGGTGGTTTCTGTCAGCAGGTGTTATTTATTTGAGGTCTTCCCTCTTGTGCAGCTATACACATATTTCGACTGGGGGCATCCACCGGTGCGGTCCTACACATCATCAGAATGCTGGGGCTAGGATCCTTACTGTCATTCTTCTTTGTCTTCGCGACATGTCTTGCCTACCCCGGTGGCCTGGCGAGTAGGGCCACAGTCACCCCTCCCAGTACAGACCCCTTCTACGAACCCCCGGCAGGATACGAAAACGAAGACCCAGGTACTATCCTGCGATACAGAAACGTACCACACCCGATCGCCCTAATCGACCCCATAAAGATCAAACTGGAAGCGGCATACCAAATCTTGTACCGATCCACGGACAACTGGGACAACGCCACGGCAACAGTCACCACAGTTCTCGTCCCAGAAAATGCCAATACCTCGAGACTGCTGTCCTACCAGATTCCAGAGGACTCATCTGCCGTTAACTGTGCACCATCATACGTCCTCCAAACCGGCATAGAAGACAACGACCTCCTTTCCAAAGTAGGAATCCAAAGTCACACAGTCCTATTTCGAGCGGCGCTGGAAAAGGGCTGGATTGTGAGTATACCGGATCACGAGGGTCCCAAGGCCGCCTTTTTGGCAAATCGTCGCGCCGGCCATGCTGTTCTGGATGGGATTAGAGCCGTCCTTCGCTCTTCGGACTTTACTACTGTCTCCCCAAATGCATCCGTCGCGATGTGGGGTTATTCGGGAGGAAGTCTAGCAAGCGGATTCGCCGCTGAACTCCAGCCAACCTACGCCCCCGATCTGGATATGATCGTTGGCGCCGCGCTGGGAGGGCTTATCGGCGATATCGAGGTCGTCACATATACCGTTAACAAGGGCCCGTTTGTGGGGCTTGACTTTGGGGGCTTCAACGGCATAGCGCATGAATATCCCGACATCGCGGCGTTATACAAGGAGCAGCTTATCGAGAGCAAAAAGGCGAAGTTCTACGATGCGAACCATAACTGTTTCGTGGCAAATGTCATCGAATACCCCTTCCAGGATATCTTCTCCTATTTCAAGGATCCTAGCATCCTAAGTTATCCTCAGATGCAGCAGGCCTTGAAGGATAACAACCTCGGACAGAATCCGCCTAAGATACCGATCTTCGTGTACAAGGGGGCTCTCGATGAGATCAGTCCCGCCAGCACGGCAGAGATCGTTGCGTCGCGGTATTGTGCGGGAGGCACAGCGGTCAAATATAAGAATGTTTTGACGCACGAGCATATACTTCTGCAAGTCGATGGATTTCTGGAAGCCTTTGCTTGGCTAGAGGAGAGGATGAATGGCGAGGCTATACAGTCAGATTGTTCGCATACTGATGAGCTGTTGCCGCTCTCCGAGCCAGGCAGCCTGGGTGTAATAGTGCCCACCGTTGAGGGTGTAGGCAAAGATGTGGTCGGTACAATTCTTGGTTGACCAAGAAATGAGGCATGCACATGTACAAAATCTAGAGTCTCAGATTACTTTAGTATCATCATTCCCATAAAGTAATGTAGAATTGTTCGCTACCTCGTCACACCAAGCCAAGCATCATTGAATCCAAGGTAGGTCAAAGTGTAAACACACTAGCGCGTTTTCCCGACGCGTCAAAGTGTCCCAGCTTTTTCAACTACTGACCATTGGATCAAAATGACAGCTTCCAAAACCGAAATTAGTGGCAATCGAAAGCCGAATACTGAGCTGTCTACCGAGACTCGGGCGGCTATTTTGTCTGCTCTAGAAAACCAGGAATCCCCGACTCAAATAAGCTAAGAGACTCGGCGTCAGTCGCAATACAATTTATGCAACCAATACACGCCTTCTACGCAGCAACGCCCTGCAGTTGCTCCCGAGAAAGGGTAGACCTACCAATCTGAGCCATTCTACTAAGCACTATATCCATCTACTAGCTCGCCGGAGGCCTGAGCTTAGCCATAAGGACCGATATGCAAGCAGCAGTTCGGATATCTTGTCTTCAACAACTTAGCGGGTTTTAAGCAATTTCGTTTAGAGGAAGGGAAAAAACAAGAAGCGAATACCCTTGAGACCTGAGATACCCAAGTTCAATTCGCGTGTGTGTGGTCGGAGGAATGTTTTATGCAAGGGGAAGGCCAAAACACGGTTGACCCTTACTCTTGGAGCAAATCGAAGAAATGTGCAGTGTTGGGTAGGCTGGTTAGATTATTTAATCGAGATTTATCCTCCATATGAAAGAACTTTATTAACGCTGTCAACAATACTCCGTAGATATGAACGTAACCAAGTATACACCAGAATTCTGTGTCTTCAGGAGAGCAGCAGAATCGGTACCCCGAACGTGCAGCGTCGCGCGAATTCCACCCCGGACATAACAGATATGCTGGTATCTTAGGTTCGGGGTCTCGGGTCCGGCTCGGATCCGAAACAACTACAGTTTCAAGTGTTCCACCAACTTCAACCTCACTACATTACTGTGACAGACCAAAGGATTACTCAAGATCAATCTTGAAAGGATGGACAGGGAAACTTGATTCGGGTTGAACCATAGCTTTGAGCTCCAAAAGAAGAGAGGCAAGTTGAAAGTCGAGGTCCAGAATGTATATATATATTTTTCGGGGTCCATTTTTGAAAGTACCCAGCAACTTTTCAAATTGCGCTTCTTCGAACACATCTAGTATAGCTTTAAAGTACAAGGTTACACGAAGCCGTAGATATTGCTAATTTTGAAGTAGCAAGATCGAGTTTTCTTTTACTAGTGTACCCTGTCATCACTCTATCTGTTTGCTTGGGAGACGCAATTGAGATGAAGAGTCTAGCCTGTCAATTCCAAGTTCATCGTACATCATACCACATTAGGAAGGTCTAACCGATTTAGGCATAGAAGGGCTTCTATCCAGGATACTTGACCCAAGATCGCGTTGCTATGAACAGAGCTACACCTTTAGGGCAAGGCTCAATGCCTGAGGCACTAGCCAACAAAAATACACTGGCTAAAGCCCGTAAAAATCCTCAATCAACGAAGACGTTAAGTTGACTTCATTTTTTTGTTACGCATCATGGCTAAAAATAACTGACGACGATAAATACTACAGTAATAGATATAGTTGGTTTCCTATGAATAGACAACATGCCCGAGACTCGTTCTGTTTGCTCATGATATCTTTAACTACCAACCATTAAACACACGCCGACTAATCGCAGCAAACCTGCACGTCAAGAATACCCGAGACTTGATTAGGGCTCCTGAATACGTTCTTGATTTCCAGTCTCTGGTCCGCAGCCTTCAACAATGCCTCCCATTCTGACAAGGTCCTTTCTTTGCCGCCGTACAAACACATCATATCGATGTCGTAAAGCACGGCCGCCGTGGACGGATTCTTTTCCTCCATAATCTGATCGCAGATGAGTATTCGACTCCGATGAGAATCAAGTGCCTCCACGGTGTTCTTCAGGATCTTTATGCAGGCATCATCCGGCCAATCGTGGAATATATGACGGAAGAGATACGCCGCGGCTCCTAATACCGGTGAGTTTAGAGACATATATTGTGGGGCTTCTCCGTCACAATCATTAAGTACAGTGCGGGGATGGGGGGATTGGCATACCTTTGACCGGTTGTGAGCTGAAAAAGTCGTAACTCTGCATCTCCAAGTCGGGATGCGTGCTACGACTCTTGCATGCAAACTTGTCTTGAACAATACATTTCAGCCCGAGTCCAGGCCAGTGAGAGAGGATGCTCTGCGCAACCTGCCCCATTCCGCCACCAACATCAACAATCACTCCGCCATCGTCGACAAGCCTGTCAAATGGATACAGCTTGGGAACATCGCCCAGTTTGTTGACTGTCACTGCCCGCATCGCCTTGGAGAACCGCTGTCCGCACTCAGGGTCATCCTCCTCCACATAGTCCCAATAATTCTTGGTAGTTGAAAAGGCTAGCTGAAAGCCGAGAACATCCTCCGCAGTAGGATCCCGATATTTTAACTTCGCCAGTGCCTCTGCGTGTCGGCTGGCAGCTCGGAACCCATCCTCCAGCCTGCTCAGCGTTCCAGGAGTTAGCCTTTATCGTTTGGTACAAGCGAGCTTGGTTGCAGGACAAACCTATGGCTGAGAAGATCCGTCATGTTCGGCGCGCAGATAACCAAGGAGGCCGGGGTGTGGGCATAGGATCCGGGTTCCGGTTCGGCAAATACGCTCTTGTTGACCAGCATCCTCATGATTCGCCCTGTTCATTTGTGTGATAGATTAGTCTCAGACTTTGTAGCCCTCCGCTATACTGCACTTACTCAATAACTTTTCGTCGGCATCCACAGCCCCGGCGAGTTGCTGAATACCGATTGCTCCATGCCGGGGAATATGTTCGTGTACTTTGAGATCCACTGCGGTTTTCAGGCAGGAACAGAAGTGAAACTAGCGTTTAGAGAGCTAAGTAAGCTTGTCTTATAGCACCATGGCCAGCCGTCCTACCTGTAAGGATGTGGTGAAGAGATACATCTCCGGGTCCATGGTCATGGCGATGACCTTATTGCAGAGCGCGACAATGTTCGACTTTTGTGCGACATCATTGCAAGTCTGCGTCTTCAGCGATGAGGATTGGGCATGTTCTCTTTCGAGATGCTGAACATAACTGGCCAGTGTACTGGTCAAATTCATGACAGGGTCTTCACGACAGAGACCTCCCCTGCGATCCGAGGACTCTAATTCTCCCAGTGATCCCATGGTTATGATTCAGGGTGCTAGTGCTTCCCAAAGCCGAGTTAACAGAGCTGGTAGGAGGAGGCGCACGTAGACTGTAGAGAGGAAGCTAAATAAAATTTCACCCAATACGTGATTATCGTTTCTTGGAGTATCGGCTACGTCTTGTCAGACTGGAAAAACCATTAGCTTTGTGTTCTACATACCGGTGAGACCATGAATGCCGAGGCAAGGAACTTGCATACACGTATAGGTACTTTGGCTCTGGGACCGCACATTCCTCGTCTGTGACCTGCGGCACGTACGCATAACCTATCCACAAAGATCGTGCAATAAGGTCGATGGAAGATGTTATTTGGTCTAGTCTCCGGAGATGTCCCAATTCTTGCGCTTCAAATAGGCCTCTGAGGGCACATCCGGCTGAACTCATGATGTACCTCATGCATGCCGGTGCAGGAAACGAGCCACTGATAGTGCACGGAGTCCTCCTTAATTCTATCCCATTTGGATGAGGAAGATCGGGGAGGACTTTTATTATTGAGAGTGTATTGCCCCTTCCGCTTACTGGCCCCGAACGTGGCGTACTCTGAATCTAATGAAAGGTACTCAGTCTCAGGGATATCAGAGATACGGAGGCGTGCACCAAAAGTCCAGGCGTCAACGCTAGTAATGTTGGCCTAAGGCAACAATAACACCCTTACTGTACTGAGAATTTCGAGAATAATCACATGACTACCATGTGATTGATGACCAATTATGTGCTGCTTAGAAATAGAAAAATGCTCTCTATTGGATGAGGACCACGTGATATAAATCCACTTATTTGTGTAAAGTAAGGCTATTACGTTGCCTGAGGCCAAAGTTACTAGCGTTGACGCCAGGACTTTTGGTGCACGCCTCCGTACTTTACCACTTATATGTAGATCTATACCCAGAGAGCGCAGTGCGATGTGAGACGAGGGGAGTTGAGTGTGATGATGCTGCAGACTGCAAGCTGTTGGGAATGTTGCTGGCCGGCCGACTGAGGTCCATCCAGTCCAAATGGAACGGAAATCACACCCGGCTTCAACAACCCTGGCGTGACCATGAGACACAGTAAGGATGAGCCAAAGGGGAATTCAGTGAGTGATTATTGGCACCATGCCAAGGGCTTTCCGACCTATCGACTGCAGATAGTGGATGGCGAAAAGAAGTTTATTGAAGCTAGATTGAAAGCTAGATAGCTCGGCCACCCCATTTGGTTTAGTATTTTCGTAGATCAATGAGATCAGGGATCGAATTCCAGCTTAGAGAAGATGGCAAGAAATTCCCTCACTGTGTCGTCCATGTTCTGCACTTCGCAGTTCCCTTTCTATCTAATATTGTCTGAGTATTGGACAATATGATCGACAGAGATATGGGTCTGCTTGTCAATTACCACCACCCACTGTCCTTCGCTCTGATTAGCCAAACCTGATGTTCAGTGAATGATACCCAGGAGACAGTGGAGGCTCGTGGGACTGATCATGTCGATCACCCGAATGGATGTGTGAAGAGCTAGACTAGAATCAGGCTGAGACATGCATGCGTATGCATAAACCATGCTTAACCAATCGTAACTGCAGGAAGAAACCGAGTTTTTTAGCAGTCCCGAGATCCTCCGCAGTTTGAAACGAGTCATTCTCGACGTTTATAATCGCGGAGCCCTGGGCTACATGATACATCTTACGGACAGACAGGTCTTGGCGCCCTCTTGCAGCCTCACTTTTAAGTACCGATATTTGACAAACACGTCTAAAAGAACCCGACTAATTCATAATTTGTACTTAAATTTTGCAAGGCTAGCACTATTGAAAGTGGAATAAGAGTAGATTATAGTCTATCCCCTAGCTTACATCTTACAAGAGAAACACTCATCTTTCTTGAGGACATACTTTCGTAGGAATGGTAGATTACGACAGTGAACTAGAGATGATACCATCGAGAGTTGGGTGAATAAAGAAAAAGACATGGGAGGTCTAGCTGTTACTTTAAATAGACGTGAGTCAAGTCCAATCTGAAATTCAACCAGAAAAGGCAATCATGCAGATGCCAGCTAGCCCTAGCATGCCATGGATGAGATCGACCGACTCAGAATGCAATTGCACGATCTTCACCGTAATCACTCTATGCATCGAAATTTTGCTGCATCGGACCAGGACTGCAGAATCTCTAGTTGATTGCCCTCTTCATTGAGGCCGAGAAATCGGTTGCTATACTGGGCATTGGGTTCGATCGGAATTAGTCCGTACTGTTCCCATGGATCACCCTCGGTCAGCTATGCACGAGGAGGAAAAAACAATTTGGGAAAGGGAAGTATTCAGATTAACTTCGCTTTGCATACCTCGTATGAACCATCACTAAAGCCGCGCGGTTCCACCCAGATATGGTAATCCTTACCCTGGAAGTGCAGGAAAACCTGTGGAAACAAGTAAGCAATGACTAGTTCCACTGTTGCGCAAGTCTGAACGTGGAAGAGATTTCCTGGGAGATCTATTACCTTCTTGGGAGATCCGAATTTGCCGATTTTCTGACGGAGGGCAGGATTTAGTACGGGGTTCTCCAGTAACAGTTGCGGGTTATAGGGAGAGTACTGACCCCATCATCCTCACAAAGCCAGAACTCTGCATCTGCACGTAGTTTAATCTTCTGCTTATCGTCGTGGATGACACTGAGACGACCCTGCTCGTCTATGGCCAAGGTTTGGCCTGTCAGCGACGTGTAAATCCCGGAAAGCGTCGGCATGGCAAGTGGTTCAAAATGGACGGCGAGGATATATGGAGTTGTATGGAATATTAGGGGTCATTTGAAGACGGTAGCAGGGCTTCTGGTCTTGCCTGTAATATATATGTGTCCTCCAATAAAGATTTCAAAGGACTCAGTATTGACCTATTCCTGCAACAGGCTGTCACGTCATGAACTATTTCCCAACTCGGGCAGAAGCAGTCGAAACATCAACACTCCTTGCATCTGGTTGGGATCGCGCTCACATTCCCGAAATGTTGCATTTTATAGCAGTACATATCACATTGACATAGCGGTCAAGCTGACATTCTTGTGTTTGTAAGCTATTCGCAAGGCTGTCTCTATTCTTGCTAAACCTGCAATATAAGTAGGTATACCATCAGAGGAACGATACTTGTTCAATCTTTGTCGCAACTGCCAGCTACCGTTTTCTCTTTCTCCCACTAGAAATTTCACCGTAACTTGCAGCATGGGCTCCATCGGAAACGAACAATGCCTATTACCAGAATGTGTGCAATCAATACATACTCCCTCGGTCATGCAGGAGGAGATGATATTATCTACACTTGCTGATCCTTCCCACGAATCCTATTTTGAAATCTACCATTTCCGCACCCCCGCGATCTTGAGCCCAGACCAGCTGAATCGAGCAATTCACACAGTAGCAAGGAAGCATGCGGTGCTCAGGTCTGTCTTTGTTCATGGAAGCCAATCGTCAACAAATCTGCAAATTGCGGTGCTGGATGAGGCATATGCCCTCCAACGAGCGAGGCTACTAACCCTGGAGCCGATAAATGAGGGGAATCATTTCTGTATTCTTCAACTTGAAGCTATAGGAACAGATGGGTGGGATGGAGCTATGCCGTGGAAGCTCACGCTGACAGACAGTCAGCGAGAAGGAGAGTCTTATATCACCTTCAGGTATCATCATGCACTACTTGATGGTTGGTCAGCGAGGGCTCTTCTACAGCTGCTTCAGGAGGAGATGCAGATCCCAGGAGCTGCTTTAAAGGGGTCTGACTTTTTCTCTTTAGCACGACAGCCGCTGGAGCACGATTGGCAACATGATGAGACATTACTCCGCGAGCGACTGGGTCAGATTGAGACATCACCTATACTCAGCCCTGGGCCAGTTTGGAGCGGTGACCTACGGGTGGGGGAGGTGACCCGTGAAGTCTCTATGACCTCAGATATAATTCTACCGGATCGACCAGCTTTTCCTACACGGCTGGTTCGTCTTGCTCTTGCCATGACGATGTGTGTTTTTAGGAATAGTGATGACGCCTTGTTTCTGGAAATCACTTCCGCTCGAAGCCGACTCTCCCCTTCGGACCAGGGAGTAATGGGACCGGTATTGGCCCCCCAGGTGCGAAATACTCACTTGAAGGAAGACACGAAGCTTGGAGAATGTGCGCAGCTCTTGCGGTCATCCCACGACCCACAACATAAGTTCAGTGTTAGTCAGCTGAAGTCCTTTCTACCCGAGAGCAGCAGGGACCTTGACGTCTGTCTAGTCTGCCAAACGAATCAATCATATCCTTCGAATGGTGTCGGTAACTGGGAGTGGACTGGGGGGAAAGCGCGGAACGACCTCCCCTTTATTGTAGAGATTTTACCCCCAAGGGAAGGAGGATTCCTTGTCAAGATACGATACCACCAGCACCGATTCGAAAAGCAATTTGCCTCCTCCTTTCTTGAGTTCCTTTGCCAAACCTTAACATGGATGCAAGCCTCCGGTGATGGCATTGACCACCAGACATTTGCCGCGGCTGTATCGGAAATATGTCGTGAGGGGGATTACAGACGACATTACCTGGCGTTGAGTCCCGGAACCTTCATGGATGACCCTGTTAGAGCGCACGACCTGATTGAACAAGCCGCCAGCAAGTGGCCCAACAAGATCGCCTTGGAAGCGGAGCATAGTCAGTTTATTACATACGCTGAACTTTCTAACGCGAGTAGTAGAGTAGCCAAAGGCCTGCGGAACTGCTTTCCCCTTAACTCGGCAAACCAACCACTTGTCCCCATCTGTTTTGACAAAAGTGTAGACATGGTGGTTGCTATTCTGGCAGTCCTCAAGGCGGGCGGTGCGTATGTACCATTAGACCCTTCCCAGCCCAGGGAGCGGCTTGCAAGTATACTAAGCGCCTGCCATGCCACTGTGGTCATTGCAGGCCAGACGGATCTCCAGGATATTCTGCATTTAACATGCAGTGAGCTGGGAATCCTGGTAACGTCTGTTGAGAGCCTTTCCGAGCAGGATAATGCCACCTTTGAATTACCTGGGACGGAGCATCTGTCTCCATCGTCTCTGGCATATGTACTGTTCACATCCGGGTCTACGGGTACCCCAAAAGGAGTCATGGTGGAACACGGAAACCTAGTTGCATTCATGAAAGCTGGAGAGGGAAATGCAGATGGGACATGGACATCGACTCGACTGCAGCTGGCCGCGTACAGTTTTGACGCATCCATTGGAGATATCTTCGCCAATCTATACCGCGGCGGCCGTCTAGCCCTGGTCCAGCGCAACAGAATGCTTTCAAATTTGAATCACTGGCTGGAGGAGCTGTTAGTTACTCATCTTGCATTGACTCCAACAATTGGTGATCTTATCATTTCACATGTACCTGCCCGCTTGCAGACGCTTATGTTTGGTGGTGAGCCTTTCCACAAGAGCTTTCTGGACCAGGCCCCAGCCGAAGCAAGAATCTGGAATACCTGTGGTCCTACTGAAACTGTTGTGGATGTTGCCTGCTGCGTACTGCAGAAGGGGGAGACAAATGCGCCCATTGGTCGACCCTTCGGCCGGTGCCAAATCTATATATTACAGTACGGAAGTAGCGATACAGCGGTTCCTCCGAATGCGATCGGAGAAATATGTGTCGCTGGCCCTCAGGTTTCACGCGGCTATCTAGGGCAGCCTGATCTGACTAACCATGTGTTTGTCACGGACCCATTTCGTCCATCGCAAAGGATGTATCGCACTGGTGATTTAGGACGCCTCAATCACAGAGGTATGTTGGAACATCTCGGCCGAGCCGATGGCCAGGTCAAGCTGCGCGGACTGCGAGTGGAAACCGGTGAAGTCGAGGTGACAATCCGGCAGTCCTCTTCTATCATCGCACAGATATCTGTTAGTGTCGACCACCTGGAAGGTTACGATCGCGAGGCTCTCATTGCCTGGCTCGTTCCACAAGACAGCAGAAGTGTGCAAGACATCGAACTTGCATACAAGGAAGAGATACTACCTTCTTGCCAACGGCGGTTGGTACCATACATGATTCCAGAAGTGTGGATCATACTTCCATATCTTCCCCTTACAATTAGCGGCAAGCTGAACAGGGGCACTCTATCTGCGTGGATGAAAAGTATTGCAACCGGCGGTACCCTTGAAGGTTTCCATGTACTAGAGGCGCCATGGAAAACACAAGAAATAGTAAAGCGGCTTCCTATAAGCCCGGCGGAAAGACTCATAGTAGCAACCTGCGCGAACATGCTAGGCTTGACACTCCATAATATATCCGTTGACTCCACGTTTATATCTCTTGGTGGTAATTCTCTCTTGGCAATGCGTCTTTTGGCCACATTGCGACAAGAGGGGATGATTTGTTCTTTACGGGACCTGCTTAGCCCTATGACTCTTGGTGATGTAGCAAAGGCTATGTGTCCACCCAGTAGCCAGGAAAGACAGATCACAAACGTGAATTACCATGAGGATAGATGGGAACAAATTGTTGCTGATTCCAGCATTGCCGTTGATATGGTTCAGACAATTTATCCATGCACTCCACAGCAAGAAGGTCTTATCCAGAATAACCTTATTGGAGATACGTCCGCTTACTTTGCCACTATTAGCATCCATCTAGGTAATACGACAGACCTAAACACATTCTACGCGGCCTGGAGAAAATTGGTATTTGGTTGTGACATCTTGAGGACTGCCTTTGTATTATCCTCGGAAGTACAACATCCGCTAGCCAGTGCGTCCAACATTCTTCAGGTTGTTCTGAATCAGTCTACCGAGGACGTGAGACGAGTGGCCAGCCTGGATAACCGGGATATTACATTCCAAGTCGGAATAATCCCTCTGTCAGCGGGAATCAGCCAGGGGCCTGCCAATGAACCTTTGAAGTTAAATCTCAAGATCCATCATGCCTTATATGATGAAGCATTCGTCTCCAGAATTGCAGCGGATCTTTCTATCATCTACGAAGCACTGGAAATGGGAAATCCACAGGTTGCTCTGCCGCCCAGTCGGCCGTTTTCCGCTTTTGTGGAGTCAGTCTACAATGATGACCTAGAGGGGTCGAAGGGATTCTGGAAGGACTACATGCATGAGATGGCCCCTCCTACTTGGCCAGTCCCAAATGGAGTTCGAAGAATGCGAGAAGAAAACGACCAACCCGTAGAGACGAGCATGTCCAAAACATGGACGGGGAACGCCATGGCTCTGGGCCAGAGTCTTCAAGCAACCCCTGCCTCGATTGTACGAGCTGCATTGGCTCTAGTACTGGCACTCTACTCTCAGATGGATGACGTGGTGTTTGGCGAAGTGTCCAGGGGCCGATTTGATCATGATAGTTTTACCCTCGGGCCTTGTATCGCCACGCATCCTGTCCGCATCCCAATTGACCGCCAATGCTCGTCGTGGATGCTCAAGCTTGTCGCCCAGGCTCTGGAATCATATTTAGCTACCACACCATATCAACATTTTGGGCTAGGCAATATCCACCGGCAGATTTCAGATTCAGAATTGATGGCCTTCCAAGTTCTGTTTGTCCACCAGGAGGCATTTTTGGAGGACACCATTGCTAGTCGTTTCCATGTGGAGTCGGTTAGGTTGCAAAATGTCGGATTTCCCCTTGTACTGGAGTCAAGATGCGATCAAGAGACGGGTGAGCTTGCTCTAGAATGCACGTTTGACCGGCGATACCTTAGCGAAGATGACGTCAAATGGTTTCTAGGGTCCATATGTCGCACGCTAGACATGTTCTCAGCCACAGGAGATGGACTCTCAGATCCAGCAAGTCTGACAGATATCATGGACGACGATATGAGACAAACTCTAAAGGAATGGTCCACAAAACAGACTCCGTTCCGCTCTACGCCTACAAGAGACAATGTCTGTGCCCATGAGCTTTTTGAAATGCAGGCGAATATCACTCCGCACAAGATCGCCCTTCAAGTGGATCAGTCCGAGTTCATCACATACAATGAGTTGAATACACGATGTAACGAGCTGTCCAACGCCCTAGTGCATTGGTTAGACTGCCTGGGGCTTGAGCAATCAGGAGATCAACATATTGTCCCCTTGTGCTTCAAGAATGCCGTGGACATGATCATTTCTATGATTGCTGTACTAAAGGCAGGTGCAGCATACCTACCAATAGACCCAAGTCATCCGCAGGGCCGCATCCAGCAAATCCTCGCCCTGTCGGGGGCAAGGGTGATACTAGGCGATGGTGATGCGGGAACAGTGGAAAGTTTACAGGCTGTCAGCCAACAGGGGAAACATGCACTTGCTAGTATCGAAAGTCTTCTAACTTTGCATGGGGGACAGACGCTGAGGAAACCCTCGTTCAGGCCTACGCCGGCATCTCTGGCCCAAGTGATGTTCACATCTGGGTCGACCGGAAAGCCAAAAGGGGTGATGATCGAGCATGGCAATCTAGCGGCCTTCATGCAAACGAATGAACCGCTGTTAGGAACTTCGACATCGGTGCGGCTGCAGCTGGCAACAGCCACATTTGATGCAGCAACAGTGGAAATCTTTGGCACGCTAGGATGTGGTGGGCGACTGGTCCTCGGGCAGACCCAGGAAGTACTGGCCAATCTGCCGGACTGGCTAGAAAGAACCAATATAACCCACCTCGTGATCACGCCTCGCGTGGCGGCAAGCTTCTTGACGGGTATTGATATACCGTACCTCCGTAACATTCACGTTGTCGGAGAGGCCTTTGACGCCAGCATACTAACACACCTGCCCCCTGGCTGCGATGTGTATAACGGGTATGGTCCAGCAGAGACTACAATATGTGCAACGTATTATAAAATTTGCAAAGTAGATGAATGTCGTCGCAACATCCCAATTGGCTCTCCCTTTGGGGAGTGTCAGTTATACATTCTCAACCCAGAGACCTTAGAACAGGTCCCCGTCGGTGTGATAGGAGAGATTTGCATAGGAGGACCTCAAGTCACAAGAGGCTACCACGGTCGGCCAGAGCTGACATCTCGGTCTTTTGTTAGTGATATCCGCCTCGGTGGACGGCTATACCGGAGTGGGGATCTTGGGCGGTTTATGGACGGTGGTGTGATCGAGTACCTGGGGAGGAGAGATAACCAAGTAAAGATTAGAGGACAGCGAACCGAGCTTGCAGAGATTGAGAAGGTGATAGCAGAGCATAATCTGGTTGACTGTTGTGCGGTCGTGGCTGTGAACACCCCCACCGGGGATGCCCTGGTTGGATGGTGTGTGATGACTTCTGACCGAACCCACGGCAATCCGTGGGATACTAATACTGCCCTTGAAATCAAAGCGTGGGTTGCTAACAGGTTACCTGCTCACATGGTACCTTCTTACCTCTTCCCGTCAGAAGGGAAGCTTCCTCTCGTCCCAAGTGGAAAATTGGATCGGAAACTCTTAGCTCAGAGAGCCACAGATCTCTTGGCAGACTCCGTGCTATCTAGCCACCATCATGATACCTATGTCGCACCTACAACGGAGATAGAGAAGGTAATCTGCGAGATCTTCGAGGAGGCGCTGGACCGGCGTGTAGGTGTGTTGGACAACTTCCTCCACCTCGGTGGCCACTCAATCCTCGCCATTCGCGCAGTCTCCAAGATCAATCGTCGCCTCCATGCAAACCTTTCCTTTAAAGAGGTGTTTGGCTTTGCCACCACACGCGATTTAGCACGACGACTCGAGTCAACGACCACGAACCACAAGGGATACGTTCCAATTCCCAGGCTCCCTCAGGATAGAACAATAGTCAGGCAGTCATTCGCTCAGGGCCGACTCTGGTTTCTGGATCAATTGCTCCCTGGGTCGGCTTGGTATCTGATATCGTTTGGCCTTCGCATACGGGGAGAGCTCCATCTAGATGCTTTGAAAGCCGCATTGTCTGCAATCGAGGAGAGGCACGAAACACTACGGACAACCTTCGAACATCGTGATGGGCAAAATATCCAAGTTGTGCATCCATTTGCACCTCGTGAGCTGAGGGTTGTCGAAGTTCCAGACGAAGAAAATCTCCTTCGCACCCTAAAGAAGGAGCAGTCCACCCCATTTGATCTCCAAGTACACCCAGGGTGGAGACCGCTGGTTCTTCGCCAGAATAAGAGGTCACATATTCTATCGATCGTTGTCCATCACATCGTTGGTGATGGCTGGTCTTTCGGAGTACTTCTAAAAGAACTGAGTACATTCTATTCCGCCGCGCTCCACGGTAGGCCTATCAATGCTCAGCTGCCACCGCTACCTATACAATACCGCGACTTCTCGGCCTGGGAGATTCAAGAGCAACAAAGAGTAGAACATGATCGCCAGCTGAAGTACTGGACTGAAAGGCTCACTGGGAATAACCCGGCTAAGTTCATCGAGGACAAGCGAAGGCCTCAAACGCCATCTACGCAAGCAAACTTCGAGCAAGTTCGTATCGATGGTGTGATTTACGACCGACTATGCGAATACTGTAAGCAAAATCAACTAACGCCTTTTATCGTCCTGTTGGCTGTTTTCAGAGCGACCCATTATCGCCTTACAAGGGAAGCTGATGCGACCATCGGTACCCCGATTGCCAACCGGAAACGCGAAGAGCTCCATGAGATAATCGGATTGTTCGTCAACACCCAGTGCATCCGGCTAAAGGTCGATGATGATCACACCACGTTTGAGGAGCTAGTCAACCAGGTGGAGTCAGCCACTGCTGAGGCCTTTGCCCACCAAGATATTCCTTTCGATCGGATCGTGTCTGCCCTGCAACCCGACAGAGAAACAACTCAGAACCCCTTAGTCCAGACAGTGTTTGCCGTCCATCCGCAAACAGAAGGTAAGGAGGAGTTGGAGGGGCTTGCTACAGAGCGGATTCTTCTCTCACACCACACTCGATTTGATCTCGAGTTTCACCTGTTCCAGGGAGAAGATAGCTTAAGCGGATCAGTCATATATGCCAAGGATATTTTCTTCCCTGAAACCGTGAGAGCAATGGTTTCGGTGTTTTACAAGGTTCTGGAATGTGGATTAAACCAACCAAGCACAAGCATTGCTTCGATGACATTGCTCGATGACAACTCTCTGCATGACATGCACAATCTGCTATGTATACGCCAGACGGACTATCCACGGGATGCCACTGTAGTTGATCTATTTCGGCAGGAGGCACGATCGCATCCGGACAGCATTGCTGTCGTCCATGAAGGCAAGGGGGAGACATATGAGTACCTTGATCAGCAGTCGGATAAGATTGAACGGTGGCTACGCAGCCTCCATCTCGATCCGGAGACGATCGTCGGGGTGCTCGCTGCGCGATCTGCCGAGGCCATCGCCGTCTTTTTAGGCATCATGAAGGCAGATCTTGCCTACCTACCCTTGGATGCTTCCACTCCACAGAGTCGGGTTTGCAGTGTCTTGTCATGTATAAGTGGAAAGATAACAGTCATTGTAACGGATGCGGCTCGGGAGGCTGTTCCGAATGCCAGTATGGCTCACGTTGAGTTTGTTACCCTCTCCAGCATTTTGGATGACCAGCTACATACTACGACAGATGACCAGGAGTTTCAAGCTCAATCGGCAATATCCGCTACTAGTTTAGCGTGTGTCCTCTTCACTTCAGGATCGACTGGGAGGCCCAAGGGAGTCATGACCGAGCACCGTGCAATTGTACGACTGGTCAAAGACTCGAACTTCAGCAAAGCTGTAGGCAAACCTCTAGCTCATATGGCTAGTCTGTCCTTCGATGTGTCTACCTGGGAAGTCTTTATGCCTCTCCTTAGTGGTGGGGTGGTTGTTTGTGTGGATGCGATGACAGTACTGGACTATAAGGCCCTGAGCGATGTATATGCCCATAACCATGTGCGAGCGGCGATGTTCACCCCTGCGCTATTCAAACAGTGCTTGAGTGATGCCCCTTCCATTGTCAAGAACTTGGATCTACTTATTCTAGGCGGAGATCGCCTCGATCCTAAGGATGTATTCCAGGTAAAGAAACTGACGAAGGGTATCATCTTAAACGGGTACGGACCCACTGAGAACACAGGGGCAAGTACTGTTTACCAAATTCCAGATGAGGAGGCATGCGTAAATGGCGTGCCTATTGGAAAGCCAATAAGTAACTCTGGGGCATATGTTATGGATGCTTCACTCAACGTCGTTCCCAAAGGGGTCGTTGGGGAGCTTGTTGTAACAGGGGATGGGCTATCAAGAGGATACACGGATCCCGAAAAGAATGAAGGTCGCTTTGTAGACGTGGTCATTGGTCAGGATACAGTCCGGGCATATCGTACTGGGGATTACGCTCGATGGAGACCGATTGATGGGCAGTTGGAGTACTTTGGCCGTCGAGACGACCAAGTCAAGATCCGCGGCCATCGGGTAGAAATGGGGGAGATTGAACATACTCTCATCGCCCAGAGCGCAGTACGCAGCGCTGCTGTGGTCATGAACGGCATTGAAGGGGAGGCTGACTTGGCAGCATTTGTAACACTACATCCGATTCACGACGATGAGGCGGAGACGGAGCGCGTGGATGCATGGAAGAATATATTTGATACGGAGATGTATGACAGCTTCACACAGCAACCCAACAGGCTGGGACGAGATTTTGTTGGATGGCTCTCTATGTACGATGGATGCAATATTGACCTTACAGACATGAACGACTGGCTGGACGACACCCTTCACACCTTGTTGAACGGACAAGACCCCGGAAGGGTCTTGGAAATTGGCACAGGCTCTGGAATGATCCTCTTCAATATTACCGAAGGGCTGGAAGAGTACGTTGGCATCGAGCTGGTGCCAAAGCTCGCTCATATGGTGGAGCAAGTGGCCAACTCTCACGAACGATTGGCAGGGAGAGTGAAGGTATATCCAGGCGTGGCTGACCATATCGAGGATTTCATCCCTGGGTTCATCCCCGACCTGATCGTTTTTAATTCCGTTGCACAATACTTTCCAAGCGCCGGATATCTCTCACAGATTATCCAAAAGCTTCTTCGGTTGCAAGGCGTGAAGACATTGTTCTTTGGCGACATCCGGTCATACGCTCTCTACGACGAGTTCCTGGTCTCGAAGGCATTGCACAACGCCGGCGCGAAAGCAACACAGGACCAGGTCCGAAAGTGTATAGAGGAATCTAAAGCAGCCGAGACCGAGTTGCTTGTGGATCCTGCATTCTTCACTGCCTTGACCAGTCAATTCCCGGGCCAGGTAGAGCACGTTGAGATTCTCCCTAAGCTGATGAATGCCACAAACGAACTCAGCTGCTACCGCTACTCTGCCGTCGTCCACCTAAAACATGATGCGGTATCGCCGCGCATCACTCATCAGGTTGAACAGAGCGACTGGATTGATTATACAGCTCAGTCTCTCAACCCCCGAAGCTTGTTAGAGCATCTTAGAAGTTTGCATAACAACAACATAATAGCAGTGGAGAATATCCCAAATCGCAGGACGATTCTCGAAAATTACATAGTGGATTTCCTCAAAGAAGGAGTTCCTCCTGGCTCTATGGACAATGATAGTCACTGGCAGGTCCGTCACCGCAACCGAGCAGCACAAAGCTCAGCCATGTTGCCAGGAGATCTGATCGCCATAGCAGACAAGGCAGGAATACGGGTAGAAGTTAGCTGGGCTCGACAAAGCTCACAGCGTGGAGCATTCGATGCAATCTTTCATCGACTGGACGCGAATTGTGGACAACAGAGGGTATTGTTTAATTTCCCTGTCGATCATCAGTGTCGGGACGTACGCTCCTTGACAAATCATCCAGTCCAAGGTCAACAAGCTCAACAGTGCATATATGAACTCGAGCAGTCGTTGCGAGCCCAGCTGCCAACATACATGATTCCACGAACCATTACAATCCTCGATGAGCTCCCACTGACAGACCGTGGCAAAGTCGACCGCCAGGCCCTTCGCCAGCGAGTCATAGAGCAAGAACCGCTGGCTAACGAATCGCAGTCGAGTGGAGGCAGAGCAATGGTGGAGTGTGGCAGTGAAACGGAGCGAATCATTTGCGATGTTTTTGCTCAGGTGCTAGGTTTGAAATCGGTTGACAGGGAAAGCAGCTTCTTCAGCTTGGGGGGCCATTCTCTGTTGGCCCCCCGCCTAGTATCTCGACTATCAAAACGCCTGGATTGTGCTGTTGCTATTAGAGACCTCTTCGACTGCCCGACGCCTGCGAGATTGGCCACCCAGTTACTATCGAACCAATCGGATGGTAGCGTGGAAGCCAACCCTACTATTGATGAGAAAGCAAAACAGTATGCGTTGGACAAGGTCGAGTATCAGAATGTTCTTCAAGACTGGGATGTACAGTCAGGTGATGTCGGTCACTTAATGCCTTGCACTCCATTCCAAGAGGGTGTTCTGTCCAGCTCTCTAGCAGCACCAGGAGGCTCTGGGTATCTGAGTGTCGTACGGCTAGGACTGGAGTCGCAACTTGATGTGAAAGCAATACGTCTCGCATGGCAGAAAGTGGTTGAGCGCGAAGAGACACTCCGCACCGCATTCATTCCGGTTGCTAAGGACCTCTCCTCAGCATGCCTCACCTCCAGCACGTTTTGCCAATGCATCTTCAAAGTCAACTCCCGCGAGGTTCAGCGACTTTTTTCTATTGAGTGGCGAAATGGCGAACTGGGCCCCTCTATTCTAGGTTTTGGTCATATCCCGGTCTCGTTGGCATTGGTAGACATAGCAACCGTGTGCAAAGAAAGGGAGAGTGGCTCAACGCAACTTGAATTCGCCATACATCACGCTTTATATGATGAGGCATATTTCCGATGGATCATTCAGGAACTTTCCCGGGAGTATCATAAAGCTCGACTCGAGAAGGACCACGTTCCCCAAGGGGCTGCTGACACATCGTTCAATAGGATTCCCTTTAGCTTATTTGTTTCTCAGCTGCAAACAATGCCAAAAGAGAATTCAACCTCATTCTGGAAGGGTTACCTAAAAGGGGCCCCTGCAGCGTGCTGGCCGGTTGCGAGAGGATTGGAGAGTGGGCGAGTAACAAAAATAGACGAGTTCTCGAGCCGATCCTTGACGTGGGAGCGAAACATGCACGATTTAGCTGGAGCAAGAGACGTCACTCCTGCCGCGATATCTAGGGCCGCAGTGGCTCTAGTCGTAGCAGAGCATAGTGGTGTTGAAGACATTGTTCTTGGTGAAGTGTCTAGTGGACGCTCCATCACTGATGCCGTTGCTGGGTTCGTAGCCGGACCTTGTATATCAACACACCCCATCAGGATACGCCTGCAACAAAGGGAAGAATTAGGGAACAGTCGTCAGAGACTGCCATTTGACCAGTTGGTCAAACACTCGATGAATTCCTATCTGGAGACGGTGCCTTACCACCAGCTGGGTTTGCCCAGTATCCGACGGCAGTCAGATGCCCCGGATCTTCTGCCGTTTCAGGTGCTGTTTGTGTACCAGCAAGCGTTTGATTTTGAAACACACTCCCAGGCAGAAACTCCACATAGCTTCAAGATCCAAGGGGGGCAGCTTGGTCGGTTTGAATTTCCTGTTGTGCTGCAAGCATCATGTCATCCAATTACAGGCCACCTGTCCCTCCAGTGCATGTTTGATGCAACAATTCTTATTCCAGAGGATATTGAGTGGTTCCTCCAACACATATCACAAGTTTTGAGCGCCGTAGCTGACAGCCCCTCTCAGCTCGATGCCAGGCTAACTATTGGTAACGCTGAAGAGGCAGCACTAACAAAGCTCGCCTGCAAGAGAGACCAACCCTCCGAGTTACCGCTGAGTACTGATACCGAGCCTCTCTGCGCCCATGATCTGATATCGCGACAGGCCATAGAGAACCCTTGCAAGATAGCTGTGCAGTATGAAACCTCCAAGTTCATGACGTACAGAGAGCTCGACAGGGAGAGCACTAAGCTATCAATCGCGATCCACGCATTTTTCAATGATCTTTCGGGCTCAGAGTGTCATGAACAACCATTAATCCCGATTTTCTTCGACAAGGGGCTTGACATGGTAGTGACAATGCTGGCAGTTCTAAAAGCTGGAGCTGCTTATATTCCACTCGATGTTTCTCATTCAGAGCAACGTTTAAAAGCGATCTGCCAATCCGCGCAGGCCAAGCTTATCTTATGGGACGGTCAAAGAGGATTGGACAAGCTGCATGCCATTCGGCACTCTTCAGGCGCCACCGTCTCGACCCTGAACGAACTTCATGGCGCAGCAGACGGCTGGAGAAGCACCCCCCGATCCGAGAGAAAGCCAACTCCATCGTGTCTAGCTTATATTATCTATACTTCTGGCTCCACGGGCGTGCCTAAAGGAGTAATGGTCAATCACGCAAATTTGGTATCCTTCATGAAATCGGCAACAAGTGAGATTTCCATGTCCTGGACCGTGAATAGACTTCAGATTGCGTCATATACATTCGATATGTCAATCAGCGACATCTTCCCTGTGCTCGCCGCAGGGGGGCGCATCTCACTGGCCCGACAACAGTCCCTCTGGGGTGATCTCGCTGGGTGGGTGGACGCCTTTGCGGTAAATCAACTTATGACGACACCCATGGTAACAGATATGATACTGTCCAGTGCATCATCCAACGGGCTTGAGTTATCACAGTTGCGTGATGTGATTGTGGCAGGTGAAGCCGTGAAGACAGATATTCTTAATAAAGCACCACGAGAGATGATATTCTGGGTACAGTACGGTCCAACTGAAACGACTGTTGTTGTAACTGGATGTATGCTTCGAGGACCCACATACAACCAACCTGTTCCCCATTCCCAAATTACCCCGATTGGACTTCCTCTTCATGGCTGTCGCATTTACATCCTACAGCCAGGTACGCCAAACCGAGTCCCAATTGGAGTACCGGGCGAATTATGCATCAGTGGACCACAGGTGACGATGGGATACCGGGGTGGCGGCGGTGCTTCTGAAAGCTCATTTGTCCCAGACCCCTTCTGGGCCGGGCAGATGATGTACCGGTCTCGCGACATTGCCAAGATCCACGGAGATGGGATGATTGAGTGGATTGGGCGGATGGATTCTCAGATCAAACTGCGAGGCCTACGTATTGAATTGGGCGAGATTGAGTCCGCAACCAGGCAGCTCAATGGTGTCCAATCGTGCGCCGTTGTCAAGCTGGACTTGGAAGACAAGGAAACCTTGCTTGCCTTCGTCGAGGTATCAAACTCTCAGAAAGCACACATTACCCCCGTCACCATCCAGCAACATATCGCACAATATGTCCCGGCCTATATGGTCCCTGCGCACGTTCAACTCCTCGACACACCTCTTCCCCGCACCGCCACCGATAAGTTGGACCGAAAGGCAATCTATGTTTTAGCGCAAAGGTTGGTGGATGACGGAGATTTGCTGTGCTTCTGCAACAGCCAGGTACCACAGACCGATCTTCGCCCATCCCCAGGAACTCTGGAGGCAACGCTCGCGTCGTATTGGGCTGCTGCTCTAGGTGTCGACCAGGGGGTCATTAGTTTGGAAACACCTTTCTCTCACTTAGGGGGAGATTCCGTGCGCGCCATCAATCTACTCGCAACACTACGACGTGATAACATCCAGCTCAGTTTGACGGATTTGGGTTCCTTTTCGACCATTCGATCCCAAGCATCCAGAATCCTCTCTGACGTGCAACCGCAACGGCTCCCTGCCTATATGGAGTTGACCACGCGCAGCACCAGTCGGGCGACGATGGTTTTGATCCATCCCTTCTTTGGTCAGTATAGTGTGTTTGGCCATGTGCTGCCGGCTCTGAGCAAGCAGTACGATATTGTGCAAGTCTCTGATCCTTTCTTCGGAAAGCCCGACGGCCCTGGACATCTGCGCGACTGGGCCGCACATTATTTGGAAGCGCTTCACGTCCAGCTGAAACAGGACCGACCTGTAGTTTTGGTTGGGTACTCTTTTGGCGGGGTGCTGGCATTGGAAATGGCTCGATTATTGCAGATAACAGGGCAGGGATCACCATTCTCCACAATCCTTGTTGACGCGTGTCGCTATAACCCAAATGAGCCGGTCTTCCAGGATGAGGAACGGAGAAAGCTAATTGTTGATTATGCTGTTCGCCTCTTTGGCTCCGACCAAATAGGGATGATTGAGGAACACATGGCAAAGCAAGCTCGCATATGGGAGAATTCCACCTACCCGGACATCTACCTCGGCCGTTCACTCTACATATCCACTCCGCTGAGTGTTGAGGAAGGCAATGTAGATTGGTGGCAGAATCAGTGTCCGCACATTGAGGTCCAGCATCTGGAATGCTTGCATGATGAGATTTTCGAACCTGCGATGGTCGGACGCGTCAGTGCCTTGATAAATGAGCATTGTGACCTAGATGTCCACACGCAATGAGGAAAGATGTGCGCCTCATACGAGGATATCTCAATTGTCTGCAGCTGGGTAACTGTCCTGTTTTATTGATGTTAAGCGAGTATGGGGATATACTATGAGAATAATTTACAGCCGTAATTGAGCCAAGGCACCATTTTGTGATATGCAGAAAGGCTGAGCAGTAGTTACAAGACAGAAATGTTTACCCTTTGGAATAGCTCTCGGTATAATAATGTATTCGGTTATTGATCTCTTTTCCACAGAATAGCGACAACGAAATAGAAACTAGAAGACTGTTTGATGCCATCGAGAGCGAGAGGTTCATCCTAAATGTTTTTGTGTTGGCATGACCCCCTGAGATCTCTCTCCACTCACGTGATAGAGAAGCCGGGGACTCGGCGTTACTATTTCTCCAGATCCAGGGGAAATCACAGGCAATAAGTCTTATATTTGTCTAGTCTAGACCTGTAATATGATATAAATGACTCCTATATATCTTCTTAGTATCTTTACAAGTTAAGAATTATGTCTAGTTGAGTCAATGAATCCTAATCTCAGGCTTTCTAGAAACCATTGCGCAGCGACTCGTCAGTTTGGATGCCAGTATATATATGGTCTTCCACACCCAGATATACAGATGTGAGGCACAACTTGAGGAGTGTCATATATGCCAATACAGATGAATAGAATACCAACCCGAGCTGAACGTTCTTTCAGACGTTCGGAGACCACTATTCTGGTCCGAAAAAGCTAATAACATAGTTTTAATACTTCTGTGACGTTCTCTAAACAGTATTAGGTATCCTAACGTAGTATATCATTATCCATTTTGTTCTTAAGATAGTGTCACATATATACATTCTAGTACTTATTTGCATAGCGGTATCTTTCACGCCTTCTCAGCACCGCGCAAGTACCCCATAACCTTCTCAACTAGGAACTTCCTCGGCTCCGCTTGATCATCATTACTCAAAGCATGCGAAGCATTCGGAATGACCGCACTATGCTCCTGATCCCAGATGGGAGCCTCCCCATCCCGATCCGTCACCTTCCTCCACTTCTCCAACAACTGCTCCTTATCAACCCAGTCGGGCACCGACTGATCTGCCCCAGAAAACAAAACCATGAGCTTATGCTTCAGCAGACCTCCCTGCTTAATCAACCCAAAGGTCTTGGAAAGCTGCTCCTCACTCAAATCCGAACTAAACATATCATCCTCCCCAGGGGAATCAGGGCTATCAGGGCTAACAAGACTCAAAAGTCTGCGACAGCTGAGGGGTGTATTGGGAGGATAGCCCATAGTCCCGGTCAAATGAATTGGCAGCAATGTATCAAATCCGCTATCCTTATCTTTAGCGACGCCCTCTCTGGCAAGAGCCACAACCTTGTCATAAATCTCGCGGACTTCGCTGGGCGACTTGCCCCCAATACCCCATTTGAGCACCCACTTGATCGCCTCCCGATCCGAGACAGGGGCCTGCATAATCGCGCCGTCAAGGGCCATGCGCTTAATGTGCTCCAGCGTTGGGTCGAACGAGGGGGTAGTGGTATGTGGGTTTGGCCGGGAAAGATAGTGCACCACGCACTGGCTACCCGTCGAATGGCCCATGAGGACGACCTTTCCGTTGCCGAATTTCTCGGTCTTGTATTCTTTAATGTAGTTCAGGCATTGGGCGATTTCATTCGTGTCGCGGTCTAGATGACCGAGACCCCATGATTGGTATGAGGATGTGAGATTCAGGGTGAAGAGGGACCATTCTGTTGGCTGGAGGGCGTGCGCGAGGTCCGCCATGTAGGATGTTGTTGCGAGGCCATCGCCTAGACCGCCGACGAAGAGGAGACTGTGTGGTTTTCTGACGGTGGAGGTTGTGTATTCGAATGTGACGAGGGTTTCAGTCTGGCATGGCATTCACCAAGTCAGCTAGATTCAATGTGTGTATCTGGTGAAGGGGAACTCACATAATGATGCAGGATTCCGGGGAGACCGCCCTTTGGCCAGAATTTGGAGTACATGGTGACTAGATAAGCTGATGCGGGATCCTGATGTCACTTGTTTTGCTTAGTTGATCGAACTCTTGCCAAGCTAGTAGGTCGTCCTTCGTGTGTAGCTTTCGTGAACTAGGATTGAGTTAAGAAGTTCGTTGCAACGGTTCGTTTTCTGCAGGAAGGTGGAATTTCCGAGATCGGATCTATGTGCTTCTGTTTGCGCTTCTTGTCGGCGTTGGGATGCTGTGGATATCTTCATGAGATGGTTCGACTCCAAACGAAAGACCCACACCGGTTCGGGCTGCGATGATAATTATCGGAACCGAAGCGACCGATGGACCCAGAATAGCAGAGTCCGGACACGAGCTGCAGGGCGTGAATGAGAAAAACAAGTATTCTTGGCACATTGCTCAGAACCAAGGACGTATCTTTGGTATTACGCCGTGTACGATGTATTTGGGTGAGCATTATGTCCTGGTAACGGTCAAGTGGGGCATAAGATTCCGCCAAACACAAGCTAACAGGCTGTGAAGCCAATTAGGGGTAGACCATCCGAATACTGGTACGCTAACAAATTAGATCAGATTAGATATTCTGGTGGGAGTTGGAATCAGATTAGATTGCCCTTCGGCCGGAGTCCCAATTCGGGCTGTAGACCCAAGGTTAGCAACGATGAGCTCACCTTTTGCGACGCTGCTGGTCGTGAGGGAATTAATAGTGAATCCAATACTTCGAAGAGTGGTTTCTCTTTTTGTTGAGGACTAACACACCACTACGACGCCTGCTGCTAGGACCAGTCGATCACATAGTCGGAAATAATGCCATGGGTGCTTCAACATGCGCTCAGTCCTTCGTATATGCAGCCTGGATGCATACCAGTTTACGATAGGAGCATAGATCCCACCTTCGCATATCTTATCAGCGGCATATCCCGACATGCTAATGAAACTGGAGCGGATGACGCATATATTCACATCGTGCATGAATTACCCCTCAGAAACATGGGACGAAAAATCGCCGGGCTGCCAAAGTACAGTTCCATCTTAAACGTAGATATATGACCTGGAATGGTGTTGCATGTTCCAAGAGTCTTAGTCACTCACTGAGCTCGTTGGGCACTCAATATACTAGAAATTAATGTGGCGATATATCTGGAGTACCCCCCACCAAGCGGCTTCAAGTCACGGTGCATTCTGCCACCAGTCGTCTGCACATGGCATTCAACATAGGGACCGTGCATGAAGACCCATTCCCTCTGGCCTAGTGCCACATGAAAAACTCAAACCTGCAAATATATCGTAGCCTTATTTAAGCGAAGCGGTAACATAAACGAGGGACGTGTGAAGATTTCATGAAACTGAATTCCTCCAATTGTAGCACAAGACAAGCGAGCCAAGAATGTAACCAAAGCTTGCAGTAGCCACTGCCGATTCTTGGGCTTCTCAACCTCGGACTCTGTGTTCAGTTCAAAAAGCTGGTCTGACCTTGTCAAAGTGGGTCGAAGTAAAAAAACGATGTGGTGATAATATATTTTACCGTACCATACGTATAGTATCAACGATGTAAGATTGGTATTTTTTGAATTTCACCCGCAACTTGGCAAAACATCACTAGTCCCATATTCACAATTCCTTCCATGCCCAGGGCTAAGTAATATCCCCTACCATGGTCTCTACTCTGGCACCCAAGACTTGTTACCTAATGGTCAGGTGAGCGATTTTATCAGATCAAGCTAACCCACCATAACATGTAGCAACTCCAGTCACAACAGTAAAAACCGGTCCACAACAAGTTCTCCCGCTAAATCACGGATCAGATAAATTCTGCTCCCAATACCCACCACACCGAACCAAAACAGGATTCGGGAAATCGGAGCTCTGGTCGGAAAGTCCCGCTCGTCAATCATTCTCTCGATGAGGGAATAAAAACCGGGATGAAAGTCGGTGGGTATTTGGGGTCGAATGTTTGTACTAGAGCAGTCTAGAGTCTCGCCAAGGGCCATTTGTTTCAAACTCGGGAGTAGATTCGGAGGCCGATGCTCCATTGGTCTTAGTTTATCTGATAAAATTATCTGATTAGATTGATAGGCTGCACAATGTTCCGATTGGTGGCCTTGGCGGGTGTAACCTGCAACTTGGCATTTTAGGTTTTTCATGTCATTTTGTTATTTTCCTTTTCTCTCTCGCAAGGGACCGGAAGTTAGTTCGCTTCCGCCCGTACACCGGAGTTCCTACCGGTAAGGCAGGGTAACTGCACTCCGGTAACGTTGCTGGATTGACAGCTGGCCCACAGATACCCGTTGGTTTGGTACACGTGGTGTTAACTGTTGCCCTATCCAAAGCAGTAATTGATTTACTGCGTTTGCCCTGGTAGCTGGATTCCTATTTCGAATAACAAAGCCGAGTACAGAAGAACTCTAGACGTTCGTATATAGAAAACTCTGACCTCTCGCTTATCGATCCACTAGGTCCTGGCCAAGACAAGACTCTGCCAACTTAGCTTGTATCGGCTGCGATATCGTCGGATTGTTCCGCTAATTTTCGTGAGGGGTGCATTCAACTTTCTAACCGAATATGTGTTTAATTCATCCTTATCTGATTTTGCCGAACCGCGGTATAGGTACTTGCTGTTGTTTGGGTATCGTCACGATGCATTCAGTAAAAAAGTATAGTCCTTACAGTTTCCGTTCAATATTACAGCAATAGACCAAGGCATAGACCGACGAGACATGGTAGCATGAGAAAGAAATCCATAGAGCATATATACATATCATCAATTATACATGACTTTTTTCGATTTCAATATGGGTCTAAACCTAAAGCTTCGCGTCAAAAGCCATGCGATCCGAGCTCTCCAACGGCCTCTCCCGTCCATCCCAGAAAAGAGGACACAATTGGAACCACTTCTCACGACTGCAATGCACATGAACAGATCGCTTATGACCGAGGTCAACGTACTTCTGAATCGTTAATCCCTGTGCATTCTCGTATGAAAGAACGGTCGTATTCGTCGCCTTCGGCTCGCCGACCACGGCCTGCGTGCGCGGCTCATCGAGGAATATGTAGTGGATTAAACTTCCCCACCATGCGTTCACGCGGTATGCGCCGCGGACACTGTGTTCGCCGACGAGGGAGTGGCGACCGCGGTCGTAGTCCGCGGCATCGTAGTGAGCGCCGTAATGATCTTCCTGTTGGGGTGTTAGAATTAGGTATAGAGTGTATCACGGATGGTGGAGACGTGCCTTAGCCCAGTAAACTTCAAAGTATGAGAATTTGAAGTCGTCGAACCGACCGAATAAGCACAGGACGTGCTTATCTTCGTGCAGACGGCGCAGGTATTCGCGATGTTCATCTAGGGTGCCAGTCTCGTTCCAACCCTTTGCGACGCGTGGGTCGTTTTGCCATTTGTTGAATAGTCGCAGGTGCTCCTCGTTCTGCCAATCAACTGCCATGAGGGAGAAATGCTTGTCCAGATGTGGGATGTAACGACTGTACACCAAGGACCCCGGTGTTGGCTTTGTGGGACGAATAGGATGACGAGCGTAAATGCGCTCCTCGGGGAATTTCATCGAGAACTCATAGTTCTGCGCGAGCGCCGGATACTGACTGACGGATTTCCGGAGGAGGCCGTGGATGCCCTGGTCAACGGCCCAGATGGGTCGGGGACCGAGTGGTGAGGCGGCACCTTGCCAGAAGGCGGAGCGGAGAAGGACGAGGGTGTTGACGTCGGAGGACTTGTTTTCGTTACCGAAGGGGACTCGGCGGGAAGGGAAGGGGACTGTCAGACCAGTGCGAATGCATTCATCGCGGATGATGTCGCTACCGCATCCGATAAGATCTAGACGCAGAATCTCGTATTGGGGATGTGTTAGAAAGGTTGCATGGATGACGTTCCAGATCTGGCCGAGAGTCGGTGCCTCAGGGCTTGTCCACTGGAATGAGATTCCTGGGGCTCTGCGGGTTCGCGCCCACGGACTGTTGTCATTGTCGGGTATTTCCTTGGCAGATTCGTCGTAGGATACATCTGTGTAAGTGAGGGAGCTGTTGTGTAGTGGCTCCGGCAGTGGCTGTCCAGCGGCAGAGTCATGCAATTGGAGCTGAAGCACTCGTGGTGTAGATTCAGAGACAACGTGAATTTTGTAGCTGGTGAGGTATGGATGAGGAAGTTTCACCCAAGGATATGGTGGGTTACCCTTTGGCGTAGACTCTGCGAGGGACATGCTCATTTTTGCGGGAATGTGGAGGTTGCTCTGGATCAGATATGAGAGCAATTGAGTATTGATAATGAGAACAGTGAATTCTGAAAGCGCAAGGATCTCGGCCTGGTATATATAAGACAGAGAGATAACTCCGAGGCCCAGCAATGGTTAAGTGGAGAAAGTTTACACTGTACTGAATGCCGAGCACCAAGAAATCCGGATCTTTGGCTCGAATCCTGCATTGGTCCATGTGAAGCTAGGCGAGCTATTATTTCTGTACTCTATCGGGTTCCTTTACTTAAAACGTGGTAAAGCCACTCGCCACGAACACTCCGTACTTCCTCTTCCCCGCGCCGAGATATACTCGCTTATAGATTAATACACAATGTCGACAGACATGCAGCATCCACCCGTCCAAGGCTGTCTGGTCTCATTTCCTGCTCCAAACATTCTCCTTCTGACACTCAACCGGCCAAAGCAACGCAATTCCATACCGCTTGCTACGAGCGCTGAGATACAACGACTATGGGAGTGGTTCGATCAAGAGCCTACCCTCCAGGTGGCAATAATAACAGGAACGGGAGAGTCTTTTTGCGCCGGAGCTGATCTCAAAGGTACCAGTTCCTTTACACTTCATCTCTAGTTACCTTGTTGTAGCTCATCCCTCTAACCTCGTCCTACAGAATGGAACGAACTTAATGCGCGCGGTGAAACAAACGAGATGACAGCGCCCGGACTGGCCGGGCTTCCTCGCCGGCGGGGAGGAAAGCCAATTATCGCCGCCGTCAACGGATACTGTCTAGGGGGCGGATTCGAGATGATAGTCAACTGTGATATTGTCGTCGCCAGTGAGAGAGCTACCTTCGGGCTTCCCGAAGTACAGCGAGGAATTGCAGCTGTTGCAGGCTCTCTGCCTCGGTTGGTTCGGGTGCTGGGCAAACAGCGAGCCGCGGAGATTGCGCTGAGTGGTCTGACTTTCCCTGCATCACAACTAGAGCGTTGGGGGCTGGTGAATCGCGTGGTGGAGCATGGTCAGCTAGTAGCCACGGCAGTGGAGATCGCAAGCGCCATCGCGAAGAATAGTCCGGACAGCATCCGCGTTACGATGGAGGGGCTTCATTACGCGTGGGAGATTGCCAGTGTGGAAGAAGGTAGTACCGCCTTGGTAGACCGGTGGTACCCCAAGCTCATGGCTGGGGAAAATTTTCACGAAGGCGTTAGAGCATTCGTGGAGAAACGGAAACCGAAGTGGAGGGCTTCTAACTTGTAATCTACCAAGGACTAAAATGGTGATTGATAGGGAATCTCTCGCCTAAGTGTTCCGAGCAAGATTGGATCAATACAGCCAAGAGCGCCACCAAGACCGCGATACATTAATTTAATATACCAAGAATCCACTAAGTCTGGCGGGGCATTCCTTGTATCAATCAATCAATCAGTATGCCATGGCCCGTAGAGGACTTGGCGGCTCTCAAAAACGAAAAAGGAGAAATAAATCAACAATTGTTGCTACTAGCCATCTGTCGATATGCCTCCTTGGGAGTTTTTGATATACTAAATGGGTCCAGGGTCCTGCAGAGATCATGTGCTATATTTAACATGACATGGTTGATCCAGCTCCCTACAGAGTACTGATCAGCTGGAGAGCCTTCTCTTGGCGTCGTTCGTGCTTTCGCTGTACCGAACAATCTATGTTTACATCAAGCGTACCCTAGAAATCTTACCAGATACTAGGGTATTTCCGGTGGGTCAGGCCACGTTTTGTGGTCATAAAATCGCGTATCAATTGTATCTTTGCGTCTTGGCCCGCGTAATAGCCGACTTATCAAAAATCAACACAAAGAAAAGGAAAGAAAAGTGGAACACGAAGACTTCCTTCAAAGTCCATTGCTCTTAACCTTTCTCCGTTACTAGTGTATAATTGATGCACAATTTTCAGCGGCTATGACGGTTATCATTTCCCGCCTATCCTGTAAGTATTATGGATCAGGTGATGCAGGAACCCCTAATTCCCACGCCTGTGTCAGATCCTCAGCTCCATCACGATCCGACGAATGAAAAAAAAAAAGAAAAAAAGAAAGAAAGAAAGAAAAAGAAAAGAAATATTAATGATGATAATAGTAATATAAAATAAGAACTGAAAATAACGCTCTGTAACTTATTTTGTCGCCCCCATACATACATACCATATTTTTGTACTGGACATGCGTACTATACCTGAACAGCATTGGTTGGGACCTGACACCTCTTCCGCTGCGCAATTACGGGTCCCATCCGTTCATCGGACACACGGATACGGAGTACATACACACACTCTGCTCGACTTGCTTCCAAGAAACATGTGGGCATCTGACGAGCCCACATCCTCTAGCCATGGCGATCTCGGTCAGACTATGCAGAGGCCCTGCAGATACGGAGTTATTCAGGTTACTTTCCGGCTCGTCTGTCGGTGGAGGGCAATGGTAGCACAACCTTGGTTGCTTAGTTATATAACTTGCGCCTTACCACTTCAGTGCGGTCCGACTAGTCCAAAGCTCTAGCAAATTGAACGGCCGGCCGAGGTCCAACCCCTCCTCCTACCCTTATACCCCGCCAAGAATTCAAGTCCAGGTAGTCTGGACTGCCGGGAGAATGGCGATACAGGTTGATGGTACACACGATCAAAGCCAGCACGGGAATGGATCTGTTGACATATCGTCTGCGGGTCAGGCTGATGGCGATGGCTTCACATCTTTCGAGGTCGCCGGCCTTGCAGCCGACGAGCCCACCACTCCCACTGGCATGAGGGAGGAAGTTTTGCTTATATCATGGCTTATCGTGCTCTTACGAACCCGCGAAGGGGGCCATATCCGATATGACTGGGCGTACAAGGGTCGAGAATGTGGGGCCGAACAGGAGCCAGTGAAGGCATATCTATCGATGGGAGAACTGGCGATAGGATTGCAAGATAGTGTCGGTCAGGCCACAGCAACAATTTCTCAGTATATCAAGACCGTCTCATCAAGTACGGAAGAAACCGCGTCCAACACCGCCTCGCTCCTACTGAGTACGGGTTCCCTGTCGCAAAGCTCAGACGATGTGAAAGAAGATGTGAGTGACAAAGTCTACGTCGGATGTCAAGTAACTGACCGGTACGGAAAAAGGGCACAATTCACCTTGAGATACGCTTTGAGAATGGCCAACTCGCGATCCGCCCAGCTTGGCGCTCCGAAACGATGTTAGAATTCACAGTCACGCAACACGTCAAGTCGCTGGCCGACACCATCAAGGTGTGTCTGTCGAATCCTGATGCGTCCATTGAAACCTGCCTTCGGCCAACCGCGAGTGATTTGGATGCGATATGGGGGTGGAATCATGAGCTCCCTCCCTCATACAACTTCTGCATGCACGATGTAATTTCCGAACAATCCCTTAGATTCCCAGACAAGGTCGCGATCTCATCATGGGATGGTGAGTTGACGTATGGCCAAATCGAACAATATTCGACCTTTGTGGCTGGCTCATTAAGGAAAATGGGTGTGGAGGTGCATGACTTCATCCCGGTTTGCTTTGAGAAATCAAGATGGACAATCGTCGCCGTACTTGCGGTGATGAAGGCAGGAGGAACTTTGGTGATGATGGACCCAACACTTCCGCTTGCTCGTCTTCAGAACATGGCAAAACAAGTTGGTGCGAAGGCCATGGTATCGTCCCGCAGCCAGCATGAGCTGGCAACAACTATCATGCCAGACGGAAAGCATATCCTTGTGGAAGCAGACGCATTTGCGCACCTATCAAATTCGGAACCCCTTCCACAATTGCCGGCAGTCCCGTCATCTGCCCTAATGTACATAATCTTCACTTCTGGAAGCACGGGTACACCCAAGGGTGTCAAGATCTCTCACGAAGCATATACAAGCAGCGCGTTCCCACGAGCGAAGGCTGTTGGTTATACGGAGGAGTCCAGGGTTCTCGATTTTGCATCCTACGCTTTCGATGTTAGTATCGACAGCATGCTTTTGACTTTGGCAAACGGCGGTTGCCTTTGCATTCCCTCCGATGAAGATCGACTGAACGATATTAATGAAGTCATACGAAAAATGAAAATCAACTACGCAGGTATAACTCCGTCTGTGGCCCGAATTCTGGAGCCAGATGTGATAGCATCGCTGAGTGCATTGGGTCTGGGAGGAGAGGCAGCGGCGGCGACGGATGTGACACGCTGGGGTCAAGACACTAGGATTGTCATAGGTTACGGCCCCTGTGAGTGCACGATTGGATGTACGGTGAACAGCGATACTGCTACCGGTAGAGACTATATCTCTATTGGGACAGGAAACGGCGCAGCCATCTGGATTGCTGACCCTAATGACCACAATGTGCTAATGCCCGTCGGCGCTGTGGGTGAGCTACTTGTTGAGGGCCCAATTGTAGGGCAGGGCTACTTAAATGATCTAGAAAAAACTGCAGCCGCTTTCATCCACGACCCAACCTGGCTTGTTGCTGGCCACAATGGCTATGCTGGCCGCTCGGGGCGTCTGTACAAGACTGGAGACCTTGGAAGATATGATCCAGATGGTTCTGGGGGTATTGTCTTCGCTGGGCGAAAAGACACACAAGTCAAGCTGCGCGGACAACGTGTCGAGCTAGGTGAAATCGAGAGCCAACTTAACGCCAGACTAACCGCAGAAATCACTGTAATTGCGGAAGTGATTAAGCCTCAGTCTTCTGGGGGCCAGCCCACGTTGGTGGCATTCCTTGCGTCCCAGTCTACAAAGAAGAATGGGGAGACTGAGCTAAAGTCGGCAGAGCTATCCGACGACCTGCGTAAAACGCTGTCAAAAGCTGATGCAGAAATCGCAAAGGTTTTGCCGCGTTATATGGTGCCAAACGCATATATCCCGGTCAATTACATCCCTGTCTTAATTTCGGGAAAGACGGACCGCAAACGGCTTCGTGAATTCGGTGCCACGGTAGATTTACAACAGCTGGATCAAGGCACAAACAGCGAGCTTGCACGGGAGTTGACGGACCTTGAGCAACGGTTGCGCCAAGGTTGGGGCCAAGTATTGAAATTGGATTGCGAAGGTATTCGACCTGACGATAATTTCTTCGCACTCGGTGGTGACTCCCTGGCGGCCATGAGGCTTGTGTCTGTCTGCAGAGCGGACGGTCTCGATCTCAGTGTCACCGGCACCTTTGGCCACCCTACACTTTCAGCGATGGCCAGCGTCGTCAGTATTATCGACTCGAAGGTGAAGACAGAAACACCGGCATTTTCAATGATCACCCAGGCTGTAGAGAACGCCCGTCGGGAAGCATCAGAAGCCTGCGGGTCAGATCCTGCATCCGTTGAAGACATCTACCCTTGTACTCCCACGCAAGAGTCGCTTTTCACCTTCTCGCTGAAGTCAGTCAAGCCATACATCGCCCAGAGAGTCGCTCGAATTCCCTCGCACATCAGTTCCGATGCTTGGAAGAAGGCATGGAGCGAGGTTGTAGCAGCAAGCCCCATCCTGCGCACTCGCGTGGCCCAGCTGCAGGAACGTGGTCTTCAGCAGATCGTACTGAAGGAAACTATCTCCTGGAGGTCTTCGACCGATCTTAATCAGTACCTAGAGGCTGATCGGAACGAGAGAATGAATCTTGGAGAAAGCCTAGCTCGATACGCCATAATTAGCGATCCACAGACTGAGACGAGGTACATGGTCTGGACGATTCATCACGTGGTCTACGACGGGTGGTCAGAGCCAGTAATTCTCAAGAATGTCAGTGACGCCTTGCAAGGACAGCCGGTTGAAACCCAGGCACAGATCAGAGACTTCGTCAAATGGGTCCGAGATACAGATGAAGTTGCTATGCAGGACTTCTGGCAACGAGAATTAAAAGGCGCAGTCGGACCTCAGTTCCCCCGGTTACCCACGAGAGACTACTTGCCAGTTCCGGACGCTATGGTCGAACGTCAGATACCGCTTGATACAGGTTCCGGTTGGCCTTTCACATTGGCAACACTTATTCGCGGTGCTTGGGCCCTAGTGGCATCACAGTATACAGGGAGCGACGACGTTGTGTTCGGCGAAACGCTCACGGGGCGAGACATTTCGTTGCCAGGAGTGGAAAGCATTGTGGGTCCATTGATTGCAACAGTACCTATCCGCGTACGTGTCCCTCGAACAAGTTCCGTAGAATCTTATTTGCAGACTGTGCAACAAAGTGTTGTGGCCCGTACTCCATATCAGCATATGGGAATGCAAAACATTCGGAAGGTCAGCCAAGACGCGCAACATGCATGTGAAGCTGGTACAGGTTTGGTCATCCAGCCAGAGCCGGAGTATGTGGGCAGCGAACTGGGTTTTGAGCTTGGAGATGTCGTACGGGAAGCGCTGCACTTCAATCCATATCCCCTCATGTTAGGCTGTGGTATCCGAAAGGGTGGTTTCAGAATATGCGCAAATTTCGATAGCTCCCTGGTGGAGATCCCACAAATGGAGCGAATCCTCGCGCAGCTCGAAGCGGCTTGCTTGCAGCTGACGAAAGGTCTCTCTAGAAGGATCAACGAAATATCCTGTCTGCCTGAGGCGGAACTGGATCAGATCTGGCAATGGAACCAGGTTGCCCCGTTGTCCTTGGACGAATTATCGGGAAGGCTTCGAGCAAATGCGAACATCAAGCCAGGATCAGTTTACCCTCCTACGGTGGTTCCCTGGGTGTGCGACCCGCGGAACCCGTCGTTGTTATCGCCAATTGGCTGTGTGGGCGAGCTCTGGCTTGAAGGCGCTTTCCTTTCAGGAGATGCCATTGATTCGCCCTCCTGGCTCCTGGCTGGCAGCCCTAATTTCAAAGGCCGGGCGGGAAGAGCGCAGCCGACCGGAGACATGGTTAATTTACAAGAGGACAGAAGCTTAATATTTGTTGGTAGAAAGGAGGATATTGTGCCAGTTCAAGGGCATGCGGTGGATATCGCCGATGTCGAGTCTCACTTTGCAAAATACCTCCCACCACATGTCCGGGCTGCGGCTGCCGTCTTCCAACCATCTTCAGACGACGCCAACTCTGTGACAGAACAAGAGCTGGCCATATTCATAGAGCAACAGCCCTCTGACGAAGACAGTGTTGAGCTCCTATCAGCGAAGTATGACATCGCTTGTGAGGCTTCAGACACCCAAGACCTCTCAACGTCTATTCGTGCCACAATTCCCGCCAGTCTTACCATTGCACTAAAGCGACTCAGAAAGTTTATGCAAGACTCCCTTCCATCATACATGGTCCCCTCTGCCTATGTCGTCCTTGACAAATTGCCCACTGAGATGGGTGAAGTCAATCACGCCTTGCTCAAACAGCTAGCCTCCAATATTCCAAAACACGTACTCATCCAGCTTCGTGAAGCCTTCCAGCAGGCCTGGACGAAGAACCTAGGGCAAACTAATATGTCCCTCCCCGAAAGTATCCTGCGGTCCGCCTGGGCAAAGATACTAGGAATCAGTCCCGAGAAGATTGATGTCGATGATAACTTTTTCCGCATGGGCGGTGACTCTGTTCTAGCGATGAAACTGGTCTCTAGCCTTCGTGCGCAGGGGCACAGTTTGTCAGTGGCCGACATCTTCCAACACATGCGTCTTGGCGATGCAGCTAAAGTATTGAAACTGGGCCAGGTATCGCAACAGAAAGCCCAGCCTTACAAGGCTTTCTCAACTCTAGGCCGTGTGGATGTAGAGCAGTTCGTGTCCGAAATTGTCCGGCCGAAACTTGCTGATGTTACGTGGTCTATCCAAGATGTATCTCCGGTGACAGACTCCCAAGCACTCGACGTTAGAGCTACCATCCAGGGGCCGCGCACTTCGATACAATATACCATGTTGTACCTGGACCAGAGCATCGATCGAGAGCAATTGTTCCGCGCCTGCAACGACCTGGTCAAGACGCACGACATTCTGCGCACTGTCTTTATCGAACACGAATCTACCTTCTTCCAGGTTGTTTTGGATGAGTTGGTCGTTCCGGTAGCCATGCACCGGGCTGATAAGGATCTTGACCAATACATCAAGGATCTTTGCACATCACACACAGAATCCTTCCACATAGGGTCGTCCTTTTTCAAGTTGCTCCATGTCGAGGGCGGCGATGGCCAAGAATGCCTCATCCTAGGTCTTTCACACGCTCAGTATGACGGAATGTCTCTGCCTAGGCTGCTACAAGATCTGGAAACTTTGTACACTGGAGGAAAGATCGTCGACTTCGAGCCTTTTTCAGCATACATTGCACGGATTTCCGATGAAGGTGTCCAAACCAAAGCAATCAACTACTGGCGCAACCTTCTGGAAGGGTCATCCCTGTCTGTTCTAGAGGGAACGTCAGTGCAGGCCACCGACAAAGCCATATTCCAAACTAAACCCGTTGATGTCTCCCAGCCTCTTGACCTCGAAGAGGTCACGACCGCGAACTTACTCACTGCGGCCTGGGCACTGGTGCTGGCACGCCGTCTCCAACAGCCAGATGTGACATTTGGTGGCGTCACTTCAGGCCGAAACATTGACCTCACAAATGTGGAAAATGTTATGGGTCCCTGCTACCAGCTAACCCCCATCAGAGTCGCGTTCCAGTCACAGTGGACCGCGATGGATCTACTGCGATTTGTTCAGAGGCAAAGCGCCGAATCTGCTGCTCATGACTTCCTAGGATTCAATAATATCTCCAAGCAATGCACAAAATGGTCATCAGAAGCAACATGCTTCGACTCTCTCGTCCATCATCAGGACTGGGATGACTTTGACACCATGCCTTTTGCCGGGGGAACTTGTAAGGTTGATATCCTGAACCCGGATGGGGATGCCCCTTATCCTTTGAAGGTTGTTTCATTTGTCCGTGGAGGGCAATTGAATGTCGGAGTCGCTGGAAGTGAAAGGGATTCGGCGTTCGTGAACGCAGCCCTTGATGAGTTGGCTGCCACGGTCAAGGAACTGGCGACGCGTCGGTCGGAGCACGTGTTGCTTGATGGTCACATGTTCTAGGCCCGAGATTGGTCAAAGTCGCTCACATTGAGTCGTGGATAACAATTTCATTCTGATCTTCTTGCGTTTATTTCTCCTAGGAGTTCATTGTCTTCTATTTGTTATATCCTACTAGTATATTAGTTATTAGAAATGTCGACTACAATTTTAAAACAAATATTCTTGGTTGGTGTCTACCCTACAGTCACGGGACTTTGGCTTGCAACCACTTTAGACGAACTTGTATAAGTGAAAGTTGATTGAAAGAAAACATCGGGGAATAGGTATAGATCTGTGACTCAAGTTTAATCGCAGTTACTACTATCGTTGTGTTTTGCTTATCCTCGAAGCATAAGGAATCCTATTGGCAAAGATATATTGTTCTCAAAGCCCTAAGGTCTACATGCTTGTCAGATAGGAATATATATTCTCAAACACGATCGTCCGTCATGGATGTGAACAATTTCGATATTTAGATTTGTACTACCCATATTGGATAGTGAATGAATATAAGGATTACGTAGATACGCTCTGATTGATCATTTCTGTGAGTTGCTTTGGGTTCAACTGTGAAGCGAAATGAGGCAAGTTCAAGATTTTACCGTTGCCAAGCTATCGCTGGACAAGGACGATGAAGACTATGTTGTATTTGTCACTTATTATCTTGCATAGTATAAAAACCATAAGTTGAATATTATCATATATAGAGTCAGAAAAGAAACAGCGCTATTACAAATATGTACGAAGTCTATCAGGGGAATATATAAAAAACAGTCTTGCAGATGTGCAACCAAAATGTTCCAAAAACCGCAATAAAGGATTACCCGACGAAACACGCGATCACGTGGCCACTGTTTGATGCATCACGTTTGCTCTATAGCTGTCCGACCTTTCAAGCAACTCATCGTGCGATCCACGATCAACGCATTTACCCCCCTCGATCAAGAAGATGATATCTGCTGCTCTAATTGTATGGAGGCGATGGGCGATGGCAATGACAGTAATACCCTTTGCGGCCTTTTCGAGCCCGTCTTGCAGTAGCTTCTCCGATTCAGCGTCCAAAGCGCTGGTCGATTCATCGAGAATCAGCAGTTTAGGCTTCCGAACGAGGGCCCGAGCAATAGACAATCTCTGCTTCTGACCTCCCGAGAACTGGCTACCATTGGGCCCGCAAAGAGTCTTGTAGCCCTCTGGCAGCGCTTCGATAACGTCGTGGATGTTGGCAAGCTTGCACGCCTCTTTGATTTCCTCGATAGTTGCTTCATGTCCTGGCCTAGCACCAAGCCCGATGTTGAACTCAATACTACCCTCAAAAAGCACGCTTTCTTGCGGTACTAGAGCGATCGAGTCACGGAAGTCAACACCACGGTGCTTGGTAACGTCGACACCATCGATCACGATGGATCCGGTTTCGGGCGTGTACAACCGTTCCACCAGCGAAATGATGGTTGATTTACCGGCACCACTTGGTCCGACGAGGGCACAGAATTGCCCAGGACGAATATCGACGTCCAAGCCGTTTAGCACCTTTACATCCGGCCGAGCGGGGTATGCGAAATGGATATTTCGGAGTTGCACGCTCGAGGCCTGGTTGTTGCCAGACACGTACGCTGACTTCGTTTCAGCTGTCTCAAGGTCTTTCTCCTCGGAAGAAGAGATAGCAGGTGAACGGGATGGTACGCGTCCTTGCATTTTGTCCGACCCAATCTCGATCAGACCCAAGATTCTTGCCATCGCCGCTCGGGCGGCGGAAAGCTCCGGTGCAAGGGCAAACATCTGACTCCAGAGCAATGCGCTGACCAGGAGCGAGAATACTACAATCAGGAACTGTGTTTGCGTGTAGTTGCCATTGATGATCTGTTTAGAACCCCACCAATAAGCCAACGCATTGACACAGTTACCTAGAAAGTATGTCATTGCCTGCCAAAGACTTGCATGAAGAGTGACTTGGAATGTCTCCTTGCGGGGTCCTTTTAGTGATCGTCGGTAAGTCCTCAAAGTGTCCTCTTCAAGGGATAAGGATGCAATTGTTTTGATCGACGTGACTGCCTCTACACCAATATCGACTGACTTGGTGTATGCGTTCTCGTGGCGTTCCTCGAATTTGCCAAGTACGTGAAGTTCCATAAGACCGGCTCCAAGAAGGAGTGGTACCAAAGCCAGGCAAACCAATGCGATTCTCCAGGCGATAATATGGGTCAAAATGATTGCTGCAACAAGGTTAACGGAGATAGAGAACAATGTTCCAATGACGGAGCCGCTCAGTCCCGCCAAGGCGTTACCGTCTCGAGTAATATATGAGAGGAGCAAGGCGGGTGATCGACCGTTAGATTGGTGCCACTGGAGATCTTGCTCAAACAGTGAGCGGAATGACAAGACTCTGACTGTGAAGACGATTTTCTCCGATACCCAGCCAAACCCGGTCCAGCTAACCAGGTTCGCGAAAAATTCAATAATGGCAAGTACGAAGAACATGAGTCCGAAGAAGTTTCCGGCACTCCGAATATAGCTCTCACTGTGACAGGGATTCAGACTTCCAACGGTGTTTCCGAAAATCACGGCTTCGCCAGAGAAGGCGCCGCCGACAATGCTGGAACCTAGAAGTGCGAGGAAAATGAAAAGTAGATGTGGTCTCAGTGTTGGCGCATACCCGCGCAGTAGCGCCCACAGAGATTTCTTGGGAGTCTCTGGCTCTTCTTCCTCTGCAGCAGGTTCAGCAGGCTCGGGGACTGGAGATGCACTTGCTGAGACTTCTTTTTTCTCGGCGGCTCCCATACCATAGTTGGAGACACTGCTTTCCTCGATACCAGCGTCAGATAAAGAGGCCTTGTCAGACTTCCCGATTTCATCTGCGCTAGTTGTCTTATCTTTCTTGCCGGGGGCAGATCCCAGAGTTTGCAGATTCACCAGGTCAGCGTACGCTCCTTTCTTAGCCATCAATGTCACGTGATCTCCCTGTTCAACGATATGTCCCTTGTGCATAACGATAATATTGTCGGCGCTGGTGATTGTGGACAGACGATGGGCGATTGTGATCATAGTTCTGCCACTGGCAATGTTTGAGATGGCCCGTTGAATACGCTGCTCACTCCTTGAATCGAGCGATGCTGTGGCTTCATCCAATATAAGTACCGCAGGATCCTTGATGAGGGCCCTAGCAAGGGAGACTCGTTGCTTCTGACCGCCACTGATCAGTCGCCCACTAGAACCGACAAGTGTACCGTAACCATGCTGTAATACACTGATAAAGCCATCTGCATCAGCAAGCGTCGCGGCCTTTCGCACTAGATTGACAATTTCAACAGCTTCAGAGCCTCGCTTCTCTGCTGCAGCCATAATATCCACACCTTCCCTGACTTCCGCTGCCAAATCTGCAAGGTCAGTACTTAGAAGTGTCGCCTTCAGATGAGCATGACTAGGATTGCTCGAGTTGATCAAGCCATGTGCGATGTTTTCCAAAAGTGACCGATCGAGCAGCGAGGGCTCCTGCTGCACCAAACTGAGGAAGCTTCTCAAATCACGGGTATTGACCTCACGAAGGTCGTGACCGTCAAAGAGGACCTGCCCATCCGTGGGATCATACAGCCTTGTGACCAAGCCGGCGATAGTGGACTTGCCACTTCCAGATAGACCGACAAGGGCAGTATGCTTGTTGGCTGGAATGGAGAGACTGATCTGGTCAAGCACCGTGATCTCGGGCCGGGAGGGATAAGTGAATGAGACATTTTTGAATTCGAATCCACCTTCTGCCTGTGAGAGGTGAATACCTGATTCACTGGTAGCGTCAATTTGTGGCTGGCGGTCGATGTCTGCGCGCAGCTTTTGGAACGAGGCAACAGCTGCCGTGAACAGGTGAAGGAATGGAGCTACCTGACTCAAGAGCAAGGTAGCTTCAACGAGGACGAAAATAACTGTAAATGTTGCACCAACGGTGACACCAGCCGTGTCAGTGCCTACTGAATCCGCAACACGTTTGCTGCCTTGCCAGAAGGCCAGACCATTTGCAGAATACGCGATAAAATACAGAAATCCAGATTGTATTCCCACGGCGGCAGCCTTCTTCAAGCCCTCTTGTTCTGAAGCCTTCAGAGCCTTGGAAAACTTGTCTTCCAGTCGATAACTTGCGCCAAAGGCCTGCACCACGACGGTGTTGGAGAGCGCCTCGGAGGCAATTGATGCAGCAGTCGCGGCGTAATCTGACATACGTCCAGAGTACTTCTCAATATAATGGCTCCCCACAAATGACATTATGAAGTAGGCAGGAACTAATGAAATCAGCATTGCTGCCAGCCGGTAGTCTTTGATGAAGGCTACAACATATGCCGTGATGAAAAAGGACAAGGTCGATAAGCATATTCCCACTTTCTCTGATGTGCCCGATCGAATCGCCTGGATATCACCATTGAGTCGAGATGCGAGTTCTCCCGGAGGCAGATCATCGAAGAATGAAGGTTCCTGTCGCAGCAAGTTCTCCAGATATGTTTCCCGCAGTCTCTGCGCCAGCCGAGCACCATTCAAGCTCCAGCAGGAAAGATGTATATAAATCGCAACGAATTGAGCAATGGCCAGATATACGATGATCAGGATTTTGCCGTTAATGTCATTTTGGTAATCGGCATCGGAACCAGTCGATTCGGTTTCCTCACATGTTACAGCGTTGAAGTCGTCTAGCAGTTGACCGAACAAAATAGCGATGATTGGGAAGGGTACACCAGCCGCTGCTGAAGATACTATGCCCAACAAAAGCCTGCCTATGTCAACTTTTGAAGGATTGCCGGCCAACAGGAGGCTGGGGTAGCCTGCAAGCTTCTTGCCGAGCTTCATAGTGACCTGGCGTCGACAATATCCGTTGGGCACCTTATGATTGTCGTTGTCGTGTGCTTGGATTGCAAAATTGTCGTCCGGGTCATTGATTTTTGGGGAACCCGTTCATCGACAACGCGTATGTAGGAAGGAGGAAATGGTTGAGTCACCACGGAGGAAAATGCATCCACGCGTTAAGGGGATCTCATTTTGAGTCCGAGGTCGCAAAGGAAAAGCAATCACCGAGACAAGGTGACTTTACTTCTGGTGATGCCTGAGGGCCTGAGGGGTGTCATGTCAAGTGGGACCGGCGTATCGTTACGTAAGATTATCAGATTGATAAAAATCTTAAGAGAAAATTTCAACCATGGGCCACCCCACCAGGAGTCGGACATATCCGGCATAGGAAATGGTTCAACGACGCCGTTCGGATCCACTGACTGCATCGAGAACAAACTGGAAACAAAAAAAGAAAAATGAACTAATTCGTTGGTGAGTGATACGTACTCCGTAAGCCCGGCTGTATGCTAACTTACCAGTATTGTGATCTAGGTACGAGTACAATACGGGTCCCCACACGGCGTATCGTACGTATGGAAAGTTGATACAAGTTGTGGAATACCCTAATGTATGTCTATTGACCAACAAATTACAGATTTGTATCGGCGAAATTGAGCAAGGCAATGGAGTCACTAGCTGTCTACGGAAAGTTTCGGTATTGGAAATATTTGGTCCAGCCGCCCTAGTAGCTAGAAAAAAGCTGTGCCTACCTTTCCCCCCCTCGCGTGCAAGGATATTGGCCAGTGGTTACGAATCTTTCCCACGCGGTCGTTGCCACAACCAATAGCTCCATCAAGGTGGATAAGGCATGGTCCGATCGTTCTCCGGTGTGGTCTGTTAGGCTTGCCTTAGTCGCGAAGCGATCCAACTTGAAAAAAGGCGCCCAGGAAGCTTGTCCCACGAAGATCTCCCAACTTCTATCTCACCTCGCAGAAATCTCTTTCGATCAGAGTGTAGTAGAGTGCATTCTCTACTCTCAACATGTTATCTTCGTGGCAGAAGAAGTTCTTCGAGAAATCGGATGGCCCAACCGAGGCTAACCCGAGCCCTCCGGAATACGGGACCGGTGAAGATACTCATCCAGGCTCAAAACGCCCGGAGGATGTGGTCTATGATGATGTTTCAAGGGACGACGTGCCCGATGATACAGCTCAGGATGGTGTAGCACAAGCTGAAGCCATCACATTAACATGGAACAAATGGTCCCTGGGATCGGCCTATGCTCTGTGAGTTTAAACCCAATACCTTTGAGAAGACAACAGCTGATACAGAATAGCATGTGGCTCCTGTACTTTGTGAATGCTTTTCAATCTTCAATCACTGGGAATCTATCGGCCTACATCACTAGTGGATTCGAATCACACTCCCTGATCCCGACCATTGGTGTCGTGTCCAGCGTCATGTCAGCCGCAACTTATATGCCACTGGCGAAGATTCTGAACCTGTGGGACCGCTCCATTGGATTCCTCATCATGGTCCTATTCTCAATCCTTGGCTTGGTATTGTCTGCAACCTGCTCAAACATTGCAACGTACTGTGCAGCCCAGGTAGGTCGATTTCTGATTATCCGTATGCGGCAATTGACTTACCCGTTCAAAGGTGTTTTATAGTATCGGGTTTGCCGGGTTGATTTTCAGTATCGATGTTATCACAGCTGATACTTCATCGCTGCGCCATCGAGGCCTTGCTTATGCATTTACTTCTTCTCCTTATATTATCACGGCCTATGCAGGCTCGGCTGCTTCTGAACACTTCTACGAGTCAAACTGGCGATGGGCATATGGCTGTTTTGCCATTGTTCTGCCCGTTGTTGCCTTCCCAATGTTCTGTCTACTTCGGTACAACCGTCACCTGGCGAAGAAGAATGGCCTCTTGAAGCCGAGGGAGAAGAGCGGCAGGACGCTGATGCAGAGCTTCGTCCACTACGTCATCGAGTTTGATCGTAAGTTCTCATGCTCCTACCATGAAAGCTTTCAACTAATGAATTCAGTTCTGGGAACCTTCCTTCTCGCAGCCGGTCTCGTTCTTTTCCTCCTCCCCTTTACTATCGCTGGCTCCGCGGAAGATGACTGGGCATCTGCTCACATCATCGTTATGCTCGTTGTCGGTTTCGTCGTCCTAATTGCTTTCGGTCTTTCCGAGCGCTACCTCGCCCCGGTGCCCTTCCTTCCATACCAAATTCTTCTCTCCAGAACAGTTTTGGGTGCATGCCTTATCGATGTGACCTACCAAGTTGCATACTACTGCTGGTTCGACTACTTCACATCATACCTACAGGTCGTATATGGCACTAGCATTGCAACTGCTGGATACATTAGCAGCATCTTCGACGTGGTTTCCGGAGTTTGGCTTTTTGTTGTTGGTTTCTTAATCATGAAAACTGGTCGTTTCCGCTGGCTAGTCCAGTTTGCCGTGCCACTTTATCTTCTTGGAGTGGGCCTGATGATTTATTTCCGCAACCCAAGCTGGTCAGTGGGCTACACCATCATGTGTCAGGTCTTCCTTGCATTTGCCGGCGGTACGATGATTATCTGTCAACAGGTTGCTGTGCAGGCTGCTGCTGACCACAACCACGTCTCCTCGGCTCTTGCTTTCCTCAACTGTTTCGGCAACATCGGTGGTGCGATCGGCGGCAGTATCTCTGGTGCTATCTGGACGCACACTCTGCCTGATGCACTGAAGCGTCTTCTGCCCGACTCCGTCAAGAGCGACTGGGAATCGATTTACGATGATCTTGACGTTCAGCTGAGCTACCCAAGAGGCTCAGCCGAACGACAGGCCATTTCCCTTGCTTATGCTAGCTCACAGAAGAACATGTTGATCGCTGGAACGGCTATCATGGCCCTGTCGCTTATCTGGATGTTTGTCATGAGAGACATCAAGCTTACGAAGCAGCAATCCAAGGGTATTCTGTTCTAAACCATGCGTTGTGCCTGCCGACATCAACAACAAAGCGCTATATTTCACGCAAAATATACAAGTTTGATGTGTATCATTTGTACCGTGGCTACGGGCTACGGACTATTGAACGATGCAGGTCTCTCGGAGGTTGGAGAGACACTTCTTTTTTGAAATTTTTGGATTATTTGTCTAGGTGATACCAGTCTATATAACGGGCGATGCGGTGGTGATTCCCAACAGGGGTGAAGGGAATGAAGATATCCAAGGAGTACCGCTACCTAGTGATAGACATAACTTAATGTAATACTACGCGACGCCATTCATGGCTTTGACCTTGTTTCCTTCCTCCTCACCCTTCCACCATGTAGGATTGGATGTAAATATCTAGCAATTACCATCGCAACTCCGACGTATGCAGTATATAGAATCCTGATAGACTTTGCTGATGATATACACCATGGTGGCTTCGAGAATACTAAAAATTCTGCTTCTTACCACACCCAATTATAGAGCACATTCTCATATGCAGTTGGAGCTGCAGCCACATCCATGCCTGCATATTTGCGATGTACTCCAAGAGCCGATTTCTTGCCAAGTCCCCATTTCTGATCGGTAAGACGATGGGGCACAGGCTTGATTGCCGTCGACATCGGTAATTGTTGGAAGGAGTGCATATGGCCCACTGTGATGGATTACGAGGCCCAAGCTGGCGTATATTCGCAATCAGGATAATTATTGGAGGACCTCCAATCTCCTACAGCTGCTTCGCTTACTGGCCCACCCCAACTTGCGGCAAAAGCGATGTATGATGAAAGTTTTTCTACATGAACATTGTGATATCAACCTGGAAAGCAACCAGGTAAATCATTACTGCAAGCGGTATGCGCTGTCAAAGAGACAAGCAAAACCAAGAGATAGTGGAACTGCGCTGCCGAGATACCTAGTGTGGTGTTCGCGACTCTTAGCGCTACATGGAAATTACAGACCGAGCAATTATCCCATCCAAGACTTTTTAGTGACCCTTGGAAAAGCTTCGGCTGTTGTGGAGAGTCCGAGACAGAACATATTGCGGCATCCATGCCCAAGCCGCCTAAACGGACAATGAGGCCAACTAGCGTGCGATTGATAAACATCCGACTTCCACCAGGTAGATTAATTCATTCGGCTCAATCTTCCTCGTGCGGTATGGTGCCAGTCCGAAGCGAATGCTATTAGCCCTATCAGATGATCAGATAACTTCCACTGTTACAGCCGTGTTTGCTGTACGGCACGGTATGGAAACGGACCCACCGTGCGGTACTTTACGACCGGACCGTTTCGTATTTCGCCGTTGGCGGGCCCTCTTTTTGCAAAAATACTAGTGGAACCACAATACTAGTCGCGTGGTATTAATCTAGATTTGGCAATGAGACAAGGATACAGATGTCTCATGTGCCCTGCAAATATTGCGCCCTACACGATATTATGTACGTAATGGGGAAAGAAGCTCTTCGGAGTTTTAATATAACCATAACGTTATGAATTGGCGTAGTGGGCTTGGCTCGCCGTCTGGCCTCACCCGGATCACGATTCTACCGTTTTTTCATCTTATCAATCAGTTACTAGAGAATGAAACCCCGACGGTTCCCCATCCTCGCATCCGCTGCATGACGCAGTGGGTCTTCTTCACATGGAGTGTTGAGGACTGTGGCGGCCTGGCTGGCAGTGTTTCAATGTCTCTTCCGTTGCCGATACTTGGCTCCCTCTACGCAGAATAATGCTGGTGTGAATGACAGGCTATGGACATAGGGCCACAGCTCGAGTAAAACCGCGGTCCCTTCTGTCAGCTCGTCTAGGTACACTGCAGCAGCTATAGCTTCTGAACACCGTCGCTTTTACGAGGCGTGGAAAGGAATGTTGCATATAAAAGCGATGTTTAGGTTACTACTTACCCATGGCCTTGCCACCTTAACACTACTATGCCAGCGGCTCTTAATGAAGCCTTCAGTCATTTGAATATTTTAAATCTAATCTAGTGCAAGTCATATTATAACAGTAGTGTGGAAAAGAGATAGATCGGACAGAGCGATATGATTTCTAAATTGTGGTCTTATTACCTTATTACTCTCTTGTACAGTCGGAGATAGTTTCATTTATTCAGCTTCCTACTCCTTTCTAGACTAGGGTATGCATTGAAATAAATTAGAGGTCTTTACAGCTCACTTCACCGTTAATAGTCATATTGTAGTCCTTACGTGAGGCTCAAGTTTATTGATTCTTACCAGTAGATATGGAATCTCTTTGGTACACTCATATACCTGATATTCAACCTGTTCAACATATTCTTGTGATGCCTTCAGGCGCTTCTTCAAGTTTTCGAGCTTGTTAGTTTGACTTGAGCTATAAAAATATATCTTTGGTCGCTTTCTAGACCACGTTGCTCTATTTTTGTAGTCGTTTCTAAGTTGAGAGGCTTTGTTAAACTTCTGTTTTGATGTCAGTCTGCTTGTTAGTTGCGATATTCTTTACATCGGTTATTGTACCTGGACTTATATCAAGGTGATTGTCACCTATAATTTAGCTTATGTGTTCTGCAGTCCCTGACGGTTGGAACCTTTCGTTATCATCGAAAACAGTACCTTTCCTTTACTTTGATGAGGGACTTGTAGATACAATCTCCACTAGTGCGTAATGCATCACCAATGTGCCGTATAAGAAACATTCTTTTAGGAGACTTTGAAAGACTCGTTTATACAGCCAATGAGACTTTGGCTGGTGACTCAGGGCAGCAAACCCCCGCAGGAAGCTCAAAAGTGCAACACTAATGATGGTATCGTTTTCTTGTCCACTAGGAGCATAGCTCTTCAAGTTCCACCTTGATTCAAAGCCTAGATGCGGACATACAGAATCCGTGATGTTCAAATACCTATGGCTAAGCGTTGTTAACTTTCAATGCCGATATCATGTTTCGGCTATTCGATGAGATACTTTCGTGAGTTAGAGGAATAAATAAAGTTAAGTCAGTATGTAGTTGTAGAATGTGGATAGTGATACCGTTTGGTGGGAGAATATCGATGGCTATATAAGGAACAAAAGGCCGATGTGCATCTTTTGACACATCTTGGACTTGGATGAATCAGATGGCAAGAGAGGAGAAGAGAAAGAAATAGAAGGAGGAAAAGAGGACGGAGAGAAAAGGAGGATGGCATAGGGTGAAGGAATCGATACAGCTTCACCACTCGCATACTTTGGTCCAGGGAATAAAGGCATTTTCTACGCAATCATTATCGCCATGCCGTGTCCATGGTGGCTAAGGATTCATTGACTCTAACCATGTCCAAGGGAAATGTTTGGTAGAAACCCGATACTATGTCTTGTGCATTGTGATTATATTTGGGGGCACCGTTGAACCGGAAGCAATTGGATTGGACAGTATGCTGTTAGATCTGCTGACGAACCGATGGAATTCAGCTATGACGAGTGGCTTGTTTCAAAAGGCAAAGTCACCCTGAATAATTCGATGGATGACGAGCAAAACACGCTACATCGCCGTGATATACCAAATTGGCAGACATGCGGCGATCTTTTCGCCGGACGCATCAAGGTGAAATATCCGCAGCGCCTTAGAGGAGTTTGCGAGGGCCATAGTCGGGCAGATACTGGATATGCGAATGTATAGAGAGGTACAGCATTCGAGCCAGGACCAATTCTGTCCTAGATGGAGGTCCTTTGCGACACTTTTCGGTCGATATCTAAATCAATCATTTCACAATGAAGGCACACGGTGAAAGCTGCGTGCCTTTTGCCTGGCAATTTACGGCCAGAGAGTCTTAGAATGTAGTGGATGCATTCCTTGTATCGTGGATAAAAGGATCTAGCGTAGTACATCACTGATGGTACAGACACTTCTAGTGCTAAGTTGGCTACCTGGCTTGTAGATATACCCGGCTCTGCCATCCCTCTACACTGCGCAGACTTGTCTTCCTGCATGAATATCTTTGAAGTTTGAAACAGACCAAGAAGTAATTATAGGCCGATTTGCTTCAAAATCCACTCATCCTCCGCAAGCTCTTTTGCAGGGCTACGCTTCTCCGGCTCCCACTGCAACATCCTTCGCATCATACGTAAAAAGCTCTCCTTATCCTCGCCTTCAAGGGTTGTTTCCCTCTGCTCGAGCGGAGTGAGATTTTGCAACAAAGTTGGCTCATGAAATTCGCCCGTGTCGGAGAAGAACTTGTGGCTTTGCTTGCCCTGGGTAAGAAGGCCGGGTGGGGGAGGGCCAAGGAGATTTATCATCTCTGCCAGATGCGCCCTACTCCGGTATTTTTGGAATTCAGGGTCATGGCCTGTGAATAATGAACCCCCTTCGAAGATGTTCCAGATCTACGACGAGGTTAAACGTGCCTTTCAATTTTATTAGCCTACTTGGGAACTTACCATGCACCCTACATTCCATATATCGATACTGTATGACCATGGAATTTCCAAGATTACCTCTGGCGCTCTGTAGATATCAGGCTGGACATCTTCTAGATGTTCTACACCACCCAACATAGCCGAGCCAAAATCACATAGAACGGGGGCGCCTAGTTTCCCAGGGATCATTTGGAGGTCCCTGGATAAATAGATTGCTCTCCCATCTAACTCTTTCCTTGGAGAAGGATTATGGAGTTCGTCCTGTTCAAACTTGATGAAGACTGAATCGTCAGCGAGTTCAAACATGATGTTATTCGCCTTGATATCTAATCTAAGTTAACAACCAGCAAGAGCGGAGGGATCGAGTTGTTATATACCAGTATGTATAATCTGGCACTCTGTATGTAGGTAGTCTAGCGCTAGGAACACCCGTCGAAGTGTAAAAGCTAGGACCGGTTTAGGCAGTCTCTGGACGGGGTTACGGTGGAGGAACTCCCATACACTCTCAAATAATGGGGGATGAACGAGACACTGATGTTTATCTTCAGGCCCGTCAATGTGGAAAGAATCGAGCAGAGACCGAATGGCGTTGCGACCTGGATGTTTTGAAGGCCTGTCAATCCGCTGATACATTTTGAGCTCACCGTCCAGCTGGTGTCCCATGGAAGCAGCCTTGATAAATATTTTGAGGGTTACATAAGAGCAGGAACTGTTATTACCCTGCGTAAGCAGGTGGATGAGGAGCACTAGAGGGGCCTTACTTCATATCCCGCGCAAGCCATACGGTCGAGGTCGCACCATATCTCAATTTGCCTACGACTTGATATCGATCCTTGATTACTTCACCGATTCGAGTAGGATAGTAGCGCAAGGCAGCATAATCGGGTAGCGTTTCCTCTTCCAGGGCCTGAGTTGGAGAGATACGGCCGAAGTTTGGATTAGCGAAGTTGAGTGGCTTCCATGCCCGCCCTAGGAATCGGGGTAAAGACCGCGGAAGCCAAGATAACATTACGAAGAGCAGGTTAAGACTAAAGGAGGAGCTAAAGAGGATGCAGAAAATGTGCGTAAGGGCTTTTCACCAGTAATCAGTGTAGGTTAACCTATTACACGTAGAGAAAGGAGCAACTGGTTAGGGGAATGGAGTGGCTTGAACGAGTAAAGTCAGGGGGCTGGAACGTGGGCTATTTCACTGCCTGAGGCATGCATAGTTATGCGAATGGTACCGGGACCATAAAGCTGGGCAACAAACGCGAGTATTCAACGTCTTCTTTGCAGGGGGTTTAGAGAGGGCGAGCAACCACAGCCTGTTTCCATAGTAGGTGCTCCTCGCGACTGTCCTTTTTGTGACTCAGTTTTGCCGCCACGGGGAATACGCAGAGCAACTGAAAATGGTGAAATAGGTAGGGAGGCTACCTGACTGAAAAATGAAGCAATGCAATCAACGTGGCATTGGATTGCGTATTCCTTGCGTGGCTTAGGTACGGCTCAGGAGTGAACAAATCCTATTTCCCATGTTTTAGGCTGATATGTGGTAGCATGCCTTGCTCTGGGCAACAAAATATTCCTAAATGGTCCGGTTTACGAGGCTGAAGTCTAACTATATTGCATGAATCAATAAAAGCCGTGAAACTGAGACAAAGACGAACGTAAATTCGCCATAGGATGCCAGCCTCGCGTATATTCACCCCTCCTGTCCATGTCTCATTATAGTGTATCAGGCTGAACGCTGATTCCGTCTACCAGTGAGAATGCCTCCTTTCATCATTTCGCCGACAGTTTAAGATTCAGGAAAGTGGCAATGAATCAAATCAAAGACATAAAGAGGCAAGTTGTTGAGTATGAAATGTACTCGAGGAGGATAAGATTAAGGACGTCGTTCTATTAACACTGACATTATTCCCACTGGAGTTTATTGTAACAGCATATCGATATATCTACTAGGCCCATCCAAATGAAAGGCGTAAACACTGTCCTACCAGTACCAATCAGTCTTGAACCACTCTAATATATCATCTTAGCTAACATCGTAAAGGAACGGTGCGTTTGTACAAAGAAGTTCGATGAGTTCTAGAACTCGGGTAGAATTAAAACCAGTACGCGAATACCCGAGACACAACTTTGCCAGTCGCTGTCAGCGTTGATCTGGTCTACATCACGTTTGGCCCAGTCTTTGTCAACCATTCCAGTGAGCATCCCGAGACATGTACACATCGTCATCTAAAGGAATCATAGAACACCAGGTACAAGACTGGTAACGAGATGGTCTCGGAGGTGATGTTTCATGTCCCACACGAGAAAATATCCACTGGAGCGTCATTGCTGCAAGTGCAGCTGCAGATCCTGGGGTCTTCAGATACGAATTGGTGGCTGTGCCGTAGTGCTGTACGTTCCCGTCGCTGGTCCTGACGCCACCATGCGTTTCTAGTGCACCTGGTAGGTATGCATACCCTGTTAGGATATCACAGATGTTCTAGAATTCTACCAACAGAGCTTGTGGTCGGGAACGCGCAGCTTTCTCACTTCCCAATTACATATCCTGCTTTGGAAGGTAACCAAACCTGCCATACCTTGTGCAGGCAGTAGTGTGGTGTATAGCAACGTTCTAACCCAAGTTTCAACCAAGTTGAGATGAAATCACAATGGTGGCTCCGTACAGAAGTTCCCCATTTGAGTCTATACGAAGCTCCATTCGGAGGGTTTAGTAGCTAGCCCTAAGCGGTGGATAAAGTATGAAGTCTGCAAGAAAATATAGCTACGGATCTATGAAAATCAATCTGTAGCCTCAGGCAAAGCGCATAACGTTAAGTTTGTGACCCCTCTCGTTTACGCTTAACGTCGTCTTTCAAGCCCGTGGACTTCATAGCACATTTCCCGCCCTTCCACTCGACTGATATCGAGCTTGTTAGAGCGATGTTGCAACGAACGCCTGGGTCGAGCCTAGATTTCTCTAATCAATATTAAATCCAATAAGTTGTCTATGCAGGTTTGGTCAGCAGTTCCAGAGGAATCCGTCCGTTCGTTACATTGTCTTAAACACTTCACATGTGCGCCTTCTAGAAGGGTGAAGTCCAGCACGTCACCTATCATACTCTTAATTCGTGGTTCTGTTTCATTGCCTCACGTTTCATGTTCCATCGCTCCTTTTCAGCTCTGATTACTCTACCATTAGCAGAATCTGATGGCAATTATGACGATGATGCCTATGTCTCCGAATGCTTAACGAGCTACCTCCTAACTTGATGGACAGCAAGTCCGACGAAAAATGACCTATTTATTGCCCATCTCCTCTGCACCAAATGAGAAACTGTCGACAATTCCATGAACTGAAAGATCATCTCTATTTCCTACTATTGTGCTTTGATCCGTTTAACTGCAACACTGACAGCGATGTTAACTCCCTCAACCACACATCCAGAATCACCATTCGCGGAGCCATCATATCCTGTATTCGTTTATGAACGGATTCCAGGGGCTTGGAGCTTTCTCGGAGTTATGCCTCATTATCCGACTGACACGGTGTCACCGATTCGGGAGGAGGTTGACGATGGCACTGGTGTCTGCCCCCCAGGCTATACCCTTGTCGCCATGCAGCCGTGTTTCGTGTACGCCCTAAGCTTCATTCCACCAGGTCTACCAGAAATCAAACCAACTGACTTTTATATTTAGTGGCTATATAGTCCCCGATGAGTCCAGCGAAGCAATACAGTGCGGTGACTGCCCAGGAGCGAATCCAGCAACTGCGACGATCACTCGCTCGCCTCCTGTACCGGTGGAAACCACGTCGCCAGTCACTTCACTTGAACTATCCACATTCGACTACTCCAGAGGGTACAGAGCAGCTCGTGATGCGACTTATGCTCTCCTTCTTTTGATCATGGTTGTCCTCTTGAGCCTGGTGGCGCGGTCTTACATGCGCCGAAGCAAGAAGGGTTCCCGGGAAAACGCGAAGATATCACTTCCTGTGGCGGACTTGCCACAGAAGTCACCTTCAGGACCTCTGGCTATCGAGAAAGCCTGGAATGTTTGATGCCGGGGCATACGGCCAGCTGACCAATGTCATCCACACGGAATGGTGAGCTTTAGATAGACATGCAGTCCATGGAATCATCCTTCGGTTCGCCACATCCAAGGACAAAGGCTGTCCTATTCTGGGTCAGTAGGATGAACCAAGGGAAACTACACGACTGTCACACTTTCGGGTTTTATATTGTGGCTAGAACCTTTGTTTGCTTTTGACTGATCTTTTTTGCTGTTAGTCTTTGTATCTTCGGTTTGTGTCCGTACTTGTTTGTTTAGATTGTTTTTGTCATTCAAAGTCTTGTTAGTTCACGATTGGTCACCCTGAGTCTCGTAGGATCGTATAGATATCAGAGCTCCAGAAGTAGTACAGTACTGTTGAGTAGAAGCTTCAGATGACTGTACCTTTACTCACGGCGGACTATGTCATAGGGATACTCTCGGCCTAGGCAATCGGGGACTCAGTAGTAGAGATACTGACCCATTTGCATATATTTGCAACATGTGCAACGTGTAGGTATGTCTAGTTGCAATAAATAGGACGTACTTAGTTTTGACAAACTAGAAACAACGGTTGTACGTACATGCCTGTGGCTGAGATGCCGCGCTCATGTCCCTCCACTTTTCCTTTGCCTCTCTTATATTCCGGTACATGGTAGGTCACAAAATTTGAGTATGTATGGTCGTAATGACACTTTAGCAAGTTTATGGCCATTGCATTTTTGTAATCTATTGCGTGCTGGAATGGCCAATAAATGTTTTTGAACATTACAGTTGCCTCAGGAGACAAATCGAAGATGCACAATCCAACCTGAGTTGGTCTTATATATTTACAAATATGCATGGACATGCTAGTAACCCAAACCGTTATAACCTCTTCAGATGCTCGTTTCACGACTTAATCAGCATGCCAGCACGCCAGACGTGGGTGACATTCCTTGAGTTAGACAGAACCGCGACATTCTCGAGCGGGCTCTCCCTGACTGCAATGATGTCTGCATCAAATCCCTCCCTTAGTTGACCGCTCAATGGCGCTTGATACCCTAAAGTAAGGGGCCCGTTGGCCGTGGCAGCTTGGATGGCCGCCAGCGGAGTCAAACCGGCTTCTACCGCATACCTCACTTCATGGCCATTGCGACCGTAGCCTATCATCGGGTTATCCGAGCTGATGAACTGATCGGTGCCAAGGGCTATCGTGACACCTCTTGAAACAGCCAGTTGGTACGCCTTCTTGTGTGCATCAGCTACTTCGAGCAACTTCTGATAGGACGACGGTGTGAAAAGGTCTTTCATTGCCAGACCACTCTCAATGACACTGCGGGTGGCGACTAGAATTGCCCCCTTCTCCTTCATCAGCTCAACGGCCTCTTCATCCAAGAAGCTGCCATGCTCAATCGTGCGACATCCAGCGCGCAGTGCATTCATGATACCCGCTTTACCATGGCAGTGAGCAGCGACGACCCGACGTGCCCGCGCTGCTTCGTCGACAATAGCCTTCAATTCCTCGAAAGAGAATTCCTGGTGCTGTGGGTCGTCGATGGCACTCACAACACCTCCACTAGCACAGACCTTTATGACCTTGGCACCCCGGCGCAACTGCTTTCGCACTGCGAGCAGACATTCAGGTACGCCGTCAGCAATTGTCAGAGGTAGGCCGTGGCCGCACAGGTCAAGCAGCGAGTCCCTATGGACGCCGTGGACATCACCGTGTCCTGCAGTCATGCTTATGGCAGAGTGACTGGAGTAGATACTAGGTCCTGGGATTCGTCCCTCCTCTACGACCTTTGCGAGGTCACACCCGTAGCCCCCAACCTCACGCACTGAGGTGAATCCGGCCATAACAGTGGCGTGTAGATCTGGGACACTCCGTGCACCCGCCAGAGCCTGGGGCGTGTCGACGATCGCATTCATTGTGGCTGCTGTAGAACCCAGGAAGTGAATGTGACAATCCCACATCCCCGGCATTACGACGGGAACATGAGTGGTTGTGGCCCCTTGAAACTCAGCCGGGACCCCTGATTGGGGTCCTGCGTAGCGTATGGTCTTCGATTGCCATACCACGGCGCCGTGGGGGATTGGTTCCCCCTTCCCTGGTATGAGTAGGTCGGCATCAGCCCGGTATAATCTGTCGTCTGTGAGTATCCGATGCATGCTTCCGGTGGCAATGGAACTCAGGAGTCAGCAAGATGATCGGATGATGGCCTGAGTTCCTCCTGCTCGGGCGTTTTTGTGGACGGACCCGAAGGATTCATTAAATATTTGCCATATTGCTCCACACTTTCAGGATTGTGGCCTGCAGGGGAATGAACATTAATCATTTTCATTTACGATATGGTTCCATACAGAGTGGGAGTGGAGCGTTGTTGCGTGCAGCCAAAGATGTGCAGTCCAGGCTTCGTCGGACGCTATCACCTTTTCGGTCAGGTCGAAGCGAGCCCTTGCATTCCCTATTCGGGTTTAGTGACACGGGCTGAAGCTGCGAAGGATGGCTTAAGACGTGACAGTATTACGCTTACATGCAGCTAAATGCCACTAACAGGCCTGTGATGCATCTAGAGAAACAAGACCCCTCCAGTGTAGGTCTAGCTGGAGGTTAATTTATATGGCGTTAGTCGATGCAACCAGACTGCAAGGGAAGCCGTTGAGACTGGATGGTGCGGCCTTTAAGAAACTCACAGCTCCCGATGAGATTTATTTTCTGTACTTCCTCTTCTGCTCTGTAGGGGGAAGGCCATTGTAGTGAGTCTTTCATTGTTCAGCTGGACTGAGAATATGGCCGAGTCGGACTACTGCAATTCTCCCGAGTCGGAGCCTAAGCGTCCCAATGAGACGGTTGATGAACTTCCACCGCTGACAGCGGTGGAAGAAAAGGCGATTCTCCGTCCAATAGACCTCTGGTATGTATATGACATCGGGAAGCTGTAGAGGCGAAGTGCTCGGGAACTGTTGAACATGAATCTAACATGAATTAGTCTGCTCCCTCTGATGTTTGTCTCGTACCTGCTACAGTATCTGGACAAAACCGCAATGTCGTATACCTCCATCCTTGGACTGTTGCCTGGAACGGTACGCTGTCGCTACGTTTTCTTTGACACAATCCAAGCAGTAGTGTCTGACTTCAATATAGCACATGAACACCGAGCAGTACTCATGGGCCTCGAGCGCGTTCTACTTCGGCTACATGGTCGCATCCTATCCCGTATCCATAGGATTTGTCAAGTTTCCCATCGGGAAGTATCTGTCAATCATGATGTGAGTTCAGTACTCAATATTTCATGAGATACCAGCAGCTAATCCTCCCAGGATCATCTGGGCAATCATCTTAACATGCCATGCGGCTGCCTCTAGCTTCGCAGGCATAACAACCCTGCGTGTACTACTTGGCGTCTTTGAAAGCGCCATCAGCCCGGGCTTCACCATCGTGGTAGGCATGTGGTACACGCCCTCCGAGCATGCTCTAAGAAGCTGCATCTGGTTTGCTGGTAATGGCGTTGCGTCGATCTTCGGAGGAGTTCTCTCCTACGCAATCGGCCATGTGCACAACCGCCTGGGTCCATGGCAGGTATATACAAGAAGCGCTACCAAAACCCGTCCAAAGGAGCCATTAGACTAACCAATTTACCAGTGGGTATTCATCATCTTTGGCATCATCACCCTCGTCTGGTCGATCTTCCAATTCTTCGCCCTACCCGACTCGCCATTGAACGCCAAATTCCTTTCCCCCTCGCAGCGCGGGCCAGCCTACCGCCGCGCCCAAGCCTGCCAGCAAACCTACCGAAGCCGAGAATGGAAGAAAGACCAATTCATCGAAGCCCTGATTGACCCTAAAACCTGGTTCCTATTCACTTATAACTTCCTAGTTTCCCTTCCCAACGGCGGGATCACCAACGTAAGCACCCAGACCACCCCCAACTGAAACCATCACTAACGAGATGCACACCAGTTCTCAAGTCTAGTAATCGCTTCCTTCGGCTTCGACACCTTCAACACCCTCCTCTACACCATCCCCATGGCAGCAGTAGCCCTGGTCTTCCTCCTCCTCAGCGCATTCACCTGCAACCGCTTCCGCGGTCTTCGCTGCTACTGGATGATCATCACCCTGCTCATCAGCCTCATCGGCATCCTCCTCATGCGCCAACTCCCGGTCGAGAAGAAATGGGGCCGGCTGGTAGGCGTCTGGCTGGTCACGGTGTTTGGCGCCGGATTCCCCCTCAGCCTTAGTCTGGTCTCGAGTAATTTCGCTGGCTTCACGAAGAAGACTACCGTCACGGCGATCTTGTTTATTGGGTATTGTGTGGGGAATATTGCTGGCCCGCAGCTTTTTAAGAAGAACCAGGCGCCCCATTATTATGTGAGTTTTCCCTTCTTCCTTCCTTTCTTTGTCTTATAGTTGGTTATGCTGGTGGGTGTGTGCTGACCGATGGAATTAGTCTGCGTTTGCGGCTATTTTGGCCTGTTTTTGTATTGCTGTTCTTGATGTGGCTTTGCTGCGCGCGTATATGGTCTGGGAGAATAAGAGGAGGGATCGCAACCAGGGTCGTGTTATCGAGCCTGAGACTAAGGAAGCAGAGGATTCGGAGGGGTCTACTGCTAGGAGGCAGGTGGGTGATATGTCGGATTGGCAGAATGAGAGCTTTCGGTTCTGTTTGTAAGGTATGCATATAAATAATGGAGGGACAGGATAGCCATAATTCATCAAGGGTATATATAGATAGCATAATAGACAAGATATGAAGTGATCTAGTACAATTAGGCAAAGCTTGTCTGCCAACCAAGAAACTCCATCGCAGATTCCCACTCGAACCGACCAACCCGCACGGTGTTGTGCGACTCCGTCTGCATGTCCCTGCGCTGCCAGAGTAGTTCGACTAACGTCTGCGCTCGAGGAATATTCTCGTATGGGGCTTTGTCTCTGGCGGCGCGAAATATCCTCATAGCTCTACTTTTCTCGTCTTGTGAGCAGCAACAGGAAGCAATAAAGAGCGGCCATAGAGGCCAGGATATGGGGAGGTGATCCACCGAGGATACAACGTAGTTCGCCAGGTGAAAGATGCGGTCGACGTATTGTGCCCTCTGGGCCTGATCCCTGAGCCGCTCAATACTCGGGGTAGCGGTGGAGGTATACCCAAGGAATCGAGGACAAACTGCCTCTGATAGGAGCAGGTAGGACGCCAGGCGATAGGCCTCGCTTGTGCTTTTGAGTAAGCGGAATCCATGTCTGGATTCGGTAGGACTGCGGTCTTTGTATAACGAGACGGGGATTATCTGTGTTGTGGTAGCTAGACTTGCTTCCAAGTTTGTGATCTTATCCGCAATTGCGGCTTGTTTCTGCTTGACCGCTATCTGGGGTGTGGATGGATCTAACGATTGGTCACGGAGTACTTGGGCATCGTGCTTAAGAGTCAGAATCTCGTTAATGAGCAGTAACATGTGGCTGCTGAGGCCGTTCCACACGTCAATTTCATGGAGTGTGTCCGCTGGCATCACCTTGGCAAGATCCTTGGTGGAAGTCCATGATACCCTTTCGGTGTTCGTCGAGCTGGCTAAGGAGGTGGGGCTAATAGGGGTGGTTGGTATTTCACCGACAGGCAGGGTGTCCTCAATTGAGAACACTGATTTAGCCAGCACGAGATGCGCAGAGAAGTAGCTGATGAAGAATTGTGGCATAGGGGGAGCCTTTCTGTGGCCACGGGCCATCTCCTTCACGATCAACTGGAAACAGGCGAGATGCTTTGCCCAGGAGCCGTCGCAGCTGCTAGAGATCTAACCGAAGGATTAGTCGTCACCTTCTAGCCGAACCTTGAGTGGTATGATTGCCATGGCGTTATAATATAGAGTGGAGACGTTACATACCGCCGAAGAACAAAGAAAGATCGTCGGCACCAGCAGGTCCTCCCAATCCAACTTATCTTTCATCAGGGCTCGCCGCAAGCCCCTTAGAACCCTCGAGCGAATCTGAATTTCCATTAATTCGAACCTACTCTCAACTGATCGCAGGTAATGTGCACTGGCCATGAGAACGGCATAATACGCTGTCTCAGTCCGAAACACGAGACGCATCACCGTGCTGCGGAGGGGGTTGAAGTGCTCATCATCAACGGTCACCCCGACGGTACACATCACGGAATGGTAAAAGGACAAGCACACGTTGTCCATGTCTGGCATACCGATACTCCATGGCAGCACGGGAAATGGACGCGAAATAGTCGTCACATTCTTCCAGTTCTCGTAGTGAGTGCTATACGTTACCCGATTGGGGTGCGTGGCGCGTAGTGCGCTATGCGAGTTGGGTGGAGAGCGGATCGCCACGGAATCAGCGTCACGCTGCCGATGGGCCATGTCCTTGCGTCTGGTCCGTGTCGGTCGTTGGGCATCTCCGTCACTTGCCGGTGGGCGCTGCAAGGAATGTCTCTTCGATTGAACGCCCGTTCGTCCATGACACTTCCCTGCCGTCCGCATCTCGTCCTCCCATTGAAGCTGCAGTTCGTAGCTACATCGGTTCTTTGATCGCTGACAGCGTGTGCAGGTGGGACGAGTTTCTGTATCAGTAGTGGATAAGCCTCTGCCATTCTATTCCGTATTGGGTGCACACGAAAGCTCTAGACTGAACTCGTAATTTCGGAGAACGAGCCGGGACAAAAACGGTAGAACGGGCTTGCACCTACCATCGCACTTCACCCGCCTCCGTCGGCAGGTATTGCAGCCATTGCGGGTTCGCACCTTAGGTCTGGACTCTCTCAGTGACGATGCACTTGACGAGTCCGATCGTGGGGAGACCGGTTCTGGCTTCATGGACCAAGTCAGGAACATGTTGCTGCTCCTCCAATGCAGGAAATCGCGGGTCGTCTCTGTGCAGTGCTTCAGGAACCGTGGAAGTGGAGGGTTGACCCAAATAACGAGCAGGAAGGAGCGGCACAAAGGTAAAACACAGGACTTGGATTTAGGGTCTTGGCCTGGGCATGATATGAGAATACGGGGGGATCGAGGGAGGTGGGGAGAGGAATGGATCGGACATGGAACATCACCACTCGTATTCCCTGCCGAGAAGGATCGGCCATATGTGGTTATGGTTATTGGATAGTTGTTGATTGAGGTGTAGCTCCACCTGGGCCGCCATTGCGGACACTAGATGAATAAATCACAGTCCGTCGACGAGCTTGTCTCAGCCATCACGTCTAAGCCGTGTTTTAGATGAGCAGCTGTAATATTCAGCTGTTATGTCTCGCAAGGCCTGGTATTTGAGTTTCAATGCATGCCACGCTTTCTAATGCCTGTTACCCTCGTAGAATTTGATAAGTCTGGGCATGTAGACCCGCCTTAGGAGTGGCTTCAATAAGTTATGCCGGTGATTAGGAATCAACAGGGGAGGTTTATGAAGTCTCTGGCCTGATCCGAAGGATTCTGCCCCTAGGGCACCACGATAGAGCTAGCAGACATGCAAATTCATATGAATGACACTAGAAACGGACACAATCCTGTTAAAGTCCCCATTAAACCCCTTTGCCTTTCTTTCCGGACAAGTGCCACTCGTCAGTGTCAGTCTAAGTTGGTCTGATGCTGTCGTCTCCGAGACGAAAGGGTGACATCCTACCGGATCTCTGTGCGTGTCAACAACGTACACCAACATGACGAGCTGGGACGGGACTCCGTCGAGAGAGACACTGGTAATCGTGGGATACACAGTTCCCACGGTGCTTTTGGTAGCAAGCACGGTGCTGCGACTGTTTGCTAAAATGTCAAAAGAGGGTCTTCATCTAGATGACCACTTAATCATCCTGGCAAGTGTCTGTCTCCCCACCACGAACTGGGTCCATGCATATAACTATGATTGCTGATCCTATATCAGGCCCTAGAAGTAGCATACTCGGTAACGATGCTGGTCACCGGTACGTCGAATGGGGAGCGTCTCTGCCCTGTTATTTTTAGTCCCTGCTGATCCCAACAGGTGTGGGCCATGGATTCGGCCATCACACCGCGACTGTCGACCTCAAGGACCTGGAGATATTCTTAAAGGTCAGAGCGCCTGTTGATCCTGCACCCTCGGTCTCGCTGAAAATAGACACAGGGAGAGTATATCGCTAGTCACCTTTACAACGTCTTCCTCGCCGCAACAAAGCTCGGGATCCTCGTCTTATACTACCGCATCTTCCCCATCCCCTGGTTCAGCAAAACCGTGATCGGATGTTCAATCTTTGTCTTGATATGGATCACCATCATCGAAGCATTCATGGGCGCACTATGTCGCCCGCTAAACGCATTTTGGGACCGCACCGTGAAAGGTGAATGCTTCAACTCCACAGCTCTGACATACTTCGTCAACTCCTCGAACATGGTCACGGACCTCGTGCTCTTCGCCCTCCCTATCCCCGTCATCTTGGGAGTCCGGACAACACGGAAGAAGAAAATTGCTCTTGTCGCGATATTTTCCATTGGATTCATGTACAGCAACTCCCATAACCTATACCCCTGGGCCTCAACCCATCGGGACTAACGAATATTTGACAGCACCTGCGGCATAAGCGCCGCCCGGTTAGCCTATGTCGTCGCGCAAGGCTCAGCCGACATAACCTGTAACGCCCCTCCCCCTTCCTACCGTCCACTCCGACTCAACGCCCAATTCTAACAGAAACGCAGGGGAAGGAGTACCACTGGGAATTCTCTCAGCCTTCGAATCGCTCGGCTGCATCCTCTGCGCCAACCTACCTATAATCTACCGGTTATTCAAAACTGCCGCACAAAAGATTACCAGCAGCGTGTCGGGCCAGAAAAGCAAGACGTCGAATCTACAATACGCGTACGATTCCAGGGCATACGGATCGAAGTCTCACGGACACCAGCATCGACGCAGCACGGATAGCGAAAGATGGATTCGGATGCCAAATGAGAGTGATTCCGCTGAGATGCAGACCGACGTGCATTGTACCAGTCCTGACGTGAAGGGGGATGGGTTTGAGATGGGACCCATTCCTAAGGATGGTATTGCGGTACAGAGGGAATTTCATACGAGGATTGAGGAGAGACTTTAGTATTTGGAGATCGTGGCTTGTAATTGCCATCATGTTCACTTGTTGGTCTGGACGGCTGTTTTCCTTTGTTTAGTGATGGCTGGGCTGGATGGATAGAAATATGTATTGGGAACTGGGAAGGGTAATACGAACTGTTTGTACATGGGACTTTATGATTAACCATGTAGATAGATACTTCCTACATTCATTCCGAGATACCCTGTTCGCTGCCTGAGGCAGTGTGTAGGGTAAGGAAGGCATCGACTTGCATTTGGGGGCGGAACAAGGAGTAATAAATTCGCAGCGTAGCCACAAATCCCACTAATCTGTCAGCCTAATCATCCATCTCAAACACAATACCTCATCCACAAATGAACAACTCGAGAAAAGCACCCCGAGTCTGCGGCAGCAAAGTAAAGACGGGCTGCATAACTTGCAAGTGCGTAACCCTAACCCCTGAACTATTATCAACCAACCTACTACTAACACAACCCAGAAAACGACGCATAAAATGCGACGAAGGACGGCCAATCTGCCAGAGATGCACCTCAGCAGGTCGTCCATGTAGCTACACGGCCATCCCAAAATCGAAATCATCACCCGCGCTACGGGTGGTGGTCTACCGCGCACCGGAATCTAGATCGTCATTCCTGACATCCGACGAGGAAAGACAATCATTCGATTTCTTCCTCCATCAGACGAGGTACCGCTTTCCAGCCGACTTCTCCGATCCGGTATTACAAGCTGCACATAGCGAGGAAGCCCTTACACATGCTGTTATCTCGTTCGGGGCCCTGCAACAGGTCTATGAGTACAGTGATGATCCGTTCTTTATAAGTCCACTGGCTCAGTTCGCTATGCGGGACTATGGCCGGGCACTACGGTATGTGCGGACTCGGCTGGGAGATGGCGGGAGGGATCTGGCGCTGGTTTGCTGTGTGTTGTTTGCTTGCTTTGAGTGTATGAGGGGCTGTCCGCGGGCGGCGGTTGTTCATATTAAATCTGGTCTAGATATACTGCTGCGGTGTGTAGAGGGGCTGGAGTGGAATGTTGTGTCGCGAGAAACGATGCTATCCCTGTTTATGAGGCTGGATAATCAGCTGGTTGGGCTATTGGGTACGTCGTTGCCTCAGACGTTGAAGCGGGATGGTGAGCGAGGTCCGTCTATCTTGTCGAGGATTGATATCGAATGTAATGGTGGCGATGTGGAGCGTTCCTTGGATGCTGTGCTCAATTCTATTTTCCATGATCGGCTGAATATGGCGATAAGTATCGAGAATCCTTCGACCGTTGTGCTTCCACTTGATCAGGGACGGACGTTGAGGTATTTGAAGGAGTGGCATGGTAGGCTTATGAAACCTACGCCCTCGCCAGGACGATCTAGTCAACCTGAAACATCATATTCACACGGTGAGGATCTGGACCTTATGCAAATTTGGTATATCATTGGGCAGATGTACGTTGCTGTCAAGGCAAATAGTCCAGAGTCTGTTTGGGATCAGTTTCGGACGGAGTTCAACACGATTGTTTCACTTGCGGAGAGTTATTTATCACGCATGAGGTTGGTCATATTCATTCGTGAATAACTAGTGGACATGGCATACTAAGCTTTTAATAGGCAATTGTCACAAAAGAGAGCATTTTCTTTCGACCTCGGTATTGTCTCGCCGTTGTACATTGTGGGAGTGCGATGTCGGGATATACAAATTCGTCGTCGGGCGATCTGTCTACTAGAAACCTGCAAGCGACGGGAGATACTGTGGGATTCCACGATTACTGCAATGACTGCTAGGCAGGTCATGGAGTTTGAGGAGTCTTCAGCCATTGGGCCGCAGAAGTTGAGACAGAGAGTGAAAACAGTGACTGCCGTTTTGGATGACGATAATGGGGTCAGTGTGAAGTTTGCATCATCATTCAGAATATCTCTAGCGTAAACAACGACAATCATTGAGCTTTTTCCACTAGTTCGAGTGTATTCTAAGGCTCCTCGAGTAGCTCCATCTAGGAGACAGGCCACTTTACCACGAAGTCCTCCACGACGGCCGTGCCATTCATTAATGCTACCTTCTGGTTGGCTGTACAGGTTGTAGACATGTCCAGAGTGTAGCACACTGGGGCTGCTGGGGAGGGGAGCTTGTTCTTTCTGTAAAGGCTTGAATGTGGGCCATGGGTCTTATAGGTCTTCCTGCGCTCTTCAGACATAGAGATATTGCCTGTTGCAATATCTTTGGAGTGTATAATCCGCGAGAAAATACGAAACATGGTCTCAGGTTGGAAAGCAGCAGCTGTGAAGTCAGTATACCCTAAACTAAACCGATCTTTTCTGAAGGCTTACCAGCATGTCCTGAATCAAACACTCGTGTGAAGGAAAGATTCCCATGTTGACGAACAACACCCCCCACGTACGTTCGATTCGTAATGAGATCTGCATACCCGCTGGAGCTGAACGCTGCGGATTGGTCGTGTTTTATGGATAAGCTGATGTTCTCGCCGCCCATCCCTTAGGTTAACATTAGTTAGTATTCTAGTGAAACAGAATCATGACATACAATTGCAGAGATAGTCCCTATCACCATAGATAAGATTAACCTTAACGCCCCGTTTCACAATCGATGCGAAGTCGTCCATTGCATTTCCACGCGTGATGAGCGCGTTTCCAGTGCTCCAGAATGCTACTCTGATTAACAGCTATCTCTAGGGAATTCTTCCTTTTTGCGATAGATCTCACCGTTATAAACAACATTTGAATTCGCAGTGAAATTCACCCGAGCGCCCAAAGCGTCCTGCACCCATGGTCGATTAAAAAAGCCATCCGAGTAGGGCTGCGGCATAGTCGAAGTAGGAACCTCGGCCAGATCATGCACATCACGCTACAACAGTCAACACACATTCATCAGACCATATGGAACAGCTCACCCCAGACAAGGCATAAACCCCCAACACATTCGCATAGCAGAATTCATCGGCAGCGAAACACGCAGCATTGACGTCCGCATTATTCCCGAGGTTATGCGGGTCCAGCCTTTGCGCGAGTTCCTGACATTTCACGGCCATATCCATGCAACCGCCGGGTTTAGTCAAATTATAGTTAGCTTCTTCGTACTGCTCTTTGTTGATGGCTTGTGCCCCGTATGTATTATTGTATGCGAATATGGGGTAGAAAGCACCCTGCGTGATGATGTCGCTGCACCCGTTGTGGATGCTTAGTGTGTCGATGTTGATCGAAGAAGGAGATGAAGCGTTAGTCCTTTGGTTGTTCTGGACTTTCTCATTCTGGTCCAGGAAATATGCGGCGTAGGATGGGCCGTATCGGCCGCCAAACTTGGAGTGTTCGTTAGCAGACATGCAGAACAGATGGGATAAAGGGACTTACGGATTCAGTCCAAATGTGTACTTTCTTATCTGGTGATTCATATTCGGGAAATCTGGTAATCAGTGTCAAAGACGAGGAATTGAGGAGATAGAAAAGAGACCAACTCATTAATCCAAACCTGCATAAAATCCCACAACGCCCTCGCGCCATTCATCGTCGAATTTACCGTTCCGTTGAAATTCTGGGACCCGAACACCCCGGACCTAAATGTATGGTTCGCTGCCGGAACTTCGTTGTGGAAGTCAGTTGGAGTGATAATACTTGTCAAATAGTCAATAGTGGCGTTCGTGAGCACATCATACGAAAATCCAGTTTGAACCGGCTGATCGATGAAGAGGATATCGGATTCTCGTGTCCAGGACCAGGGATTCGGCGATGTACTATTTGAATCTGAGTTCACGGAACAAGGTCCTATCTCAGTGGCCATAGAAGACATGGAGCTCGCTCCTGGACCACCGCCGAGATAAATCGTCAACGGAGCTGTCCTATTCTTGGTTGACTTGGCATAGTAGAAGAACAGGTTTCTCGGGTGTGGATGTGCATCGTCTACGCGGGGTGGAAGATGGACATAGCCGCTATAGGTATCGAGGTCCGGGATTGAGCAGATCGGTGTCTGATTTCGTTAGAAATATCAAAGAGACAATGCTGTGGGCTTTACCTACTTTCTTATATGAGAGGGATGCACCATCAATATAAGACGAAGAAAGAGTCCTAAGTCCTTGTGACTGAGCTAGTGACAGAGAGTTCCGAAAAGTAACGGCGCTGAAAAATAAAAGAGTGAATATAAGGTATGCCATTGTTCAGAGGAACGCTGAGAGCTGATGTGGTGTTTGGGATGAGCAGGGACGAAGCGCCATTATATATTACTTCATGGCCGGCTGCTCTTCCCCGGCTATGTATATTTGTTGTGGCTTTTGGGGGCCACCGGCGATTAGACAGCACTAGATCGGATCATTGATTTATTGGCGACATTTTACACAGTGCTTTGTAACGATATAGCCAATGTAAAGTTCTAGAAGTATGGACTACTAGGGTTAAGGCAATCCATCCTCATGCTCGTACATGGTTAACCAAAGGCGGTTAGTGCGCGAGGTGTGCAATGGCCATAGCCTAATATAGTTAGAGTGAGAAACTGAAAGATACAAAATTAGGTTTTAGAGCGGACAACTTTAACCCGTCATGTTAATTCTTTCCAAGTCTCACAACATTGAGGCGGTAGTCAATCTTCGAGAATATTCATACAGGAATTCACTCTCCCTATGGTATTGAAGAAAGTGAGCCTGTGATATCAACTCGTGGATAACTTCACACGGAAGTTTTGAGTCACTATCTGGACCATAGTCGTCATTGTATCTACGTGAATACTTCCCCACGCCCTGATCCATTCTAGTAGGTGTCTTTAAAAGATCTCACTACTGCCCCCCTATCTGCTCGCTTCTATTCCTATAAATATTTATTATCATGGATCCTTAAAATGGCCAAGTCTGAGAGATAAGGCACGTTTAACACTGGTGTTAAAGAGCACGGTGGCTCCGTACAACGTATAGACAGTGATCAAAGAGTCCTGTGACAGCCACCATCAAGCGTTAGTTTCAGGGCCATCCTCGCCTTCAGGGCTACTAAATAGGTATACGACTGTTCCATATATTCTCCAACATCAATGTGTTACAATAACAGATAAGCAGCTGGGAGCACTACGAATATAATGGCAAATTAGACAAAGCCTGTTGACTGGATCCTTTATACAGGCTTAACGTGACGTACGATGCAGTCTTATAGGATGTCAAAGTCTAACGCCTTTACTTCGATCCTGAAAATTTAGATCACCACCCTCTGGCTTGCTTGACTGACACCTATTACCCCCAAAGAGCTTAAGGAATATCCAATTCGTCCAGACTTTCTCCTGGAAGGAGAACAAGCAAATCTTCATTTTGGAGAGTACAACCTGCTCGCTAGCAAATACAGCGGTTACTAAAGCGCTGGTTTGGACGCACGTGTATGCTCGCGGCATGTTCTGGATTATTTGAACAACTACATATTAGCTTTCCCAAGAAATCTCTCGTTCATCATTCCATGTCCTTACCTCCCAGAGCTTATTCTAGAGTTGGTTGTTGTTCACGCGCATCTTGTTACTTGTAAAATTCCTCATGGTTAGGGCTTCATCTCCTGCCCCCAGTCGGCGCTTTTCACGTTCAACTAGCTTTCTCCCTCCTGTTCCCAGTGTTTTCGGTGGCCAACAAGGCTCGGTTAAACAGGTTACAGTGATTGTGGCTCGGCAAATTCAATTTCCAACGGCAAGGCTAAGTCAGTATCTTACACAATCACCATCTTACACAGCATGCAAACTGAAGAATGAACCGGAACAGCCTTGGCTGAATCTAGAGTGCTTTTAGCACCCAGACAAGATTCAGCAATGGAGGAGCACTGTGATGGGCGAAAGCGGAACTGATATATGGCAAAATATCCTATACCCCTCTCGGGAATTATATGGCTTGTGGGGCAAAGCTCGATTTGCATTGCAGCCACTCAAAATATCTGTCGACTATACAACTCCCAAGAGAGCCAGCCCACCTCAAGGGCCTCGAGTAGAACATCTGGAAAAGCAGCGACGACCTCTCGCGACAAATCTCCCCGAATTCCTTTCTTCTTGCTGGTGCGCTTCATGGTGCACACGCGACCGTACATAATGGGTGGGTCAGCAACCCTGAAATTGGAGCCGGAATAGGACAACAGCTGTGTCTATCCCTACAGTATATTGGGCGTCTGCAAGTGCTCTTTTGAGAAATTGGCGATACTCATTTCTGCCATGAGTAATAGGGTATACCAGCGTCGGGTCCCCAAGGACGAGCAAGCATCTCTCTTCCATCGCCCCGGAGGCTACTGGTCAGTACGATCAAGAATTTCGCGAAGAGAATCGCTTTTTAGTGATTCTCGCGCCACAAAACCCGGGCAAATATTCTAAAGTCACGTAGACGCGGGAGACCTTATCATTTTGCAGTCTAGGCTTATAACTTCGAGCACAGTGAGAGCGCAGCTTTCGATCTTTTTGCGAGCATTGCACTACGTCGGCCCTCGCGTAATCGTGAGTCCATTTAGCTGTCGACGTGTCCTTGGTGTACAGTGGGAAATACAGCCAGGCTCTCCTTCGTCCGTTCCCACGTTTTGTATTCTTTGTAGTTGGAGCTGAAATAATTGATACTGCCTATGGGTAGGGCTTACACGATCATGGGAAAGTTTACGACCGTAAGAACATGACACAGGCCTATGAGTCGGTTATGCCGAACCTTCCAGCCTGGACCAAAGTAAAGATGAGCAGTGCTATTACCTTTATTCCTACATTCTTGAGGTATGAAGAGGTATGCTGTCGGTCTGTTTCGGAGTGGCTGCAAAACATATTTTTAAGCACCTACTTTCCATTCACTATTTATTTACGAGTACCCACCAGGAATATAACATCTGGAATGTATTCAGCGAAATACGTGGCCATTCAGTTAATTACACTTAAATGGGGAGGAGAAAGCTCCCAAGCCCTTGGAAGTAGCTGTAGTTCCCAACGTTTAATTCTATACCATTTATTCTGTAGCCTTGGAGAATCACTGATCATGGCTACAGGCATCCTGGTAATCGGGCATAAACCCGAGGAGGGTGCGGGACAGGGGCTGAAGGGCAGGTAAACGTGGCTATAGGGATAGCCTCCACTGGAGTGTCTAGCAAGTGGTAGGGCAGGTGGGTTTTGCTAGCGATTTAATGCGTTTTATTGCTCTATCGTACAAATGAAGCCCTGTTTCCAACAAGACCAGTTCATAATAAATCACCCACGAACGCCAAACTATCCCTCCTCTCATCACAAAGACGGGCATACTCCAAAAGCAACCGATACACATAAAGCTGCATATCCTCCTGTCTCAGAACCTTCTCAGCCCAACTCTTCCCATTCAAGGCGATCTTCTCCGCCTGCCCATCATGTCCATTCCGCCCCTTATACCCAATGAAATACTGAATAATGCCATAAATATCCATGTACAACGAATCCATGGGGACGAAATGCGCCCACGGAATGAGTCTCGAATCATGCCACTCCTTATATACCGTGGCCTTGATGGGCAAAGAAGTCGACAGCAAGAACGCCCGATAGCGTCCGCTAAACGAGTTCCCGTCGATGTCCGGCAGATACTTGAACTGGTACATTTTCTTCATGGGCAGGCCTTCCACGATCTTATAATGCGGATCGGTGTATGAGCAGTGCTTGCCGTCTTCGCGGGGAAAGCAGCATAGATCCAGGAATCCGAGGTCGCAGTGTTCGTTGAGATACTCAGGCAAAGTGCCGTCTAGTCCAGCCCAGACGTTGTAGTACTGATAGTCGGGTTGACGGAAGTTGACACCGGCGGATTTGGAGCCGTTAGTCAGGGACACTTCTGTCCCGTTGAGCATGGAGACGAGTCGGTGGCGCTGGTAGCCTGTCCAGGTGTCGACGCGGTTGCGTCCGCCACTGGCGATTCCGCGCCAGTACACAATGTCCTTTTTGTCAGACCAGGAGCCGCCTTGGTTCTTCCACCCGCCGGAGTACCGTGGGTCGTCGTCCCAGTACACGGCTGGTGGGATGAGGATCTCATTGTTAACCGTTAGCTTCGAGCCACCGAAAAGAGGGACGAGCTCGTGCGTGGTGGATGTGGATGTTGGCTCGATGAAACTGCCGTGTAGGGCTTGCAGCTCTGCGCGCCAGCACGGGTCCTTGGATCGCTCGAAGTCCTCGATATACCCTGTCTTGGAAAAGTTGCGGTAATTGAAGAACTCGCTCGGTGGGTTCGCGAAGTCCATGTGTGGGATATTGCTGTTTCGTCCCGGGCTCTCGGGGGGACATGCGTTGCGCATGATCTCCCAGAAGGGTTTGTCGGGGCCGTCGAAGGGCGGTTGGAAGGGTTCGTTCGGATGCGCCTCGTCGTAGGCGGGCAAGGCCATGTACTGGTCAACAGCTGTGGCGGGGTCAAGCAGTTTCTGGCTTGCGCGGTCCTTCTCGCGGTACTCCGAGAGTGTTTCCCAGGGGATGATGATGCGGGGTTCGTCCATGCCATTCAATGGGATATCCATGTCCGGGAGGAAATCGGCGATGGTCGAGATGAGATCCGTCCAGACTTCTAGCCAGTTGACGCCCGTGTGACCGGCAGAGCTGAGCGTGTGGTTGCGCACCATGATGCGCGGTTCCCAACCCGATGCTTGTTTCTGCATAGCTTTGGGGTCGAGGGCCCAGTATGGACTTAAGTCATCGTAGAGTTGGTCGAAGAGGTCCTCGATGAGAATCGCGTCTTTTTGCTGTGCGAATTCCACCCACTTGTCGAAGCCTGGGGGTGGGTGGCGACCGCGGCGCTGTCGGTATTGCGCAGCTGCGTCGGTGAGGTTGTATACCTGTTTCGTGAGGAGGCGATCCCATTCTTGCTCTGCGTTGCGGATTAAGCCGTCGATCGGATGCGGAACAGCTTCCGCGTCGTCATGGCTGTATCGTCCCGTTCCCTGTTCGTTCCCCTTGGGACTGCTACTATCCGGACTGCTGCCGCTTGGACGGACAACTCGCGGGAGAGGATTGGAGTTGAAATAGAGACGGTATAACGTGGCGAGGAGGATGATCGCCGAGACAGCCAGAAGGCCGTAGCGCCGCACCGGGGACTGTAGCAGCGAAATCATGGCGGGGGAGGGCTGTCCCTGAATATCGGACACGGCACTTGTCGGAAATTCAAATTAGAAGAGAAAGCAGGAGGTTAGACATAATCACGTAGCCGCAAACCCCCGGGGATTTGGTCGAGGAACGGTCATCGTGAGGCTCTCAATGCCCGCTGGGCTGAGGGGGTCGGCGAAATATAAAAGCCCTGCGACGATGGGGGCCAATTATGGACGCAGAATAGGAGTGTCCTGTTGGTCTTTTCATCCATGATTTAGTGCCTTGGTTGGAACCGGCGCCGGTCGAACTAGTATGATGGCCCATGCATTGGAATTACATAACATGCCTTGTTTGAAGGGTAGTTATTGACTTGTAGACCTCCATTATGGCCAATCCTTTCTCAGACGAACACTACCATCACAGCTATTCTTCAGTCGACAGAGCCTGACTTTCCCTTAAGCGCAACTTGACGGAGGGTGCTTTCTCAAGCCCACCTGATCACGTTCGGGAAAAAGGGGGGGCCAGCGGTCGGAGGACTCTCTCAAGACAGTGAGGATCTACTGCAATATCCGGAGTTGTGCCATCCAATAAGGGTAACGATGGACTGTGAGGCTGTGGGCCAACGTGGGTCGTTCCTCGTATTAACCGAGACCCTACCACGACCCTGGATTAGGGCACGGCTCAATTTGGAAACTCCTGGCCGTTGATTCGAGATACGTTTGATTCTTTTGAGCTTCGAACATGTGGCGTTCCCGCTAGCGAATCGGGTTTCGTGGTTCTAGAATACTTTTTAAAACTTGTAGCACAATATGAGATACTTGGCTCCCCTCGTGGGAGAACAAGTCCATTCATGTATCCTTATCGGCCCGGTCCGCAGTCCCCTTAGAAGCCGAACCTGCATCATTGTTGTTGATGGTTTGGAGTGTGCTGTAGAGGGGGTTTGAGCAGTATCTGGAGCAAATATGCTCCATGATAGTAAGTACTAGTAGCTTTGTCATGGAAATCATCGGCATTAAAGTAACGAGGTGATCGCAGCGCTTCGTCTTCTCCGGTCTTCTGGTGGCTCATCCGTATCACGTGTCTTGTTGGTACCCTGCATTACAATCGCTGCATAGGCCCACTACGTACTCCACGAATTCATAATAATGCTAGTAAACTCAAATCAATAATATCCACTAACTATACGGACTTGCATAGCACCAACGGACTGCGTTTCCGTGATACAATGTGGAATACCACCGCTAAACAAAGCCGCTCCAAGTCCGAAAGACGGCAAGGCAAGCACAGGCCAATTTTCGGAGATCGAAGAAGTCTATTTTCCGAATATCCTGACTGGATGGGTATTTCACAAAACTGCATAGTAGTAATACTAATCATCAGTCCTTGGATGGCTGGCTGGTGCTGATATCTTCCAGAATTGCCTTTGCGTCCGCTGTCAAGAGTCTTATAGCGAGTGCTTTCCTATGCTAATATCATTGTAGATACTTTTGATTCTGCTAAGATTTATCTATAAGACTATATATTCTTAGAAGATATTACAGTTAATAAATCCACTCTATTTTAATACTAATGGAGACATCATCATTGTCTTTAAGTGTCCGTCATTGTATACGGGCTCGCTCTGCTAGAGAGGTGAGAGTAGACTTTTTATTAACCAGATTATTAGGTAGCTCTTAGATACTACTATCTCCTGTATAGGCTTTTAGCTAAGTCCTCCCTCAACTATATATAAAACACTACCGTCCTTCTCGATGCCCTCAGTCTTCCAGAAAAGTCGTAGATATGCATAAGATAAAAAGTGGTTGCTGCAACTCTGGACGGCTCAAGGAGATGAAGACGACAATGTCGGTAGTTTTGTAGACTCTGAGTTGAAATTGATAAGAAATATACACATTCACATAAGTTTCGCTCAGGTAGTAGTGATAGAACTGGGTATTGTTCTAGTGAACCACCTATGTCCATGCTCAAGCACAAATAGTATTATATATTGGATCAATAAAGTAATATAATGTCTGATGTCATTGACACTTATTGAAATCAATAGCCTCCAGCCGTGGAAAACAGCTCTGTAATTCACTGTGTAGCTTAGACGCATCTGACGATAAGCCCCCAATATCATCTAGAATGAGGCGTCTAAGTGTTTGTTGAGAATGACTGAGGATCTTGACAAGGTCAACAGCTCGTATTGACGTGAAGCATAAGGCAATCCTCTCTAGTGAGCTAGGGAGAGATTGAGATTGCGCAAGGTGGGAGAAGAACTCAATTGCCAAATCTCGCGGCGCCAGGCTGAGGTAGACTTTTCGAAGACTGGGGGCATGAAGAATCATATTCAAAATGAAGGAGTAATTGTATGGTGTGAGCTTGTGGTCCAGGTGGAGGTTTTCCAGTCGGCCCCATCCGGCCTGGAAAGCAGGATTTGTGAAAAGGTCCTTGGGTAATCGCTGAATATCCATGATATTTGAAGTATAGTTCACTCCCGTGCCATACCAGAATAGCTTCATGGGCAGCGATGTATCGGCAATGATTTCCAACAAGATACCAGCGGCATCGTCAGGATTGAAATGTTCATTATTGTTGGTGTCGTCTTCTTCTTCGGGCACAAACTTAGTTCTGACAGGGGATATGACAAAAGATCGGCAGTTCGTAAGCCGTTCAACGAGGTCATTTCGAAACCGTTGAATGACTGGTATCTGGAGCGGATTTTGTATGTGGCCTGCTGCGCTTCGCTGCCACTGCAGGTTCCGGCCGAGATAAGGTTCCGGGGTCATCACGACCAGGCGGTGAACCTGCTCTCGCATGACCTTGTTGTTGGCAATAGCATGGATATGATTGAAGCTGTCTTGCGAAAAGTCTAGGTGAATTTCGGTATATCGTTGCGCCAAGCGGTTTATCGTTCGGTAGTATGTATCGCGACAGGTCCCAACCAGCGACGCCAGGTCTCTTGTGTCTAGTTCGTCGCAAATCAGTTCGAGTAATTCCAACGGGATCCGGTTAATAATAGTAGGCATATTGAATAAACTAAAGTGATATATAAGATGAAGCAATTTAGGAAGAGAGAAGAAGATATTATTTGCGTCATGCTCTTATCGGCCGCGACCTCAAGGTCCCTGGAGTACCTTGGAGGCCCCTTCCGTGCTTGATCGCCATCATTCTACCACCAATGTACTCACTACAAGAGATGTAGCTCCGAAAATTCAGTTCCTGAACTTTAAAGGTATGGATCAACATTCAGGCACTGTGAGCGTTGCTTCGTAATAATATTGTCGGATGTCGGGTCTACCGCTGGCGAATTTGGGTCCCATTCGTGGATGGTTAGGAGTTGTATAGGAAAGACCGTTTCGACTTTCGCTTTTATTGGCAACATGACTCTAATAATACTGTTCGTGTTTTGCTTCCCCCTGTGACTGAAGGATCCCCGTTCTGCCAAGCCCAGCGCTGCCTAATGTTTGAAAAACATTCTCTCTATTTGGTATCAGAGAAGAGAGCGAGTATTTCTCATGTCCTGGTATAGTTGTTCAAGTACAACCTGTGATCTGCGCTATGCAAATCATCAATAGTCTATTGTATGGATCCCGAAAAGCATAGGCCTGCTACCAGTGCTCCACCGGCAGATGCTGCCAGATGGAAAATGGTCTAGCCGACTTTTGCTTGATGATGGCCAGTGATCGAGGTTAGAGCTGTTACCACCGTGTGACGACAATCAAATATAAAGCGAAACGATCTCCAACCTTATCTCACAGTCCGGAAGAAGCTGGAGATGCCCCTGTAGCACTGCCAAAATGGACCACGCCCAAGGCTGAACCGTTGTACGTACATTACCACGTTTTGTGACCGTGTTGTACCTCATAATTCAGAGTGCTAAGGAAGACAGTTGAGGTAGGAAAAGGTCAACCATTTGGCTGGGTGTCATTTCATGATATAGGGCAGGGGTGCCAGCCAACAATGTCGCTTCTCCACGGAGATCACCGGCTGATATGAGACGAGGTGCCTGTTCCTTACATATTCGCTTTAAAGTCGGCTACCATTCATACAGCTTGCCCCAAACCATGTGGGAGGACAAGGCAGACAGCCCCCAATTATCAGCCCATTCGAAAAGCAACCCAGTCACACTCAAGCGATACATGCGTAGCCCGTTTGTGCATCAGTCTATTCCATTCGCACTTAGCCTGCTTACTCATATATTAATGCTTCCATGAAAGGAGCAGAGATAACTGATAATAATTTAAAATATGGGAAATATTTAGTCAATACAATATTACTTATCATTAGCGTCATATTCTACCGTTACATCACAAATAATCCCGGCTTCATTTGTGTATATTTTTATCTCTTCTGCCATTTTCGTTTTCGTTTTCGTTTTCGTTTTAGTTTGCAAGGATCATGCATCTGTAGACAATCAAGCAAAGGAACCAATACTATACACTGTCACCGATCAACTACTAGTACTTTAGTAGACCTTCCTACATCTCTCAGGGCTCTCTCTGCCCACTGCTCTGATTCCATTCACGTACAATGGTAACATATACCCCTCAGTTCCCCTGCGCAGCCCTGATTCAACCAGGCAGTTCCGTTGGAACAAGACAAAGAAAACGCAGATTGATACTATACGCTAGTCTCAAGTGTGGTTCCTTTCCCTGCAGGCTTTCCGTAGCATCCGCGGCGTGGCCGGGCACGGTCCCTGTCTTGTCGCTCACCCTTTATGAGAAAGAGAAGGGGAGAAATTCGGTCTTTGTCGGTCAGATTTTAGTACGTACATGGGTCGATCGATGGGTATTGGAGCATATCCATCGAGCCACCTTTCGGCCCCCAAATTTGGGGCACGGACGTAACCCTAAGCCCGGGCACGTATGATGCTAGATTAGCAGCGTACTTCTCGTGCTGATCTCGTTCCTACGCATATACGCCGAGTAGCGCCGCTCCACCAAATTAATAACAAGGCCTTCATAGGATATGATGTGTCTCCTCCTGTACGAATTGTGCAACATTTACTGGAAAGCCGACCAGCCGAAGGTCCAGACTGACAAGTCTCCACGCATATTATGTTTGAAAAAATCGAATTCCTCGTCCGCCTGTAACGTATTTACTGTTTCTCTTTCTCGGCTGCCTCCCGAGCAATAAGATCCTCATACTCTTTGATATTGTTTATCCCCTTGGGCATGCCTTTGGGCGTCAGGCCCTGATCATCCATGAGCTTGTCTCGAACCTCCATGCAGCGCTTCCATGAAGGTCGGGAAACCATGCGGTTATGCCAGGCCTGCACATTGGGGTATTGTGCCAGTGGGTCCTCGTCTGGGGGTGTCTGCAACAGCATCTCAAGCCGACAGTTCCACGGCACGAATGCCAAATCGGCGTAGGTACATTTATCGCCAACGAGCCAAGCCTTGCCTTCAAGACATGTGTTTAGCACGTCCAGGAAGCGGTGGACTTGGCTGTTGTAGCGCTCCATGGCGGAGGGGATTCTTTCGGGGTGCAGAACGTTGAACCTGATCATCTTAGTATACAAATCATCCGTCAATTATCACATGCGGGTCAAGAGATAGTCGGGGGGGGAAGGAAGCATCCATGAAACATGGTTCGTCCAGAGAAAAACTAGGGAGCAGTAGGGGCGGTCATACCATCCAGCCTGGCCAAAGTAGGGCCCTTGGCCACTCATCTGGAAATGAAGGTACTGGTTCAGCAGCTGTCGCTCGGTAAGCGAGTCATAGGTTAGTTTCTTCTCCGTGTCGTAGACCTCCTCCAGATACTGGATAATGGCGCCGGACTCCCAGAGCGTCAGGTTGGTGTTGGGATCCACGATCGCTATTTGCTTCGCTTAATATGTCTATCTCAAGGGTCCCCACGGTTCTACCATGGTTGGAATGCAATTATTACATACCAGGGACACGGCCGTTGGGGCAGATATCGGTGTAGGGTTTCTCCTTGACATCGTTGAACCTGAAGGATTCAATCACGTAAGGAATCTGGAGTTCTTCGAGGATGAGGACAACCTAAATGTCAACCAGTACGAAGTCAGCAAAAGGCTCTGCTGATCTTCTTCAGTATCCACCATGCTGTGAATCGGGATTCGTACCTTCCATGGATTGGGGCCGGAAGCTTCCAGAACGTATCAATCAGTAGTGCTGTGCATAGAGGAGATCTAAATTGACTTACGGGTCAACCAGACGGTAAGCGGCTTGGTATCAGACTTGGTCATAATGCCTGTTGAAATAGAAAGACGGCGATCCTTGGGGGATGTATGATCGAGATAGAAAGAATGGGTGGTATTCGCTTAATATATTCCAACTTAAACTTGCATTTGGAAGGCATGTCTCGACCCGGGGCCTCTGTTGGGCGGGCCTTTGGTGGCCTAGGCGGCTACTGCGCCGCAACTCTTCGGGATGTCAATCCTTGGGTAGTGCTTATGCTATTACTATTAACAAAGAAACAAGAGTTGCGAGTTGCTCCATAAAGGTATCGGGTGGTACATTACTGTATGGTATCCTTTAGTATATCTACCCTTGTATCAATACCTATATTCACCGTGCCATATAGCCTCACCGGGCCATTCTGGCCCTGCAGGTACGCATTGCGGTAGATGGAAATCTGCTGGTCTAACGCCCCATTTGGATCCTAAATACTTGGGTAGATATCTCTCTGCCTCCTATAAGTTTGGCTCGCCCTGCCTGCCTCCAATGCCGTCAATGAAATGACCATACGCGACAGTTCAGAGGTTTCGAAAAGTAGGCCTTTGGCATTTCATCCTGATTCCTGACTTAGAAATCCCCAAGATGGATATAGGTGCAAGAGCTATAAATCATTCTATAGATTAAGCATTGTCGGCAAAAATAGGATCTGGGTCCCATTTGGGGTTACTGATCATCAAACACATAAACTCATGTTAGTCGTACGGGTACGGGAACACCCGTAAGCGCGGAGGCGATGGCGAATCCGAATGTGCGTGATGAGTCCTGACTCTAGAGGACAAATCGGGTTCAAAGAAGAAACATTGTCCTTGAGTCTGCTACAACCATCTAAAGATAGCAGATAGCTAGCGGAAGAGGAGTTAGCCATCGTAGGATCCTCGACCTTCATTCGGAATCCTCCTAGATCATTCACGTTCCGTTTCATTAAGACCCTAGGCAGCCAAGTGAACCAGGGGCCAATGTTCCATTATCTGCAAGGATATCAACGGAGATTGCAGTTTCTCTGGCGCTTGAATTTGCACAGTATAGCGGACCTTTGAGCGATATGGTTCCCTATAGCCATGGGAGAGGCAAGGCTGTAAAGGCAAGGCCGCATATTTGAGTAAGATACTGCCACCATAGCTCAGGGCACCCTTCACACCGCTGCTAAGTTGCAGGGTAAGCGTGGGTGTCAGACAGAACCTTGTTGCATTAGCTCCATGCAAAGGCCTCGTTTAGTGTCCTCGAACGACATTTCCACTGCCACGTGGATAAGGGCTGACTTTCTGCTTTTCCATGTCTTGATCATGCATGTCACATTGGGGGCGATTTCTTAGTTAACTTGGGCAGTTCTTCTGCTGCCCCTCAAGGGCCAAGTCTTGTTCTGCTAAAATTGGCCCCAACCCTCCATTCTGCACAATCTTAGTGAAAGACCCCTGTACATGTCAGAATATAATCCTACAGCCTGGGCTCTCAGCCCCCTCTCTTAAAGGGTAAGCCACAGAGAGTACATTCTTCTCATCACTCTTTTATCCCATCGCTTGGCCACATGTTGTTCCCCTGACCCTCTTTCTCTCCTTCCACGGCCCCAGCCATGGATGCCTCAATGTCCATCAACGTGACGCCGGTCGTCTCTGTTGCCCTTGTCGTTGTATCAACCATTTTTCCGGTCTTGTCTCTATTGTCGATTATTCTCCGGTTTCAAGCTCGCCGAATAGGACACTTGAAGCTTGCAGCCGATGACTGGTGGATCTTGGCAGGATGGGCATGTACTTCCAAGTCTATTCGAGATAAAACAAATAGCTGACGTTCCACAAGCTCCCTACTTTTGGGTTGAGCATTACTATTTGGATTTTTGGCAGCATCACTGGTATTACCAAATACAAAGTCAATCTAGCAACGGGGATTCAGAGATCGTTCCAATGCCTTTTCATCTGTAGTGCCGTCCTCCAAGTATGCCTATCTGCGGTCAAGATTTCGATTTTGCTATTCTACAAGCGAACCTTTTCGGTCCCTAAATTTCAGATTGCTGCATACATTGCCATCGCCATTGTTGGTTGTTGGGGGATCACCTTCTTCTTCGTAAGTGGTTCCTACATTTCGAGATACATCGACGGCACAGACTAACAGACATTGTGCAGCTGATGCTTCTAGAAGGCGATCCGATCAGCAGGGCATGGACTGGGAAGGGACACTTCAGATTCGATCAAGTCGCAATGGAGTTCGCTCAATCTGCCACCAGTATCGCATTGAATGTCGCCGTCTTGCTGCTTCCCCTCCCCATGCTTTGGTTCCTACCCATGTCTCCCCATAGAGTGTGGGATCTCATTCTCGTCTATGTGTTAGGTGCACTGTAAGCTCTTGTTCTCCACCCGCAGCATTACTACCCATGTACTCACTAGGGCCGGCGCAAATCACAGTTGCTGCGCTGCTGCTATTGTTCGATTAGTTCTGCTCCATGCTTCCATAGCCAAAGAGGCTACCGACCTGTCCGTAGTCCGTGAGTATAACCTTCTCGCAGGACTAGCACTAAGATGGGATCACTCGACTCACACTGACATGGTAACCCCCAGACATCCACTCCAACCAGCTTGTTTTCATGATCATCGAAACCAACTGTTCTATCATTGCCGCCTGTCTCCCATGCTATGGCGCCCTTCTCAGAGGTGGGCAATCACTCGCATCGATCGTCCGATCCTTTTTTGCGATCCACGGCCGGGCCCGCTCCCAGACCGATTCCAGTTTTACAAGCCTCCGTAGCGGCAAACACTACCCCATCCACGGCATCAGGGATTTGTACGCCGATACAGGCTCTCAGGTTGAACTCACGGGGCCTAGGGATCGTTGGTCGCGAACGACCACACAGGTCACCATCAAGGTCAGCGGTAACCCGCGCCAGAACGACGAGTGTCTCTCACCAGGGATCGTGGTCCACACTGAGCTTGATATATCCACCAAAGGGACCGACGTTTAAAAAGAGTCTTGACGGTGTGGTTTCACATTGGTTACCTGGCTGTCATGTCATGCTTTAGGAAAGTAGTGAAATTAGCGTTCTTAAATTTGTAATATGGTGCTCACTCGTTGAAATAAATGGGAGGCTTGCTTCACTCATTACCTTAATGATACTTTAATAATAATGTCATGGTACATCAGCATTCGTGTGTACTATGCACCATGTGCCTGCTACGCTAATTCGCCCATGTATGATTTGAACTTATTGGTTCTGCCCCATTGACCCGAGCCAGGCCAATGAGAAAGGCTTCGTAATGACAAGTTTAATCTTCTCTATTTTATGGTTACGTCTCTACTAATTCGAAAGTCGAGTGTTGGCGATACACCCGGATTATTTACGGCCGTATCTGGCAGTATTGTCCTATAGCTGCAAAGTACAACAGAAGAAAAAAAGACCCCATATAGCATTGGCTATGATCGAACTCGTCTTGTAACCTAATGTCCCCAACTATTTATATGTTTGGTTTTGTTCTTCACCAACCCAGCAAGATGAGTAGTGGCAGAAAGTCACTTTTACATACGGGTCCCATAAAATATATCTTCTGAAAGGGTATATATAGTAAATGTGCAACTTGTTGACAAGTTCAGGGTGAAGCGAAAATATCTCGTCGCCTCACCGGAATAGCCGGTGGCCCTCTAGTTACAAGACAATAAATTCCAACGCAGTCGGATGTCATACTAAGAGCAAACTAGACCATTAGTGGCTTCGGGATACTTCTGGTCATGTTATTTAAGCTTGTAAAGCTTGTTATGGGAGCTCTCAGCAGAGCTACGACCTCAGATCAGATCAGGTAATGTCCTAACACTCACTAGCAGTCTCGAACCACAAGATTACAAATGGTGTTTTTCTAATTTATGGTATAATATAAATTATGCACCAATTGTCTCGATTAGATAATCGTGGCGGCTTGGGTCGGATTAGTGCCAAACTAAAAGCTCCTATACTTAAGCTTATGTTTTGATTCTATAGTGATGCTCTTGGGCCGTCGTAGCAAGCAATGATCATCATGAAAATTCCGAGCGTTATCTACTCCATACCCATGAGCCCTTCCAAGTATATTCATTCAGCCTTAAACAGCAACCCCGCAAGAAAAGCAAGGAAATGACGGAAGGTACACTATACATGTACAACCAATCGACTCAGTAGCAGTGCAATGACGGCGTACTGCCAGAATCTGGACCGGCAAGTAAAAGCCGCCATCCATGGCACAGAGAACTGCAAGCAAACCGACTGACTCATGTTACATATTAGGGGAGATAAGAAATGCCATTGCAGCACCCGCTATGCAGCTCATTGCCAGTTCAGTCGTACAGGGGTAGGACAGTGTAAATAAGGATGTAGAAATGTCAGTATTGGGCTTTGAGAGTATCATTACTTAGAATGTGTCTACCCTTATTAAGCCGCATGTGCAGGGGCTGATGGTCTCCTTTCTGGAAGACATGAGCTTGCGAAGTCTTAATCACTTCTTGCGGAGACCAGACGGGTGGTCTAATAACATTCAACTATAGGGCTATGGAAGTATATATCTCGGTAGAACACGAATGCTGATGCAGTGGATATTGCGATCTACACCGAGATCACGGATAAACTGTAAGAGGTGAGTTCAAGATTAGCACATTCTAAATTTATCCCACTCACACGACCATATCCTAGATTGTGCGATGATGCATTCTATGAGGAAATTCATCGCACATTGTTTAGGGCAGGAACGCTTGGCGATTGAGGCTGAGCGGGTACCCCTTGGCGTCGATCGTTGCCGCGCAAGCTTAAAGCTCAGGCATCAATTCTGCCTGACTGGCCCCATTGTGAATACGCTGGGGACGGTGAGCAGTTGTATTTTGAATTCAGGTACGGAGGGAGGGCATTGCTGATAGGATTATCCAATATGGATAGAAAGAACAGTAGGATATTTTTTTTTCTTTTTTTTTTGCTCGTTGCATTCAAATATCTCGAACAGAATCATGGTATTTGAAATGTTTTGGTTTCCCCATACTCTGGTACCTGAAGAGGGAGAGTAATTTTTGGCCTGAGGGGGATACGGTACGATAACTCTAAAAATAACATGGGCAGTAATTTAATCTCCAGCCTCGTGTTGCGCCCACCAATGATGCGGCACGTGTCCCACCTTTTCTCCTCTTCGTCGTCAGTCGGATTCTCCACTTACAATCAATCCAACAACAACACAAACACACACTGTCCCTTGACTCCAAGTCGCGGAGAGACAGACTGTCTTTCCTCTTCCTCACTTGTACAACTCACTCTCATTTTCATACCTTTTTACTTCCTCCCTTTTTCTCCTTACTCCTTTCTTCCTTCCCCACTCTCCCCCCTATTACTTCCTTCTCCATGCCCCTCTTTAAAAAAAAGCCCAAGACGCCTCCCACGATCAACTCTCCTGCATTCCGATCCGTCGAGCATCTCCCATCTTCGGTCGCATTCCCTGACGATCTTGACCGACGCTTTTCCGTCTCCACCAACGAACCGGTACCACCACTTCCACCTCAACATCCTGCGCATTCCAACGTGGTTCATCGCTCGCAGAGTCACCGCCGTCCTAATACCTTTAACAACCATTCGGTAGCCCCGCCTGCCGCTGCTGCGCCTCCGCGCATTGTCGATGCTGACCTTTCCGATCAGTCGTGGCCACACCCACAGCCAGCGGAGATACCAGAGGAGCACGAAAACCCGCGACGGTCCAGAAGAAATTTCTTCTCCTTACACTCGCATTCGTCTTCATCCCAAGCCCCTCGGGAGTCATCTGGGTTCTTGGAACGTAGTCGTTCCGTAAGGAAAACGTCTCCGGCCCCGCAACGACAGGAGCAACGTCCCTTGTCGGTGGATACGGCTACCGACCCCCACTCGCCGTCAAAATCGAGGGAGTATGTGATAGACACTACCCAAGACCCTTCAAAGTCCCCCGTACTACAGGGACAAGGCAATCCACCCGAGCCTCGACCACCTCGCTCGCCGCAGACCCCCTCCATACAACGGTCCAACACCGATTCAACGCTTCTTGACCACATATACAGCCCATCCCCTGTGGAGCCCAAGCATTCGGGCGAATTAGCTCCGGGCCCGGTCCAACAACAATCACAACAACAGAATCAATTGGGTCTTCCTCGTCCTTCATCGCGACAGTCCCTGGGACCTCCCTCGCCACTACCACCCCCGCCCGCTTACTCCGACCATTCTGCCTCACAGAGTGCCATGTCAGATCGTCCGCCCAGTGGCCAGCGCGCCCCAACGGCGACTCCACCGCCGGGCGGCCATCAACCATACCCACACGGCAATAACAATCAGGATGCCACAGCACGCAACAATGCTGCGCAACAAGCGGAACAGGGTCGTAGCACGCCCACGTCCACTCGCATTCGCGACGAAGGAGAGATTGATGTGCGTACTTTGGTGCAGAAGCACGACGAACTCCGTATGCCCCTCGACCCACAAGGAAGATTTTGACTTCTTCAGAACTGACTTTTATATAGAGGCGAAGTACTCCAAAGTAAAAAGATATTATTTCGAGAAAGAGGCCCAGGTACAACAGCTACAGAATACTGTCGCCCATCAGCGCATGGCCGTGTCGCGTACAGTGCTAGACGACAACGAGTATGCCAACCGATTTGGTCGTCTAGACGGCGCCATTAAGGATCTGGCGTTTGCATTCCGAAAAGACTGGAAGAGCCTCCCCAAGTGGCTGATGGGTTACGTGAATGATGATGCGCACATCACCGGCACGAAAGAGATGACCGCGATTGGTCGTGCAGTAATTAGTCGGTGGCTTGTGGATGAGTTGTTTGAGCGTTTCTTCCACCCGGCACTAGATCCTACCTTCAGTCGACAGTTGAAGAGCATTGAGATGAACCTGCGCCGGCAGCAGGGAAATACTCTCACCGACGAGGATAAGGAGAACGCGATCGCACGCATTTCCAATTGGCGACGGACGACCTTGGATGGTCTGACCGATGCGCTACACGGACCAGCTGCCGAAGAACACCGGTGTCAGCTGATTGACCATCTGGTGGATAGTCTGGTTGCCAACCTCGTGTCGTATCTGGGTGATCCTCCGCCACCCGGGCTGGACAACGGCGCACGGATGATCGTGGAGAATGCGGTAGGCATCGCGGATAAGGTCCCCCTGGAATCGCGCGACGTCTGTATTGAGTACATCCATCCTGGCACCCTCCTACACGAGCCGAACATGAAAGTCGAGGCCGGTCTTCCACCACTTGCGAATGTGAGTGCCGAATCTGCCGCAGCGCGGAGGTCCGGCGATCAGGAACATCTCGAAGGACCGCCTGATGAGGCTGATAGAGAGTCGTCCGGGTCAACGAGCCAGGAGGGCGCGCCGGGCGCACCGCATCCCGGACGTGAGCCGCGCATGCGGTCTGTAATTAGCAAGGTGATGGGACGGAGACCGAACCAGCCTGCTGCTCCGAGTCCCAGTGGCAATGGCGACATGCGCCCTCCCACGGCTATGGAAGAACGGACCAGCATGGGAGCGGGGCGCATTCGATTTGCATCCTTCATTACCGCGGAAGTTAGGGGACGAGGTCCGATGAATGTGTTGGTTAAGGCGCCTGTATATTTGATGGACTAATGATGATGTACATGCTTAGAGCTGCAATTATGATTCCTTTATGATGATATCGTGCAGTCTATCCGAACGGTTTTAGCCAAACCACGGCTTAAATCAGTTCTGTTCAGTGCTATGCTACCACTCTAAAATTACCATGTAAAGCATTGAACCTGGGGAAAGTGAATATAACTCACTTGACGTGGATACAGACGTATGTATGTATGGACTGCACCTGGTGAAATGAATCTGCTTAATATAGAGTGTTCGTTCCATATGGTGCCCTGGAGATCGTGAGGATATTCCGCGTTCTAAGCTATGGACAGTCCGGAGATGGACGCTACTGGCTATTCCCAACACGGACATTCAAGGTTAATATGTTCATCAGAACCGCCGTCTCCATACGGTCGACGATTTATCCTGGCAACAGTCCGCCATCCCGAACGATACTCCCTCATGAATAGGATTAATGTTGTTCAGATAGTTACGGAAGGTATGGGAATAGCAATCTTCCAAGCCATGATATCTCCATTAAATGGCCAACAAACAACATTGCCGAAGCAACAGCTTAAAATTCAGTGAACGGAAGCCCGGGAATATCAATATCAAGTACCCAAATTCAAACTGATTCTTTTTGGGTTGCACAATGGGTACTTTCGGCATCGGCAATCCGCAAGCTCAAGAGAAGGGCTCAACAATCCCGTCTGAAGCTCTCGATGAACACGTGTACCCTATAGCAGTCCTTATCTATGCCCTATCCTGGAAGGCCATAACGCAGAGTCCTGAGAGGGCTCACGTACCGACGGTTGACGGAATCGCTTTTCCATGGCCCTCATTTGGCCTCTTACCTGGGTCACCTGTTCCTCAAGACGAAAACGGCTGGCTGACAGCATGTTGGCAAAGAGGTTTATCAGAATGGTTCTTTAGTTTATATTCTAATGTTCATAAAATCGAAAGAGAACTCACGACGGCCAGTGTTTAGCATCTGTTTATTTAAATTGATTTTTTAAATTTAAATACTATTCATTATAATTTTCTATTTTTAAATATATATAGTAGATATTTCAATTATATAATTAAATATATTAGTTTTATTGCACATGCTTTCTAATTGTTAGTAGTGCTCGGTTCAGATACTTTAATGCATTATTACAATGAAGTCACTCTCAAGCTGTGGGCACTCAGAGAGGTCCGCCGTCTGTATATAATACTGTTGTTCCAGAACTTGAATTTTTGAACCTATATCTTTCTCAACTGTGTATCCTCACACATTTGACTTGTCAGCAAATAGGAATTGCGTAGTGGTGCCAATGGCTTACCGTACTCTGGCTCGGGACAATTTCCGCCTTGTGCATAAAGCATCTTCTTCGCATCAACCTGCGATCAATTCAATGTAAATCTGGGCAGGATCCAATTATAGAATATGTTCCGTTGCTCTCAGTGTGACAAGTCATACCAGAGAAAAGCGCATTTGCTGCGCCATGAGTTCACTCGTACGTTCGGAATGGAGTTCATCGTACGGTGTTGCCAATTGACATTGACCATCTACTAGATTCCGGCCAGGCCGCTTCCACGTGCCCCTTTTGCAAGAAATCATTCTTGAAACCGTAACCACAACCACTCATGCGGCTTTAAAACCAGGTCTAACTCTTTGTACCAACAGAGAGGTTGCTCGGCGACACAGTAAAGCATGTGCAATCAAATACAATCAACAGCCTGCCCCGGCAGCCAAGCCAGGGCGGAAACGGCAGTCCTGCGATCAATGCTTTGCCACGAAAAGGGCGTGTGATAAATGCTCACCGTGCTCTCGTTGTCGTTCTCTCGGACAGCAATGCACGTTTGAGTCGCAGGATGAACCGTCAATAGGAAGTCCCTGCTCGACTGACATCTCATTATCGCCATCAGTGCAACCGGCTACTCCACCAAAGGAGGGATCGCAGTTTTCGTTCCTCCGTCATTTTACTGACCCCTGTGTGGAAAGAGATAGACTTGCAATCGGAACAACAGCAGAATGTTCTGTCCGAAGAAATCTTGAAAGCCTCTATTCTCACCTTGAAGATGCGCTAGTACCACCCGATCCTATGGCAGTTAATTTCGGTGACATCCCAGGCACCGATTTGTTCTTCCGTCCTCCGTTGATCACGGATGAATATTTTCCTACTGATCTCCTAAGCTATGGCCCTACAAAACTCTCAGAGCAGCTGCACGAAATAATGCTGGAACTGATTGAGACCTCAAAATCGATGGGACTTGACGACACTGAGGATCCACCGCTGCAACTCGATATTCCACAATTGGCGCCACTGTTCACAGTATCTAACGTTGCGATCTACATCTCTGTCTTTTTCCATTCACTTTATTGGCATCTCCCCGTCGTGCATTTTCCAACATTCGACCCGGGCAACGTTTCCAACCCACTGCTGCTATCAATCTTTTTAACCGGTGCAACATATAGTAGCTCCTTAGACGAAGCGGCATTATTACCCAGGGTTCTCGACGTGGCCGAAGAGCATGTATTCCGGAAGATCACCACGCTATCAACACAGGTCGCTCCACCCACTCACGACCTCACACGGCAAACACCTACCATCCAGCTCCTCCAAGCTGCGCTAATCATCGAAATGCTCCAGTTCGGCCAAGAACGGATTGAAACAAGACGCCGCATTCGTATCATCCGGCACCCAAGCCTAGTATCCCTTATGCGTTGCCTCGGGATCTTCCACCTGAAGCGGTCCGCTCCTCCCACAATCTGCACTGGTGACGATGGCATATGGAGAGCATTAGTCACCGAGGAAGTCTGCATACGGCTAGCTTCTTGGGTCTTCCTTGCAGATGGTTTCCTTACAGTATGCTTCAAAAACCGACCCACCATCTCCATCTTCGAGATGGAGTGCCCCTTCCCATGGAGGACAGAGCTATGGGAAGCCGAAAATGCATCGGCCTTCAGTCGCATCGCTGCAACTGATGCTGCGAAGCTCCCCATGCCTTCCGTGAGGGAAGCCATCCGGCTGCTCCTCGATAATTCCGAAGCTGGGCCCGTAGCCTCCAGCTTTCCCCTGTCCGCAGAGCATCTATTAATCATGATATACGGTGAGTCCTGCGACAACCTCATTTTCCTCACCATTCCGCTAAAGACCTATGGCCGCAGCGTTGAATTCCCTCGCATTCCTAGCCAGAACCGACTTCTTCGGCTCCGTGCCGCTGAAGAAAATCAAATCCGCCGCCACGAAATGGAAGCAGATCTGGAACTCCGTGTACCAGGATACAAGCAACGACCAGATACTGCCGCTGGGGTACCCGAAACACGCAGAAGAGCTTTGGCTGCTTCTCACGGCGATGCTTGACATCGCCACTGAGAATTCCACGAAGCTCCCGTACCTCGACAACGCCGCGACAGATGATCTAGGAAAACTGAACGAATTCATTCAATGGTGTTGTCGTGATACATAATACACGCCTTCTATGATTAGATTACAATGCTTAAAAATTACATTCATACCCCTGCTTTCAATCCCTCTTGAGAGCCTGCGCCTTGCGGTTCTCGTTCTGGATGAACCCGTCCTCCTTCGGCTTGCGGTATGTGCCGCTGACCCTATCCCAGAACGTCAGGAATTGACCATAGTTATAGTTGAAGTACAGATGATGCATGGTATGACACGCTGCACCGTTGACGACTATAGATTCGGAAAGATACTCGGCATCATCTGCGCTTATTAGCCCAAACCCCCCACAAAACAACTCAATGAAACGGAAAGTAAAAAAAAAAAAAAGAGAGAAAAACTTACGAATAAAAACCGTCCACATAGTGACGAACACAAAAAGCCCCAGGTAGGCGCTCTTCTGCAACGGAAACAGCAACGGATACACATGGTACGGAATGCTCTGCGACCAGCCATCCACGGGATGGAACGCATAGCTGGCAAACGGACTCGGCATGATCCATTTATGGTGCGGCTTGTGCAGCCAGCGGTACACGGGCGGGTAATGCAGTCCGCGATGGATCCAGTAGATGCCACAGTCCGTGAAGCAGACGAACAGCGGATACTGCAGCCAGTTGTAGGCGCGGAAGGGGGCTTCGTGGTTGAAGTCGTAGAGCTTGGTCCAGCCGCGCACCTCGGCGAGGAAGAACGGGGCCGTGAGCACGGCGATGACGGGGATCGCAGACAGGCCTTGGCGGATCTCTTGCCGGATCTGGTTCGGCAGGAAGTGTGGGTGGCGCATTACGCGCTTGTCGAAGAGCGTGTGGTAGATGAGTGTGCTGCCGATTAAGTACAAGGCCGTGGCGAAGATCCTGCGGGGGGTTAGAAACTTAGATTCGGGGTTGGTTGGTCTGGTCTGCTACGTCGTGGAATACGTACCATCCGATGAGGAATAGCGACGTTGTCTGTCGGGCGAGGTCATCTCGCCTCCATGTGCTGCTGTCGGCGTACGGAGACGGCGGCAGTGGGTAGTAGAGGTTAATGTGCTTGTTGTATGTGCCTGCCGGCGCCGGGATGGGGTTCGTCGCTGGTAAAATTGATGCGTATAATCTGTCGAACACGAACGTGTCCAGGATGTCAAGAAGCACATCCATGGTGGGAGTAATTACAAGACTGTTCAAAAATATAGTACACTGAAAGAAAAAAACCATAAACAGTTCAATGTGAAAGACTGAAACAATCACACGGCACATCGCCCTTCTTATGTTGGGAAATACCTACATGATCCATTGTTAGGGTTGGTGATTACCTACAGAAGCTACTGCGGACAATACCTACCGTGGGGAATACCCACACGGGCAATACCTACCAAACAACCCCTTTACCTACACGCTCCGACATCGTACGACACTTGAAACTCTGTGTGGATTTATAGCCCGGAAAATCGTACAACTCGGATTTCCGGGGTAAGCCAGGAATAAATAATGAGAGGACGTAGTACCTTACTAAGCTGCCAATCGGCAAGCATAACTATTTGTTTGTTACCTAGTACGCTGGATAACTACCTTCCAACATCAACCTACCACGCCTCCAAAGTCCGCCATCCGGGATACAACCTCAAAAAGGCATAGGCGGCTGTTATATATACAGGGATGTGGTGAATGAGCGAATCACCTGACAGAATTCCCCAACAACACGTCCGCCTAATATCCACATCTCACCTAAAAAAAAAAAAAAAAAAAAAAAAAAAAAAAAAAAATGGGGGCAAAAAGGGGGGAGGCAATAGAAACAAAACCAAAATCCAAAGACAGCGTTAACAACTTCTACCTCCCCCAAACCAAATCCCCCCTCTCAGCAACCGTCCTGCGACACTTCTCCAGAATCGCCGCCTGCCTGGCCACCTCCGCCAAACTGCCCAGGACCTTGCGATTCCCGCCCACAAACCCATACAGCGCGTACGGGATACCCACATCGTGACAGAACTCCATCACCAAGGCCTGTGTGCGGCGCAGATTATGCCGCGGCACGCGGGGGTACAGATGGTGGATGGCCTGGAACTGCAGTCCGCCGTGGAACCAGTCCAGCCAGGGCGGACAGTCGACGTCCATGGTGGTGCGGAGCATCTTTTGGGCGAATGATTCGTGCGGGCCGAGGTCGGTGGTGGACATTGCGAAGTGGGAGACGGTGAATTGGACATGCAGGGGCATGGTGGCCATGTGGCTGATTAGGACGAAAGAGACGCGGGACAGGGCTGTTGGGAGGGCTTTGTAGAGGATGCCGTAGCCGAACCAGAGCCAGAAGATTAGATTCCCGCAGATTTCGAACCAGCGGTGCCATTTGGCGGGGCCCTTGCGGGGCCCTTGGGCTTGGAGGAGGAAGATCCAGGATTGCACGTAGAGGTTGAAGCGGCCGAAGAGCAGAATGATGTAGTACAGATAAGCTTGGTAAGGGACTAGGGCTTGGGCGACTTTGTTGTAGGCCAAGAGTCGTTCGTGGTAGGTGGAGAAAAGGTTCCCGAGGAAGCGGTGGTTAACGGCCAGGAAGGGGAGGTGCTGATTGTCGGGATCGTGCTCGGGTGCGTTGGTTACGATGTGGTGGACGTTGTGGCTGCGTTTCCACCAGCCCAGGGAGAGGCCGCCGATGGGTGCGGCGATCGTCATCCCAATCAGACTGTCGATCGTGAAGTTCTGGGTGATTCCGATATGGCCGGCGTCGTGGGCGGCGAAGACCATTTGGGACCAGAACCAGGCGAGGAAGAGGGCGCTTGTGTTGTACCAGCCGATGTGGAGGAAGAAGAGCATGGTGCTGAACAGGAGGGAGCAGCGGCCGAATTCCCAGGCGTAGGCTGTGTAGTTGCATTTGTAGAGGCCTTCGGCGTGGATTCGGCTGTGCAGAAGTCGGTATTTAGCGATGATCTCGTCCTGGGTTACAGGGTCCAGAGGTGGGTACTGCGATAGGGTGAGTTTGACTTCTTCTTTGGTTTGCGTGTCGAGGAACGTTATTTCGTCTTGAGTGACCATATTCTCCATTGGCTCAGGCTTGCTGTGTCGTTTGTGGATGCCTGCATCTACTGTGGCAGCTGTGGGCCCAGTTGAGGAAGCATCTAGCTGTTCCTTGACTAAGATGGCTGACTCGTCTTCTCCATCATCATCCGGTCGAAATACTCCCCCTTGAATTGGTGGTACGAAATTGATCCATCTTCCTTCAATCCGCCCAATCTGATACCTTGCAATCATCTGTCGCGTCTCTTCGCAGTGGAATCTACAGCCCGTCAGCATCAAGCAAGCCCATCGCGTCCTTCGAAGATAGGAAATCGAGTGTCTAACATAGTAAACTCATCTGTGGCATCCTTTCCAACCACATGCTGGATGGTCTTAAGTCCACCGGGATGGTACGGAATCCAGGCATCCACACGAAGGACTTTCTGATTCACAATAATAATCGACTGGCCCCCTGCAATTAGGGCTTCAATTTCTCTACGTGAGAGAATCGCCTCTCTAGTAGATTGCTGCATGATCCGATGGGGGCATTGACTGGTATATGGACAGGTTTTGTACCACGGTTCGTACGTCAGGGTAAGCTTGGTTGGGTCTGCGTGCGAGCCGAGCGATTCCACTCGGGATCGGACTCGGCGGAGTCGGGGCTAATTTCGGAGATTACTTTTTATATCGTTGCAGGGGAAGGGGATGTCTTACGGGGTTAGGAAAAAGAAACAAACTTGTTCTTGAGCACATCTAAACGGTTCAACTACTCTGGAAATCTACTTGATAAGCCTGTACTGTATTTTTTGATCCCCACTACTAGATACACGCATAGGTGGGAAAACAATCCCAGTCGCTTTGTTGACAACAAATGATGGGTGGGTTACGCGGCGGACTGGAGGCGGAGTGTAAACTTTAACCTAGTCTTGGTTCTGACTAGTCGTTTTGTCCTGGCGTGCAACCATCGAATAAAACATGTCGACCGTATATCGCTCTTGGTTTTCTATTTATATTCCTAGGACTTTGGAACGAGTTAGGAATCCCATCTCAACTCTGGAGGCACGGGGGGTATTGCAGAAGTTGAGTGTTAGTAGTAGTCTTGTATTGCCTTTTTTTTTTTTTAAAAAAAAAAATGGTAAAATACATACGTCGTAGAGGGTATATGCTATGCAATTAAGTAGGCATGCCGATACGTTCGTAGTGGGACACTTAAGCATAGTACACATATACTGCCTGATATAGATCCATCGGTAACTACGTTCAGCGCCATTGGTCGCTACGTTTAACAGATCCAGGAGACAAACGACATAATACCTGCATAGCACGCGTGGTTCATCTCTACCAATACCACCATCTAACCCGAAGGATTCAAGCTTACGACTATTCGAAGGAAGAGTAGAAATCCAGCACATCCACGCAGTCAATTTGTCTATAGTGAAAGCCATTGTTTTTGCCTCACGTAGCTTTATGCCATTGCGCACTAAGAATTAAGCGGTTTTGCCGTTGATCGACACGAGCTGGACCTCGCTGTTGATCGGAGTCAGCGTCACTTCCCCGCGACGTGAGCATCGGATAGACGAGAAACTTACAAGAGGAGGGTAGCGTTGGGGGGGATCAAGCCGGGGAAGCCCCTATTTTTGTTAGTATACTTAGGCATCCAAAGGATAATACCCCGAATTGGTGCCGTTGATGAATGGAAACAGCATCACATACCTCGCTCCATAGGCGTAGTCTCTGCGTGGATGGTTAGTAAGCGACATTCGATAGTTAAAACATGACTATGACATCATAGACTGATATCAAGGCACGAAAGGAGAAGAGCAGCAAACACTCACCCGGTGATGGTCAATAGGGCTCTCTCGCCCAGAGTCATCTGAGGGACACCCTCGTCCCAACCTACCAAATCCATTTAGCAACGACGTAGTATACAAAGGGGCAAGGGCAAACAAACCTCTGATAACACGTCCAGTGCCAATGGCCACACGCAAGGGCTGGCCCCGGTCGTAGGAGCTATCAAACCTGTTGCAAGGAATTAGTCATCGTTGACTGCATCCCTTCAGGAGGGGAAATCCAACATACTTCGTTCCCTTGTTCTCCGGCGCGTTTTGGTCATACAGCCATCCCGTGTAGTGCATGGCGACTTCGTCATTTTTTTGGGGGATGTCGACACCGTTGCCGGGTGCGAGAGTCTGCTTGATGACGCCCATTTTGAGATTCCGGGATCGAATAATCAAGAAACGAGATAGAATGAGGGGAAGAGGGGAAGAAGAAAAGAGTCCCAAGACGAGGCGAGAAAGAGGGGCAATTTTTATAATCGCGAAGTGGGGCTTTGGTCCCTGGGTTGTGTATCGCGTCGGTATTCGGCGTGTTATTTTCGTTTAGGGTACGGGTGTTCTCGGTAAACGTCGTGTATTCCCACCGTTCCTCTTTTTGCTTTGGGGGCGTTTGATATAGTTTGAGACTTGTTGACCCAGGTGTGTTTTAGCCTGATCTGGATCGAATTGCTTTTGTTTGGAGAATGCTCCTATTTGAGTTTATGTTCCCATTTGGTGTGGGAATCACGCCTTTCCTTTTCTTGGCACCATCCCAGCCAATTTCCCTGAAGAACGGCTGTAGAAAATGAGAGAACTATAACAGAGCTTCGAAAACACTACTATCTTTGTTTAGTTTTCTATTGTACATGGTGGTAAAGGGGATTGGTCGTGGATTAAGGTTTCTCGTCTAACACAATCTCTCAAAAGAATATATATCTCTCTAATTAGACCGATACTACTATAGAATTGTCACCCACAGTTATGTCCACACATATTGCAGACGATCTGGGGTATAGAGAATGATCTACTATTAAGCGGTATCCTAAGGAAGACTCAATCAGAATCACTGCTAGCCTCTAGATTACAGTGGACAGCTCTTGGTACCTTCTGACAATCCTTGTTCTGCAGAGGTTCAATGCTGGTCACGCTTATCCGTTGCATATCCAACAAGATATGTTTGGGCTTTTGGCTTTAGTCGTTAAAAGTCCTATGGAAGTAATAGTGGAGAAATGTAGCTCAACACTGGCTCGACCTAAATGTATGTGCATACTGTCCCTCGGTGGTGGGTTTTTCCATTCCTTGTCTGGCTTATGTAACCACCCTCTGCTCACCTGGCCCAACATGTCTTTTATAGCTCTTAAACACCTATATAGATATATAATGCAGAATGTCTCATTGTGGATCAGAGGTAACCACAATATACACATTGACAAGTTGCTAAGATTCGGCAAGTCTGGGCGTTCTATATCTAAGATCTTGGGGTTGCGCGAGCAGCGAACCCTAAGTCCAGCTAGTCATATTAGCATATAGATCTCGGCTAAACGGACCTGACACCACCGAACCCTTCAATTGTGAACAAGGAAAGGAAAGTCTTCTTATTTCAGTGGCGATATGCACTGAGTACTGGAATCCAGGACCAGGGGTACTCAGCCGCAACGGCCTTTGCAACTGGAGACATTGTCCGCTGGTTTACCAGAGCAATGAGGCCTTCCGTTCCGAATAGATTTACCTTGGCGGAGTAGCTGGAAGAGTTGCATGTTGCCAAGAGTGATGTGTTAATCAAGGGCACTCTGTTTGTGGCCGACGGTGGGCACGTGAGAAAGAAGACTTTTAATTATACTACACTCAAGTCCTTTACCTTTGCTATAGAGCACTTTTATGAATTTCCTATCTGAACCTCATTGAGAAGCCAGTTACTGTTCGCTATAGCATAAAGGCGTGGGTATGGCCTCGAAGTCGCCTGGAGTAAAGACATCATACTAGACCGTACCTGTATATACACGCATGCGGTTTACTGTGGAGTTTGCATGATAATGTTCGTTATCCCAGCTATAGGTCTCATGTACTAACGCGCCATTCGTTAAAGGTACCTCGTGCCAATAGATAGTAGATATAGATCAGGAATCTACTCAGTATCATCCAATTCCGGATAGTGTCGATAGATACCCAGCGAGTATTTCTGTCTCCTGTCACTTGCGAGATACTCCTTGATGCGAGGCCGGTTCTTTACAGCTTCGTAGAGCTTGAAAACATTTGCATATTCACCCGACTTTTCCAGTCGGTTAAGTGCTCGAGGGAATGCAAACTTGAGACCATCAATGCCCTGTAGTATGTGGTTAGCGCTCTACTGGGTCAAATGTGGTGTTTCATTCGGCACGCATCAGTATCTAATGCTTGGAGATGAATCAAGACGTACCTGGAAAAGAACAAGGTCTGCATATGTCAACGTCGTACCATACAGCCACGGACGGCCCTGTGCCGCCTGGGGCTTCAACACCCGCTCGAAATAGGAGAGGAACTTGGGCAGACGATTCTTCCGGTAGGACTCCGACTTCCGCTTGCTCTCCTCCAATTGATCCTCATAGTAGAGTTCCGGGGCAATGGGATGGTGCGTGTCGTGAGTCTCATTGCTGAACCCATCGAGGGCCGTGAGAGCGAGCGAGTTGACTTGATAGATGGCGTCCCCATCTGGCGTCAGACCGAGCCGCGGGGCCAGGTAGAGCAGAATATTGGGTGTCTGGCTGATCCGCAGATCACCATGCTTGAGAATGGGCGGTGCGAACGGTGGAGGGCCAGACTGATCGCCCTCGTAGTTCTTATCAATGAGTGATAGTACGGTGTTAATTCCATCTTCTTCGTGTGCAGTGTCGGTATAGTCGGCCCCGGCTTCCTCTAAGGCCAGTCGTATGAATTCTCCACGGCCGGGTATCTCGGGCCAGTAGATGAGTTGATACGGGCCGTTGGAGCGTTGCGACATTCTGATTGCCTTTTCTTACAAGGTATAACCTAGGTGAATATGGGCAGGTTCAATCGCTGAAGAAAGGGAAGTAACTCATAGTAAGCAAGAGCGGGGGCTGACTCACGTGCGGGGCATCGTGCATGAAGTCATGGTGATGACGAATTCTATAAACTCCACACCGCAGCGAATACGAGGTCATTAATACTTAGTGGTATGCAACATCATAGGTACAAATACTACACATAGGGAGTGATTGAACAAACATAGCTAGATTGTAGTGATTAAATCCTAGGGCACGTCTTGGAGTTGTAAAGAATTTGGATTGTCTTAGTGAACAGAATGTTTATACATCGAGATCTCCCTGAGATGATGCCGCTACAGATTGCCGGATCACTCGTATGGTGCCATCAGGGAGTTTCCGAGCACCTTGGACGGAAACGCTTCTTCGCCCAAAGTCGTAGTATGCGCCCACGGCTTAAGTCCATTCTCCCGGCGAATAACTGCAGCAAAACAATTGTTCCATTGCTTGCGCGGGTAATGCCGTGACACATCCTCAATGGTTGACGGATGGACGGTGTCGGCATAAGCACCGGTGTTGTCTGTATCGGTCAGATTCTGTTACCCAGGTGGAAGCACAACAGTGGTATGGGTTAGAACGTACCAAATATAGTAGCTAGCTGCAGCAATTGACCAACGGCAGTAATCTTGCCTTGTTCACAAAGATCTTGATGTCGGATGATTGCTTCGGCGACACTCTCCGCCTGATCCCGAGGCGCGATGGCGTTTCCTGATGATCCGGTACGGTCTTGAAGAACGTCCAAGGCCAGAAAACCCGCGTAGAACTCATGACTTAATTTCGTCTTGTTCAGATTTTCTTCTGTCGAGCCGATGTCATGTAGCAAGCAGCAGAGGAAGTAGGTCTCATCGGTAAAAGACCAGGAAGGGAACACGTGCCGCTTGATCGCAAGGCCGTAATGATACACCCGCAGAGAGTGGTTGTATGTGGGTTCAGGCAGATGGGAGCGCGCATAATGATTGATGCGCTGCGACAAGGGGGTTTGGGGGACGGGAGTATCGGCTACGGAAATAAAAGGCGCTGGAGCGGATGGCTTCGCCGCGGATAGGATGGCTGACGCGGAAGACATTACAGGAGTGAACCCATATTCAATTTCTGAAGTCGAGGGCATCTTGAAGGTGTTCGGTTGTTGTCTTGCGTATGCTGGGCCAAGGCTCAAAGAGGTTCTCACTGATTGATGAATGTTTCCATTCAAGAGGGGTGAAATTCCATCCTTATATAGCTTGGTATTTCTCCAGCTGACAAATTGCCCTTGTGCGATTCACATCAATGATGTCTAGAATATGTTTTCCGAGTTCCGGGTAGCTGGCGAACAGCATTGATGTGGACGAGAGATGGAGATGGGACCCAGATCGACGGACCCTTCTAGATCCACTCCATTTTACTGCCCAAAATGGATAATCCGGGGTCGGAACATTGTGAACCCGCCATAACATGACAGTTTATGCACCGAGCTTTGCTTACGTGATCTATACTGCTTATGCTATTCAACATCTACATATGACTCAAAGTAAACTAGTTGGTGAGGTTGTATTGTATGATGAAGACTAAATATGCATTGATTTCCATGGCTGTGACAACCCGGCTAGACTCAAGTACTTGCCTATGAACATTTACCGTCTCGTATGTGTCTCCATTATATCCCCATAGACGACTACAATAAATTGGATTCCATGCTTCGGATAAAGCCACCGCGAAAGTCTATTACAAACGCACTCTTGGTGTCAAGTCGCAAATGAACTCCTCCTGCTGCACAAACCACACATTCCTCGTCTTCCATGGTTTGTTCTGATGCAATTGAATATCGAACTCGCGCAGTAGCTGAGGGAGAATCTTCCGCATCTCCACCAGAGAGATTGCTTTCCCAATACACGATCGTGAACCTGCCCCGAAACTGAAAAAGGCTTTGTCCATCTCCATTAGCTTTTCGGGAGCGCTGTCTAACCATCGCTCAGGGATGAAGGAATCCGGCTGAGGAAAGATGGTCGGGTCTCGGTGGACAACCCAGGCATTAATTCCAACCTTTGTACCGCCAGGGATGTATTGACCGCAAAGAGTGACGCCTTGCGGCGGCACATGACGCTCGAGGTTCCCACCAACAGATGGATGCAAACGCATCGCTTCTTTCATTACCGCGCCGAAGTACGGAAGATGGGTGGTGGATTCCTGGTAGGAAATCGGGTTACTAAGTTTGCCCTCTCGGTCTGCCGTGTCAATCTCCGCGCGCACTTTTGACATTTTGTCCGGGTGGCAGATGAGATTATACAGGATCGAGCGCAGAGCGATTGCAGTTGTATCAGATCCAGCGAAGACATTTGTCGATAGGTGGACGATTAGGTCCCTTGTGGATAGTCGGGTCGGGTCAGCGTTGTGAATTGCTAGCCACCGAGACATCATATCTTTTCCGACAATCGCTTCGCCGATCTCGTTCGTGTCTAGATCCCCGTCGCGCTGTAGGGAAGCGCGGCGATTGATTGCCTTCAGGGTGAATACGACCACCTGGTTCCACGACTCCATTTGCGGGAGCAGTATAGGGAAGAGAGGGTTCCCGAGGAGGACGTTGTGAGCTTCTGGAATCTGGCCGCACAGCAACGCATAGATGAGCATTCCTCGTATTGCCTCCATCATATTGTCTACATCCTGCCCTTTCTCCAAGAACCCTAGCTTCTGAGCAAAGGACAGTTCGCCGACAACATCGAAGGCGTAGTATTGCAGCCACATTCCGAGATCAACGGGCGCCTTTTCTTTCACCATCTTTCGGATCTGGGACAGAAACAGCTTGGTGCACGAGTCGACAGCAGGCTCCATTTCGAGAATATTGGTCATATTGTACGCGCTGGCAATAGGACGTCTCTGATCACGATGAAAACGCTCATCTCGTGTAGAGAAAAGGTTCATTTGAGGCTTCTTGTCCCATGATATGGATTGAATCGGGTAGAAAGCCGTCTGCAGAGGGTTATTCCTGGACTAGAAGGACTGGCGAGTTGACCTACTTTGGTAAAGGCCCCGTTGATGCCATAGATGATGGGGATCGCCTTCGGATCGCTCACTGAGATCTGCCTGGGGCCGGTGCGTACCAAAGGGCCATATTTTCGGTGAAGGTCAATCTCTGTGTGATGGTGGTCGCCCTTCCATACGGTGTACAGCTTCCACAGTCGGCTGTAGGCTGCCAGCGATGGGCCAGGAATCCCAGACAGATAAAATCTATTCGTAACGAGACGAGTAACAATTAAACCGACAATCAAGAGAGCAACATTTAGGATGTCAACCATGGTGCACAATATGGGTGAGAATGGAAACCGAGCGGGAGCTTTTCGGTCGGCAGCCCAGAAAACCACAGGCACAATGTTTTTCACCCCACCGTCGTCACGGACTCTGGTTTTGGCCTGAGCCCAGCTGGAACAAGGTGATCCATTTGTACCCTTGCAAAACCCCACATCGGACTCTACTAGTAGAGTGGGATGCATGAAATAGCGCAAATGCGCGGTGATGGACGACATGCAGCCAATCACGCGCTCGGAATTACCTCCTCCTTGCAAGCTTCCGTGCTTCCAGCCACTTGAGTGTGGTGACAATAATAATACAGTGTGGTGGCAGTACGTTAAGTGGCTGGGAGGAATCAGGAGCCGTTGCCGAACTGACTAACATCCCATTGCAAACTTGACGATGATCTGTGCACCTCGGGACTACATCCCTGACCATTCAGACCCATAGTGCAATAGCCAACAAAGCCCTAAGAATGATGAAGAATTGACGAGCCGAGGTCAAGTGGCCAGGTGATATGGAAGAAGCGGCTGCGGAGCGCCTCTCAGCCCTAGAATGGCAGTCACTACGTGGCCTTGCAGCGCCGTGGAATATGTTAGATGCTCTAGACCATCATGCGATAGGCCTACAGGTGATCGCAAATTTGGAACCCTTGCTGAGAGGCGAGTACGATTTCGCTGGCCAATACACCTCATATTCGAGGTCAATCTCCGTTATCTTGATTACTGGGACAATAACGAGTCTATATGCACGCTGCACTGTTTATCCTTGTTATTTATCTTTAATGTTCACCTCTGCATTCCGTGGTAGGCCTTGCAATGTGAAGCTAAAGAGACTTTATACCTCAGCGATGGTGCTATGGATGGTCAGATGTGATTTTTGACGTGATCCGCCGTGGGTGATTATCCGCATATAAAATATTCTCAGACTCTGGAGATATGACAGGAATAGGATAAGCCTACATCCGTTTTTATTTTGTTTCAATCATAGTATTTTATTCTATTACTAGTATTATATTCAGACACTTAGTCAAGTTAATGAAGAGACCATAATGTCAACGCATTCTCCGTCGGTGTTGGGGGGGGAACCGTATCGCACCATCTAGTTTCCCGAATAGTGAGTGCAATGATCGGAGGGCTATGTATAGGGAAAAGAGTGTCCTTCATCGTGTGGTACGATGTTCCTGCTATGAGTATTCAAACTCACTTAAGGGAGACATATTTATCACTGAAACAGTCTCTAGGACTGGCCATGAGGACGCTCTACACTCTGGTATGTCAAAAAAAAAGGAATATATCGATCACAATATCATAACAAGGACGTATCATCAATATTCGGCGTCATATCGCCAATGCGACTCATCTCCGCCCAATTCAAGTCCCTCTCAACATCACCTACAGCATCGAAATCCTTCTTGTCCTCTCCAACAAAGCCCCCCAAATCCTCCAATCCAAGATGTCTACTAATAGGCATGACCATGACCGGCAGCGTATGCCCCACCTTAGCCATCAACAACGGCAAAAACCGTTTCCTCCCACCGTGTAACGAATGCACCAACGAGCACAAATGCTTCAAATAATCCTGCGGCCCCATCTCAAACCCCAAGGACCTCAACCCCGTCGACGACAAACAAGCCATCACATCCGTGAGCGTACACGCCACTTCGAAGACCTTCTCGATCAGCCCGACCCCATGCGTCTCCATACTTTCCCGGGAAAGCTTCCACGTGGCCAGGGACAAGTCCCGGGCAATCTGCAGGGGATACCGGAAGTCGAGGCTTGGGTGGGTAGGTGTGCTGGACAGGAAACCTGCGGTCGTGGCTAGTTGCCAGATCATGGTGCGGAGCCATTGCTGCGACACCCGGAGATCCGCGAGCAGGATGTCTGGTAGGTCGAGGTCGGCGGGCACGGAGCGCTGGATGTGTTCTTCTAGCTGGACTAGCGATTCCCGCGTGCAGATGGGTTGGTTCCCGTTCCAGATTGCGAGGAAGGATTCGTCGAAGGGTCGGTACAGGTCGACTAGATGGCTGAAGCCGAGGGAGAAGGCGTCTAGGGGTGATGTGTCCAAGGTTGGGCTGGTACTTGTGATTTGCAGCGTTACTGGACGCCGGCGGCGGATTGCGTGGGCACTGCCATACTATCAGCAAATGTTGGGAAGGTAGGTATGGTTATGGGCGTACCGTTCCGATATCAATAACAGCCAGAACAGCTTCCCCGAAAAGCAAGGTTGGTCTTCATCGGCCGACTGGTCCAACATATCGGCCGTGTAGAACGTGGTGGCCTCGCGGAGGAAATAATACGCCTGCCGCTGGTTCCCGCATCCAATATGACACCCATATAAAAGAAAGGCAATGGTAATACCCAGCCGAATAGGTGCGGAAAACGGATCCAGATGCCGCCGAGCAGCCATCGCTTCGTCTAGTAAAGAGCGACCCATATCCGGCCCTGTACTCTGATGGCAGGAAAGATACCCCGTCTGAGTCAGAACGAAGGCACAGAACGCCACCACAAGGCAATACGCATGAGGGCACTCATCCATGCGTTCCACCTGCTCTTGGAATGTATCGGGATGCAAAATCGGTACCGTCCCTAACATCCGAGAATAGAAGTACGCAGCACAGCTCTGCACGAGTCCATCGGTCAACAACCCAGGGCTTTTCAGATATCCCGTCGTCTGTGTGCTACTGGGACTTTCAATAGATGCAACACCACTCGATTGACTTTCTTCAATTGAATCTGAATTTGCGCTGGCTTTCAATTCGTACAATACATTAGCCGAACGACCCTGTCGCCCTTTCTTGCGCCGAGAGCAGGTTGACCGGCAGACCAGCCTCATTGATCGACACGGACTACATGGACGGTGCGATGTGCATTTGACCTTTCGACGACGACAGGCGTCGCAGGCTTGGGGGAGTGTTTCGCGCGGCATGGGTCTGAATGCCGGTCGTTAGGACTACCTGGAGGGGAAGAAATGGAAAATCGTCGTGCCAAGAGATTTACTCTCCGAGGTAATTTATGGTTCGGTGCATATTTGGGTTTGGTGTTATTATTATTATTATTATTTTTTTTCTAAAAAAATATAATACCCCCAATACCGGTGACGCATAAATTTTGGTACTGTAGAGTAGGCCAAAGGTACTAATGAGGGATTGATATAAACTAGTGAGCCATTTTCGGCAACGTAATCCGACCTCACTGTCACTTGCATGATTCAGTGAAAAGCATGGAATCCAAATATGCATGCAATCGATACATTAAGTAACTACAGCTAACGCACACATAATGCCATTAAAAGTAAACAATACGGATTCAGCTTAATATATACAAAGAGACAAACTACCACCAGTATGGGAGCCCCCTACTCCTTAGCATTATCAACCCTAACCTCAACAACATCCTCATAAGGATCCACGATTGTGTCCGCAAACTTGCGTGCAGAAACCTTCTTCTCAAAAAGCACGTCTAGCTCCTCATAGGTCCGGCCCTTAGGCTCAGGCATTCTAAAGAAAGACCAGACCAGACAGACTAAACATGTCCCGGCCCAGAAATACGCACTCCTTGCGCTCCAGCCCCAGGCCGTGTCATTGAGTTGATAATTTGTCAATACGTTGACGACGATGTTGCTTATATTGTAGCCTGCTCTTGCTAGGACGATGGTCTTGGCTTTGAGTCGTGTTGAGGATAACTCGGAGACGAGACAGTATGTCACGGGCCCAATAGTGAAGTCGTAGCAGAATGTGAAGATGATGAGCATGACGCCGATGGCCCATTTTGCCGGGTTGTTGGAGTCTGGTGCAAAGGAGAGGCTGCCCGTTATGATGAGAAGGGTGAAGAGACTAGTTAGGCCTGCAAGGTGGAGGGTTCGACGGCCTGCTACTGTCATTAGGTACCAGGAGCCGAGGGTGCCTATGACGCCGAGGGCGTATTGGACCAGGGAGAGGTCGAAGGAGCGGACGGTGGGAAGACCCGCTTGTACGCAGAAGTAGGCGAAGTAGCCCATGAGGTTTTGGCCGCAGAGGGTCTGGACTAACCACACACCGCAAACGACTTCCGTTCGCCGCAGGTTGACACCTTTGAAACAATCCTTGTATCGCGTTCCTTTTGTTGCAGACTTCTCGAGCTCGTTCGTATGCTGGATCATGGCTATTGTGGCATCTGGGTCGAAGGATGGGTCGCTAGAGGTTAGTCGGAGCAGGGCGTGTTTGGCACCGGACAGATTTCCGCGACGGACATGCCACCAGGGTGACTCCGGGGCGAAGAGGCAGCCGATTAGAATAGGGATGGGCCACACCCATTGCACCGCAAATGGGATACGCCAGGCCCATTGGTCTCCTCGTTGGATTGAGCCACGGTTTACACCAACGGCGATGAACTGACCGAAGACCCAGCACATGTTTATGAAGGTGGTCAGGTATGGTCGTAGCACCACGGGACAGACCTCCGATGCATACGCTGCGGGTAACGTCTGGAACACGCCCCATGGTATACCAGCGAGGATCTCAGCTGCGAGCAACATTTGGACGTTGACAGCGAAGAAGAAGAGAAATATCACACCGGTCATGGCGGTTAATGCGGAGACCATGGTCCAGCGGTAGCCAAGTCGTTCCGAGACGAGACCGTTGATTAAAAGGCCAATTACCTCACCAACGCGGGCTCCGTTAGATAAAGCGGACTGCCAGGAAGCTGGGACAGTCCATTTGCCGTTGTCGGCTTGCCTCCCAAATTTCTGGTTGAACGCTGGTGAGGCATACATAGAGCTGAGTAGGGCTAGGTCGTAGCCTTCCATGATGAGGGTCGAGGATAATAGAACTGACCACCCGACGGCCTTGGGATACAAACGGATCGCCTGCCATAGAGTCATAGATTGCTCTTGCTGAGCGGCTTGTTTGCCATGGACCAGCGAGGGCTTTCTCTGGGCATCATCGTGCGCTTCAATGACGTCTGGAGTAGTCATGGTGGGTGTCAGGCGCGAAAGCAATGCTCAGATGCTTTCCATTAGGTGGGAAAGTGACAAAACTTGGAGAGCTTGCGAACATGGGTGATGTAGATAGTTATATGTTCTGCAGTCTATCATCTGACGAGAATCTAGCCCTGGAGAACTGGGGTGCATGCGAAAAATGGAGAATCTGGGGATCCCCACAGAGCGCGGGAGTATGGTTCTGATTGGCTGGCCGAGCACATATCGGGCCATAGCCGGAGGCAAAACGGAGTCTATACGGAGGCAAGCCGGAGGCAAGTCGGAGCATGAAATCTGTGGAATACCGTATAAAGAGGAGTTCGACGGTAGCAAAATCAATTTTGCACCAGTTCACACAGATATCATGTCGCCGCATGCCGTGCATACCGTCCCTTCTGGGGAAAATAACTGGTGGAAGGAAGCCACCGTGTACCAGGTACTGGCCTTCATCACCTGCCGATGAAAGCGACGCTCACCCACCGAAATAGGTCTACCCTGCCTCGTTCAAAGATTCCAATGGAGACGGCTGGGGGGATATTCCTGGACTAATCTCCAAAGTCCCCTACCTACACTCGCTAGGCGTGGATGTTGTCTGGTTATCACCCATGTATGATTCTCCTATGCATGACATGGGCTATGATGTGTCCGACTATGAAAATGTATTACCGGCTTATGGTACTGTCGAAGATATTGAGCGACTTATAGACGCCTGCCATGAGCGGGGCATGAAGTTGATCCTGGACCTGGTTATCAACCACACTAGCGATCAGCACAAATGGTTCCAAGAGAGTCGCAGTAGTAAAGATAACGACAAGAGAGATTGGTACTTCTGGCGCCCACCTCGGTATGATGAAGATGGAAATCGATTGCCCCCGAGTAACTACCGCGGGTACTTCGCCGGTAGCACTTGTACGTATTGTTTTTACCAGGGTTCAGAGACGAATCACGAGCTAACGAACTTCCAGGGACATGGGACGAACACACACAGGAGTATTATCTCCATCTATACGCCAAAGAGCAACCCGACCTGAACTGGGACAACGAGGCGGCACGAAAGGCCATCTATGATAGTGCGGTCCGCTTCTGGCTAGACAAGGGTGTTGATGGATTCCGCGTCGATACTGTGAACAAATACAGCAAGCACACGAACTTTCCAGATGTGCAGGTTACTGATCCCAAAAGTTATATCCAGCCCGCAATCCAGATGTGGTGCAATGGGCCTCGGATCCATGAGTTTCTGCGAGAGATGTATGACGATGCCTTGCAGCCTTATGGGGACGTGGTGACCATTGGGGAGCTAGCCAATACACCTGACCCCGAGCATGTCTTGAAGTATGTCGGTGCGTCCGCTAAGCAACTTAGCATGGTGTTTCATCTGGACATCGGCCATATCGGTATGGGCAAAAGTTTAGAGGACAAGTACATTTTCAACCCGTGGAAGCTGACAGAGATGAAATCCATCGTGACCAAGTGGCAGTCCTTCATTGAGGGTACTGACGGGTGGACGACAGCGTTTTGTGAAAATCATGATAACGGTCGCTCAGTGTCACGATTTGCGTCGGACGCTCCTGAACACCGCGAGCGATCGGCTAAAATGCTGGCTCTGATGATGATGGCCATGACGGGGACCTTGTTCCTTTATCAAGGCCAAGAAATCGGCATGATCAACGCCCCGCGCGACTGGTCAGTCGACGAATACAAGGATATTGAAGGTCGCGGATACTATGAAGAAGCAGAGCGACAGCTTGCGGCAGGTGTTGATGCAACACGTAAGGATCGCATTATGGACGGACTGCGGATTCTGGCACGCGATCATGCCAGACTGCCGATGCAGTGGGACGATTCACCCCATGCTGGTTTTACCACGGGGACCCCGTGGATGCGCGCCCATGATTTGTACCCCGAAATCAATGTACAGAAACAGTGGGATAACCCGGAGAGCGTGCTATCCTTCTGGAGGTCCGTACTGCGGCTGCGCAAGGAGTACCGAGAGGTGTTCATTCACGGAGCATTTGAGGTTGTGGACTTCGACAATCAGCAGACTTTCTGCTTTATTAAGTCAAGGAATGAGAAAAAAGCACTGGTTGCGTTGAATTTCACGACCGAAAACCAGCCATTTACACAGGCCGTGACGACAGAACAGATGAAGCTGCTGGTCAGCAACTATGCGGAGCCATTGCCTGAGACATTGCAACCGTTTGAGGGTAGAATTTATATCTCACAGTGAAAGCCTGGACATCATATCGAAGCCATTTGTCCGAATTCTTCTTACAGATAGGCGAGGTCAAGGATGGATTGACGTTGAAGACGAGTGTGGGGAGGGAAATTTTCACTTGTGTTCATTTTTATAGCTGCCTGCATGACCATGTGACCGAGGCCACGATACCAATTGAGAGAATAATAATCGACAAAGTAGATACGCACAGTGTGCTATGGGTCACCATTCTAGACATTCCTATTTTTCCATTCAAACAACGAAGAATAAAGCACTTAGCTAAGTTAATTATAAAGTTATCAGGTACAAGCTAAATACAACTAATTCACTGCCATTGCTCATCACGCACCAGGTGCTCGTCACTATCCTGTCTTATAACGTTGTGATCCGAGCCCTGCGACTTCTGTCGACCATCAACCATATACTCCAGCTGGACACTATTCGTGACTAATATCCCCTCATTGAAAGGAGATGGCCGTGAACCCCCCACCCTCCCCTCAGACGCACCATGGCTGTAATATGCGGGATAGCTCTTTTCGACTCTTCGTCGCAGGGTATATAAGGTAGGCACATTGGCGACGAATGCCGCGAGGAATTCCTCCACGGATCCCCAGGTGTTTCGGTTCAGTTGAGATGTGTTATCATCAAAAGATGGAAGGCGGACGATGGCTATCGCAATGAGAAGTAATCCGATTGCAAATAGTCCGACCAGTTGCAGACGGCTAGAAACTGGATTAGCAAATAATAGTATCAACAGTTATTGGTAACCTACCGCATCCATGATGTTTTAACCCTGAGTAGCCATGGCATGGGTAGGATCATTAACATTGTGTCGGTCGAGATGTTCATAGAAATAAGAGTGACGAGTTGAGTATGAGCTTCGATACATGAACCTGTCTCGATGTTAAAGACTGGTTATTAACCAACCCAACAATTATTGGCGGGTTCCGTACGTACCTGGATCCGGCATGACTTGCCAGTAAAGATACAGAGGTCGACAGTCGGTAAAGGTAGTGATCTGGACCGCAGCAAAGCTGGCAACGAGCAAGGCCCAGCATGCTCTAACCATCCGTTCAGGCCACGGAAGACCAGAGAGGATTCGCTGGCAGAGAAGTAAGACTACAGCCTTTTGCAGCCAAAGACTGACGATGTTGATGTTAGTATGAATCAAGCATCAAAGCGAGCCGGACGTACTAGACATTGTATACCAGACGGTTAACTACCGTCAGTTTACTGCCGACCTGGCGACGGTAGATTTCAGTCGAGCTCAGATCTGCAACATGCCGATCCATATGGTTGTTTCCCCAGACCAAGATGACTGTCGCGAATGCAGAGCGGGCCAGGACCAGACTAATGCAAGCGATAGTGAGATAATCACTGAGAATCAAATGTTGACCGCGACACCTCCGCATTACCAGGCGCAAAAGCATTAACGCCTCGCTCAGGGCGCCAAATACGCCCACCAGCACGATGGCTGCCGTTGAATGCATGGGTATCTCGAAGTTCGACTGTGACCATCTTTGCCCTGAGGGAGTGGGAAGGGAAGGAAAGACTTTTTCGTATCCCTGCCGGTCGTTTGTTTCATTACATGCATCATCGGTGGTTGATTGTCATTATGGCTATGGAAGGATTAGGGCCCCTGACACTGGGGTTTCCATTCTAATCCCGAGAGAGTTAGAACTGAGTAAAAAAGTTCTCAAAACTCGTATACGATAAACCCTATCGGTTTTTGGTTTCCGATGCAAGCCCACTTTTGGGCTGTCTCGTGAGGCGAGTCATTTGATCTGATGAAGCCATGTCCCCAGTATCTTTATCTAGTCATGTATGTGAAAATGTTAGTTTTCCACAAGACAAAAGAAAGATACCGAAAGTAGAGAAAGAAAGAAAAATCACGATCGTCCCAGCGTTACAATTTTCTTCTTTCTCTCAATGACTGATCCCTGCTCCCGACACCTTGACCTTATTAAAATTCGGGCATGGAAATTCTAGACTCAGGTCCGGAGCCTCTGGCCAACAAAACGGCCGTTTCCATTCGTTGGTCAATTGGCATCGGGGCCAAGATGCCGTTAACAAGAGAAACAGTGGAGGATCGGCGTCGACGGTCTGACACATTAGCGTGTTCTCCCCCTTGCCCTGCCCCGGAATTCATTTATATTTGGAACCGTTCTGTTCCGCCCCGTGGGCTCGACCGACCAACCAGGCTAATCACAGATGACGCCCCCTTTCCCACGTTTCCCCTTTGTTCCTTCGATCTCGGACTCGCCTGCCATGCCACATGTTTGCCAAGCCTTCGCAGCCGTTATCTTGGCCTCAATGCTTCTTCTTTCACGTGTCGTACATGGCGTTGAAAAATTCTCCAAAGTAGCGCCTCATTTCAGGGATTATTTCTATGTTGGTGGGGAATATGTCCATGTCAGTGGTAGTACCCGGGGGACTTACTTCCATAATCAGATGTATGTGGAGAAGTTATCGCCAGTCCATGAGCATGTGCAACCATATCCCATCGTTTTTGTTCACGGTGGTGGTCAGAGCGGGACGGTGAGCTTTACGTTGTCCCGGTAGCCATTTAGGTGTACAGAGTAAGACAGCCCCTAACAACACTAGAACTTCCTCAATAAACCTGACGGCAGCCCAGGATGGGCATCTTGGTTCCTTAACCATGGCTATGCCGTGTATCTCCTCGATCGAACGTTAACCGGTCGATCCCCGATATTGCCGGGGGATGACCTGAGCCAGACTGCCTTCTCGGCGGAGTTCATCTCGCAGCGATTCACCGCCGTGCAGAAGTATCCCCTATGGCCCCAAGCCAAACTACATACCCAATGGCCCGGCGTAAGTGCTAGCAGCAACCTGTATGGGCCATCTGTCCTGCACTGACATGAGCGACCGCAGACAGGTGAAATGGGCGATGCATTCTTCGACGCGTATTACATGAGTACTGTCCAATCCGTCTCCGACAGTCAAATCCAAGAGGAGACCATGAAAGCCGCCGGCGAGAGGCTTCTCGATCGCATCGGCCCGGCAGTCGTCATCACGCATTCCCAAGGTGGACTGTACGGGTGGTCATGGGCAGATAGTCGTCCAGGCCTGATCAAGGCGCTGATCCAAATCGAGCCGAAAGGCCCTCCATTCCGAGAGGTCATATTTTCAAGTGCGTACAGCCGCCCTTGGGGACTTACCTCTATCCCCTTAGCCTATGACCCGCCACCTACGAATCTCTCGTCGCCCTTGACAATGAAGAGTGTACCCGCAGATTCACACGACCTACTTCCATGTATCATTCAACAGGAACCTCCCAAAAAGCTGCCTAATCTAGCGCGGGTTCCGATCTTGATTAGTACTGGAGAAGCATCTTACCACGCTCTATATGATTATTGTTTCATCAAGTTTCTGCACCAGGCGGGGGTTCCCGCGGAACATCTGGAGTTGAGTCGTGTAGGGTTGAATGGAAATGGGCATTTGCACTTCATGGAAAGAAATAGTGATGATATAGCTCAAACACTGCATGAGTGGGTTGTTGTAAAGGTGAACGGCACGCTTTGAGATCCGCAAATGTGTAAACTAGCTTTGATGGCCCGGGATATGATTCGGATGCCTAACTCAGAGGTCACAAGATGGGCTAAGCAAACAACAGTTGTCTAATGACCCCCATAATGATAGCATTATGACTTTGCGCATGGGAAGTATAGGCCTTCAACGTTTAGGCTATAGAGACTAGGAAACCTTACCTTGATAATCCACGGAATCATTGCCTTTGCTAAACACAGAAATGAACAAGTGTCATGTCATGGGCAATAAATGAGTAGCATCAGTACCACTGTAGGCTATGACTACATCTTGTATGTATCAAAGTGCATTTGCTATACTATTCAGCATTGACAGGGTCGCCAAATCAAAGCATATTTTCAAACTATCGTTGCCTGACACTGGCAATTGAATGTCATATTCATTTCCATATACGTCACATAGTAAAGCAATTCCTCGGACCATCCTTATCGCGATAATCCAATTCGGCCAACAGTGCACAGACAGCAACAACCCTAAAGCTCTTAAGCTCACCGTATACCTCCTTGCGGCGGCCGGAATCGCTCACGTGGGTGCCATGATAAAGACACGCCATGGATAGCTCTAAGCCATTAGGATCGGGGTCCTGGACCTCCTGGCGGCGCATGATGTTTGTGGCCCATGTAGCAATCCGGTCGAACTCCTCGTGAAGTTTATCTGATCGGTCACGTTGGCGGCGGGTCTGTACACCCCGTCTGTTAATGATAGACCCAATGACCACCTCTAACTCACTGATAGGCTTGGTTGGATGATCAGAATAAGTATCCATTGTCGAAACAATAGCATCTTCGTAGCTTTTGTGGAAGATAGCGCTATCAGCAGTGTAATTCAAAATTCATTGACGATCAAGTCTTAATCTTACGCTGCTCGTATCCGCTTTGCTTCGTCCAGATGCTCCTCTTTTGGGGTTCGTGACAAAGACTTGCACCTTGTGAGGCAGTCCGCAATCACACTATTCCAAAAATATTCGTCATTCGTAGCAGCTTCAGAAAGGATGTGTTTGCGCCAGATGTTTTGCTCATCAATGGCCCTGAATAGCTTTCCAAGGATCTTTTCTGACTTATAGTAGCGGTAGGGCTCCTCGACATCATCATCGTTGTCATCATAGTTCGCATGCGAAACATGCTGCTCAAGGCCGATCTTGGATTTATTATAGAGGCGTGTTTGGGGTCCTGGCGCCAGACTAGATATTCTAATTGTTAGATCCGAGAGAAATAGTAGAATGCTGCAAAGAGGAAAGCTTACAAGTCTGGTCGATAGCGGTTCACTCTAGGCATATCCATCATATTGACAGGAATTCCAGTTTTGGAAAAGTCCACGGCTTTCGAATGTAGCCCGGCCAGGACGCGGCATGAAGCATCCCTGGTTCCCGATTCAGCCTGATCCGCCATGATCATATGGCGGATAGCAATCATGCCAAGGATATCGGACCGCATGAATTCCACAAAGAATGCAGCCATATCACCTACCTCCACTACACGCCCTATGTCAATAGACGTGGGACGCGGGTAATCTGCAGGTGCAAATGTCTCAACGCTCTCCAGGTCGGGGTCCCAGATAACATGATACAAATCACCATCAAGATCCCCCCCACTCAACTTACTAGGCAGGTCCCGACTTCCTTTCTGGCTGAATACAATACAATTCCGATGGTACCTTAAATGATGGTCTTCTGGGGGTAGGACGTTTTGGGCACGTTGAATATCACCACAGTGAAGCGCAGGCGACCGAGTCACCAAGACATGCCCAGGCCCGGGAGGCGCCGCGTATTGCCCTTCCATACGGTCAAATGTCACATAAACCTCGCCTTCTTGAAGGAAAGCTGTTTCATCTATAACCCCATAAAGTGTCATGCCTTTTTCCACGGGGATTCGCGCTTTATGCTTCAGGAGCCGGAGCTCCCTAAGAACCACCGCCTCGACAATGGCACGGAGGAAACCGTCGTTCTTATAGTTCAAGCGTGTCCAGTAACATTGACGGTAGAGTCGATACAGACCAATGCACTCGCCGACTCCCTTGTCCTTAAGAAACCTTGCTGTCTTATCTGTACTGACGGTGATCGATTGAAGGCGCGTCAGCTCTTCGTTCTGCATTTGGAAAAACCAATCCTGAGGGGCACCCATGTCCTCCAAGATCTTGATCACTTGACGATTCAAAACCATGGGGTAAGGTCTGGATGCCATATTGCAGATCTCCAGGTTCTGCATATCCTCACTATCGAACTTGATCATTGACGGGCGGATTTGAATGACTGCAGAGGGCAATCGGGTATCAGCAGCAAGCATGCCTTTCGCCCCACCTAAGCGGATCTGGAAACATGTAGGGTTTCCTCTTTTGAGTGGTATGTCGGCCCAAATACTTGCCACCACCTCTTTTGAAATAGCCCCGACCCCATCACTGAAGACCCGTGAATCGTCCGGCGACGTCAGATCCGGAATCGTTGAAACTCGCACCCGATGCTTTTCTAATGGAACCATGAAGGGCGTTTCAGTAAATGCCTGGCCGATTCTGGCTGCGCATCGTGCCGGTGACGTTATATGTGAGAATTTGCCGATTGCACTGATTATCGAAAAGTATGTCTGCATATGACCATTATCGTCGACGAATGGAGAGGAGAACTGTGGGCTGAGTTAGTCTCTTCCTATATAAATTATCTATAGACAGAAAAATTACCCAAACCGTGTGAGATCGCAACGAGGAATGTGAAAACCCAAGAAAGTTATATGTGCGACCGGCGATTTGGATCCCCTTTGTCATGATGTCTTTGAACCGCGCAAAGATATCCTTGAAATCCACTTTTGCATTGAAAAGCAAATCTTCTCCATTCTCGTCGCAGAACTGTACACGTATAAAGTACTCGTGATGGTTGGGAAACTTACGCAGAATCCGATTTTGCGGTTCCATTTCCGGTCCATGCAATGTAATCCGCGTGGGGGTCACATTGACCCGATGGACTTTTGTCATGTTCGCTGTGTTCTCATGAAGCCCTTCACGATAGGCGAAGCCGTCTTGTATCTCCCTGTTGTTCTCCTCAAGCGTCGTCAGAAGAGAGTCTACCGCATAGCCCCATGGATCATCTCCAGGAAACGGCCAGCCGATCATATTAAAAAGCTTTCTGATTCCTTCCACGGTCATGGAGTCTCGTCCTGCTGCCTTATCCTCGTCGAATTTCATACGTAGCCTTTCAGTCAAACGGCGAGTAGTGGTGGGATGCAGATACGCATTTTGTGCCAATGCCTGCAGTTGGAAGAGAACCCCAAATGGCATATATCTATTGCGCGTACATTCTGCTAACTCAGTCAGGAGTTTACGAAAGTCAACTGAGGCTGACTGTGAGGATAAGAGGGACCCTGCTGGAGCCAGATTGTAACGATAGATGGTCACGTCCCAATCTTTGAGTTTTTCTATTTTCGCCCTGAAGTCCACTGCAGAAACTTTGAACTGATACACCAAGCACTGCCCAACGATCTGATCGTGCCCGTTTCCTAGACTGGACAAACGTATCCGATTAGAGGGCAAGCCCACTGGTTCGTCGAAAGTCTCTATGACTTCAAAGAAGAAGGGCACATCAGAGAGGGTAACTGTGAGAGTACCTTCAATGGAGTATATCAAGCTAACAATAGTGGCAAGGGGTATTCGAATTCGACATTTGGGAATTACGTTGACGATCAACGATCGCGTCTTGAATTTCACAGTTCCTCTGGCTGACCATTGAACCTCCGGACTGTATGTCAACTGGTCCCCGACAAAGTCACATCTTCCGCAGCTGTATTGCTGCAGCTCCAAAACGACAGACTCCTCTTGTCGCTCTCGGTATCCCATTGCCCTTTCTTGGGCCTCGTGCTCCAGCGTCCGCAGGGCGAATGGCTTTGGTGGAAATCTGCTTGGCTTGCAGCACACATCAACTCCCATAAGATTCAAACTCGACTTTGGGGCCCGGTGGAGAGGACTAAGCAGATTCTGCTTTTCGCCATATGCTTGCAGAAATCTTTCTCCATCGCCGACGTGCAGAAAGGTAACAGTGCCAAACCATTTCTTCCTGGGCTTCTCGCAAATAAAGTCTTGAATTTGTAGATTCTTCATGAAAGGCTGAAGTTCGCGTTTGAAGCCATGTCGATTAAGATCCGCTGGGACACGGTGGAGAAAGACTTCCATCTTGGATATAGTATCGAACGAAGGAATAGCTTGCGGGCGAGAGTATAGCAGGGAATCACGGGTGATAAACGAGCTCCGTCAAGGGGTATCATTATTGATTGAACAGTTGTGGGTTCGAGGGGAGATGAGGTGACCAGCAAACAGATGACCAGAAGTCCTATTGGTTGTTGTGGATAGCAGGGTACATTAACCCAGTACCTTGAAGTGAATCAGTCGGTACTTGTCCCAGCTCGTCTTGATTGGCGGTCTGATCTCACCTTGGCCAGCACTAATACTAGCTGACAATCAGTGCTCTTCTTCCATATGGCTATTTTGCAGACAAGACAATAGTGGATGATGAGCAGAGGTCCACAGAGATTTTGGGAATGAAACACCTCTCCTGCTTGTTATTGTTCACGTAAGATAAGCTGGCCAACACTAGACCAGGGAAAAGCAAAAGTGACATAAGATAAAGTTGGGCGAAAGCAAAGGTGCAGTGCTACCCATTGTCACACATGACTTGCTTTCTCTCGCCTCTCCCTTTGTCTTTTTGTTTCTTCTTCTTCTTTGCCTCCTGGAAGTAACCAGATCTACTATAAGATATGGCGATGATTGCTTCGTTTGTTCCATGACAACGCAATCCGTACAGTGAGCTCTTGGTCAATAATTTAACTTGACGCTGCGTAGACCTAAGCACAAAAGGTATAAACATATGTTTCTGAATGCAACAGTAATATCAAAATACACTCCTTACGCAGGCGGGAGATGAATTGTAGCTTTGACCTGGAAAGCAAACTAAGTAAAGTAAAAGAGAGAGAGAGAGAGAGAGAGAGAGAGAGAGAGAGGGCGGAGAAGAAGACGGGCGGAGTAACTATTGGAACAGTGATGGGACGGGATATGGCAAGGTAGAAGTCGTGATTAGATTCTTCCTTCCAACATTCCTATCCTCGTGGAAACCACAAGGGTTCTCCAATCGTCGACGGTTTGACAAAACTCCCACGACGGAAGGCAAATAGTCTAGAGAAGCGTTGCTCAAGAATGTGTATCCAAGCTTCTCGCAACTGTAAAGCTTCAACCTGCTGAAACCTGAATATAATATAGCATGCATCCCAAAACGTCGCCGACAAAAGCGCAAATAGAATCACGATGCGTGCTGAAGTGTAGCCAAGCAGATCAAATACACAGAATAATGCACCGACGCAGAGAATGATCAGCATCAGAGTCACAACAAATTCTTCAAGTTTCCGACAGAAGGGAGATTTAGAATCTTCTACCATGCTGGATAGTTTCATGAGAGCGGACGGTGGAGGGAAATTCTCAACGATGATAATGGCGAGATTGACTGCATAATCGTGACAGTTCCAGAAGATCGCACTATATCTTGGTAGTGCATCTGTGGATCGGTCCACTCGAAGAAGCTCTTGTGCTTATATCAGGAACTTGTAGTCAGCCTCTATTTCCTTATGATTATGTGAGGACATTGTCCCCGATCAAAGGAATTGAGCGTCGGCTTACATATATAATCTAACTCACATAGGCACATCCTTGTCTTCCCGATAAACTCTAGGGCGCGAACTATCTTCAGTTCGGGCTTTGGTATTTTCCTTCCAGGCCCTGAAATTGCCAGCACAGAATACGTGCCTTTATGGTTGTAGATCGTGCCTTCGGCCAATTTGTCAATCAGCGTTCGAGTCTCGTCCGAGCAAACACCGGAGGGTACAACAATCACGCCCATATGCTGAACAAATTGGAACGGCCTGGTTGAGATCTGGGGAATACCCAGAGCATTCAGGCACTTCAGGCTGTCCCAATCCACCTGAGTTGACCGTATGTCGATTAAGCTGTTTGCAAAGATAAATACATCCTGCGTTCCTGCCAGCCAAATATCACATTAGAGCTCCTTCTGACACATCAGGTTCCAACCGCACCTGGGTCGTGGTCTGTAGTATGGCAACGGCAGCAAGTCGTCCAGCAACCGACATTGTGGGTCATCCTTATCACTCAGAGAGCATCTTTCATGAAGTTTTGGGTGGTAACAACAGAGAGAATGGTTAGCATCTCGATCAAATCAACGGAGAATCACCTCGGGACATGCATTTACTACTTTTATCTGTTGGGTGCAAGTCTCGTGAAACCTTCATGAATTGTTAATTCACATGCAATTTGAGGTTTACTCTGTACTTGTGTGTTACATGTCAAGCGGTGTGACTCCGCGCTTTGAGAATGTTGACATTGCTGCCGGTGGGTCTCGCCCCTTGTCGAGATGGAAGAGGATGTCTCGCGCTGCCTCGGAGGACTATGTTCCAATGATTTACAAAGGGCTTGCATTTACTGATATATCTACAGCACAAAGTACTGCATAATGAAGGGATCGAATTGAAAGTTAAATTCTGCGCAGCTTAAAGAAACCTGCTCGCACCCGAGATCTTTCTCTCGCTACCCGATATGTCCGAGAAGCATGTGGGTCGGAATATCAGATTGGCACCGGTGTCTGTTGCCACACAGTATACGACAACGACAATTATTTATGGCATTCATGGCCAGATGTCTATCAAGGTTGTACAAATGAGGACGTGAAATTAGCCGAAGACAAGCTTAGTCAAGTGATGTAGTAAACCGACTTGAAATTTTCTTCATGTTCTTCGCTGAGTCGTTTGGCATTTATCTGTTCCAGATGGATGGCAGATATATAACTCAGTACAACCACATGATTCCTCTGTGTGAGATGTACGACAACCCCAAAGCCATAAGCTACAGGATACACATCGAAATCCTAGAGAGTGAGCACTTTACGGCCAGAAACTGACCCCATCGCGCATTATACAGTCCATCAAAGCTCAGTGCGGGTTGGAATTGTGTACGTAGTGTTGGGGAGCTCCAATATTTGACAGCCTGAAGCCTAAGGCAGCTACACGCGTTACCACGTGATGCTATTGCATATGACGTCACGCGTTCACAACCACGGGGTTTTGTTCTTCTACTAACAGTTTCTACTAACATTCTGGCAGACTACTACCGATGCTATGTACTATGTGTCATCTGTATCTGATGCTCCTGTTTGATTTCCTATCATTCTCGCATGCAAGAAAATTGACAACATTGCATCATGAGCCAGGTATAGCAACTCGGATACATCATCGACCCTGACGCGTGACATTGGAAGTTGTATTTTGCTGTGGCTGAGGAAACTCATCCAGCACCTTCTCCTTTCCACTGACTGTGAATGTGGCCGACGGGAAGTCCTGTCCGACATCTACCTCCAGCTTATAGGACCCCGCATACAGCACCAGATCCCCGTTCTCAGCAGTCCTGGCAACGGAACCCACCGAAACATCCAAATTGACTTGCTGGCTCTGTCCGGGTTTAATCCCCTTCGCGCGACTGTATCCCACCAGGGTCTTGATAGGATAAGGCTCCGGCCCGACTCCATTAGCGGTCAAGAATAACAAGGCAACGTAATCCGATGTCACCTTCCCTGTGTTCGTCACCGTGATAGAGAAAGTATCAAAAAGTTCCGTATCAATCGGTGCATTAGTAGCACCATGTGGTACAGAATCTGTGTTGTACGGACCATACTCGTCGTGATCCCATGACACATTGAACGTTGTATAGTGGAGACCAAAGCCGAACGGCAGCACTGCCTGGTCATACCATCGGTAGGTTCTTCCTGGGTTCTTAGATCCTGGACGAAGGGTCATGTCTGTCATGGGGAGTTCGTCCACATAGCTGGCAGGGTACTGTGTTATCGGGAGACGCCCAGCAGGTGCTGATTTCCCTGTTAGAATATCGAAGATGGCTGCGCCACCCGCTTGACTGGGATAACCTGCCCACAGGAGTGCGCCGACACCAGCATTTGCAAGGAGGGGGGAGTCGTCCACTTGTCCACCGCCAAACTGCACCACTATTAATGGTTTCTTTAGGTCGGACAACTGTTCGATCAAATCCAGCTGATTTCCGGGCCACACAATAGTTGTGCGATCCAACGTCTCTTTCTCAATTGTGTTATCTATGCCGCCCGCATAGATCACAATATCTGCTTCTTCGGCGGCGGAGATGGCTTCTTCGAAACCGGCTGAGCTGTTTGAGTTAATATCTGTGCCTTGAGAGAATCTAACCTTGTATCCTTTGTGTGCGGCTGCCCAGATCAGCGTCCTAATGTATCTTGGAGGTCCCTCGTAGTTTCCCTGCAATTGGTTGGTTGCGTTCGCAAACGGGCCAATTATTGCTACCGTTCCGTTGCTCTTCAGCGGGAGGGTTCCATCGTTCTTGAGCATAACGATACCTTCGACCGCTGCCTTGAGGGCAAGTTCCTCGGCGGCTGGCGTGAACACGTCGTTCCACCCGATCGATCGGTAGGATTGGCCCTCTGCAGGGTCGAAATAGCCGAGCTTTACCAGAGATGAGTATAGTCGTATGAGTGCCTGATCCAATGTCTGATTGGCATACAGACCCTGCTGGAGTGCACTGCCCAGATGTTCCGGGAAGACAGACCCGCAGTCCAGGTCCGTTCCGGCATTCAGAGCAGCCGCGGCAGCATGGGCACCATCGGCGACGTAATGATGGTCAGCGTAGATGTTTTCAATTGCGCCGCAATCACCGGTGACCCAGTGGCCAGTTTGCTCCCATCCCCAGTGCTCACGGAGGAGAGTCTGCAGCAGCCAGCGATCTGCGCAGGTGGGGATGCCGTTTAAGGAATTATAACTGCACATCACGGCGTCGACTTTTGCATCGCGCGTGCATGTCTTGAAGGGAGGAAGATAATACTCGGATAAATCCTGAGAGGATACAACGGCATCGAATGCGTATCGCTCGATCCCTTCCCAGTTTTCCATATCATACGCTGCGAAATGCTTGCACGTTGCGACTATCTTGGGTCTATCAGGCCCGATGCCATCCTGAAGTCCATCCACCAGATGGTAGACATACCGAGAAAGATGCAACGGATCTTCTCCAGGAGTTTCCTGGCCGCGGCCCCATCGCGGGTCACGGAATGGATTAATATTGGGTGTCCAATAATCGAGACCTGCATGGCCACTGTTTCCGAACGCTCGAGCCTCAGTGCTAATGACTGTGGCGACTTGCTTGATAAGGTCATCATCGAAAGCAGCACCGAGAAGAATGGGCATTGGGAAGGAAGTCGCGTAGCTGAAGTTCCCGCTCTCGGAAAACGACACACCTAGGCCCGCAGCTACTCCATGGAGGGCCTCGTTCCACCAGTTATAGGCAGGTAGGCCCAGTCTAGGCGCCCCTGACGATTCGTACCTGGTGTTGTTGATTTTCTCCTCAAGAGTCATGGCCGCCACGAGTGATTTGGCCCGAGATACAGGGTCGAGTGATGTGTCGCAGACATTGTTGTTGCTTAAGGGGCCGCTGCTACAATCTGGAAAGATGCGCTCGGTCGAAGCCAGGGATGTAAAGAGCGAAAGTGCGGCAAGAGGCTGCAAGAGGGGATAGAGGTGCACCATCTTACTGAGCGCCTAGTGTGACTACCTCTGGCCAAGACATGACGAGAAGATGCAAAGCCGCCTTTAAATGCCCGCAACCTGAGGGCACTCTTGTCAATTGAACTTACCGTTGGGAAATGAAGGATCATGCAATACTGTCTTGACACAAAACCGGCTGATATCCATGCTCAAATAGAAGTTATGCCTCGTTCTGGCGATGGACAAACTCTTCACCTGGAGAGCTGTTTGTCCTTCCGCCAATCGCAGAAAGTAGATGGCTACCCGATAACCTTGTCAATATGCAAGCAATTAGCCTGAATTTCAACTCCTTGCGGAGAATGCAGATCAATGTGCGGAGATACTGCGGAGACAACTACGATTTTGCCATATTTGCGTATGTGACAGGACTGAATGTTGTCCGACAATGCCCTCCTGTTTGATGTATAACTTACAATCTCATTCGGAGTACGAAGCTCTGCTACACATTCATCACCGTGTCATGTCACATTTATTATTATAATTTTGAGGTATATATACAATGTCAGATGAACATCAAATCGCATATCGAAACTCCGGATTCTCCCGATCGGTTAAATCCAAGAATTCATGATTCTCCGGTATGACATACGCATCACCCAGCGCCTCCTTTTCTTGGTCCCTGCGGCGATTTTCCCGGATCGACAGCCAGCGAATTAGGCAAAGGTCCAGCGTGACAAGCACGTACAAGATGACGATGGAGATCTTGGCAGGCAGATACTGCGGGGCATCCTTCGCCTGGAAGGTCTGCGGCGAAATAATATTTCCGACCGTGTAGGCGATGGTCTGGATACATGAGACAGTGATTTTCTTTGTTGATCCAGCGATGTTGGTACTTGTGAGGCCCAGGATAGTGGTCCACCCGATTGGAATGCCGCCTGTGAGATAGTAGCCGACGAGGGCGGGGGCCTTGTCTGTTGTTGCCATGAGAATGGCACCCACGATCGACGGGATGTGGCCGATTATGCACCAGAGGAGTCGCTGTTCAGTTTTCATAGCGAGGTAGGTCAGCCCGATGAGGGCAACAACCTCATAGGCACCTAAAGGTGTCACAAGAAGGAGACTCTTTGTTTGCGAATAGCCCATGCCGGTGACGAGAATGTTCCCGAAACTAGTCGCGATGGAGTTCGGTACATTGGCACCCAAAACCCAGAAAGAATACAGCCATGTGTTCGGGTCTTTAAGCGCTTCATACACCTGGGCCTTCTTAAACACGTTACTGCCGATGCCCTGGACGTTGCTTCGCAGGCGCTCTGCGTGTAGGGCCTTCTCTTCCGGAGATAGAAACCCAGCCGTCACAGGCGAATCTGGCAGGATGAAGAAGAACAAGATGCCAATCACGACAGTGAACAGTCCCAGGATGAGGAAAATTACCTGCCATCCGCGAAGAGAAGCGGTAGGATCGCCGCCGATATGAATGGCAACACCGTATGCGATATACCCGCCGAACATTTGCGCAAAGCCACACATCGAGAACCACAATCCGACCCGAAAAGCCTGTTCCTCCTTACGATACCATTGGGACGTGAACACCACCCAAGCCGGTACCACCGCGGCTTCGGCAGCACCGAGCAATGTACGGCATACCATCAATGCAGCAAAAGAATGGCACGCGGCCATGCATGCCAATATCGTGCCCCAGACCGTCACATTGAAGGCGACGTATCGGGCAAGGGGAAATGCCTGGATAAGACGGGTCGTCGGGAATTGGAACGCCAATTGACCGAAGAAAAACATGCTGGAGACCCAATTGAACTGGTTTCCATGAAGATTGGCTGACTGCCGAAGACCGGTCACACTGGCATAACTGATAGCGATTTTATCCAGATATTGCAGGAAATATACGACGCAGATCAGCGGCATCACGTACAGATCGATCTTGCGGACTAGTCGGTGCGAGGCCTCGGGGTCAAGAGTGCCGGCTTCACCACCCGCCGCGAGAAGCTGAAGCGCGCCATCGCCCTTGATCGTTGATTGACTAGTTGCTGACGATTTGATGTCGACATGTTTCTCGTCTGTGGAAGGAGTCGTGGACGATGCCATTGTCGCAGTGATGCTCTCCCAGTACGCAGTGTGGGAGAAACAGAAACCAGCTGTAAATTTTTTTTCATGGCAACTGTGGAGCGATACGACGCTTTAAATCGGCATCTGGAAGTTCTTGGCTCTAGTGTCGTATTGCGATGAGCATCCGTGGGGCGAAAAGCACGCCATCGTGGTGACTCTTATCACATTGATAATAACACTACCCGCTCTGACTCACTGACGGCTTCTATGACATGAGGTTATTAACAACCTATCCATGTTTGGGGATGATATTTAAGGTCCAAAGACTAGTAATATAGCCTAACCTAAATTAGGTCAGCATCGCACGGACCGCTGCAACTGGCGCATATACCACGACCCTAGAATTACGGCCCCTTTCGTGTCACAGACTCACAATTGAGTAAAAGAGTTAAAGATCTAACGTCAGCACCAATAAACTATGAGCCGTGCACACATTATTTCAGCTTGGGCCGTCTCTGCCTGCCAGCATCAATGTCCACTGGGAGGGGCCTGTCATAGACTGTAATAGATTCATGCTATGCTCATTGCTCGTCTGGACCTGTACCAAGATCGAGAAGCAGCTTAATAGTCGAGGGGTTGCAGATCCCTTGACTTGGAAGACTGAAAACCAACAGCTGCCTCCTATGACTTTATCGAGGTGAAATGAGACAGGTCACAAAGGACTATCCCTGGTCGCTAACCTGGCAGCCTGCAGCAGCTACATGGAGAGCTGTTTCATTTGGAAATGGTAGCCATGGGCGTATTGTTTTGTTCTTGGAACTACGAGCATATGATGTTGTTTATGGGGCTCATGTATGTATGCCTCTATATCAATAGTTAGATCCCGAAAGTCAATAGTCGTTGAAGAACAATGTATACATGCCAAGTATTATCACAAGCTCGGCTTAATCCCCTCCCGTGCGAGAAATTCCCTGATTCCATAAGGACCATAATACCTTCCCTCCAGACGTATTGCATCCCATAACTTGTACAGGACGGATACCATGCTAGTGCAGACAGGAAGCTTGTTTTCCATGGCCAGAAAAGTAGCAATATAGTCCTCCTGCTCTTCCCATACGGTCATACATGATCCAACGTGAAACAGTGACCAAAGAAGTGTTCCCCATGCGTAACTCGACGGCGGTATGGTTTTTAATAGTCTTCTGGCTTCATACACACAACACGAGATCTGGCCTTGAATGGGTGGTGACGGCGTCCCTGGGCCATTGAGCGCACATCGCAGCGTTATAAGTAGGGCCATCTGCTGAAACATCGCAGCTGCTACCTCGGCTTCGTCAGGCCCATTGGGGGCCCCTGTCCCATTCCATGGCGCTGGTACTACCCATAGTAGGATCTGCTGTTCGAGGGAGTGGAACTCCGCAATGATATCTGGATCAAGATGTCGGGGAGAAGACAGGGCTGGTTTCTCAGCAAAAGCGCCGATTGATGGGATCATTTCAAACAGCTCGTACGCACAGCCGGAAGATCGCCCGCGATAATAAGCTCGGTATGAAAGTGGTGAAAGGTGTAAGGATTGGCTCTCGGTGGGCGTGTAGTTGCTGCTCTTTATGGGGCCAAGGCCAATATGACTGTTGACAGTACTAAGAAACATGTACTGCTCTGCGATGAAACATGCGCAATCCTCATCGACTGTGTCTAGGAGATTATTCTGAGACGCCAACAGGGCACAACACGGTAGTAAGTGTTGCATCACTGCGCCCTTTGTATCTCCGTCTATTACCTGAAGTCTTAATTAATATACAGTACTTGAGAAGTCAGCCACATGCCGAAGGCAAGTGGTTATAATCCAGGATGAAGAGGAGCTCACCTCAAAATTACACAAGGCTAGGAGCAGCAACACTATCACCACGGGGTTACGATTATACCCACTCCCATGCTCCGTGATTAGATACTTGACTGCCCGTAGCGCAACCCCATAATGGGAAAGCGCGACAATATGTGATTGTTGATCATCATAAGACAGATGAGAAGCGCTTATGGCAAAGACAACATGAAGGAATCCATCGTTTTGCTGCGCCAAAGGCAACATATAGGCGAGGAAAGGGTTATTAATGACATCTCTGACTACCAGTCTCTGTACCGACCTCTCGATGTAATGCTGAAGTAGCCGTTGTTCACCCGATCTCCCACGGAGCCGAGGCCAAAGCGATAGGGCACGGCTCGGGGAGAGGCGACGCAGTGATGTCGTATTCTGGGACGGTTCGGGACAGTCGGACCCCGCGGACGCCGAAGCAGTGATCGTCTTTCCCGAGCAGGGCCAGGAACAGAGCAAATGATTGCGTACACAGCCGCCGCAGATTGGTTTAGTCTCATCGCACTTGGTGTGCCGGACCCGACAGCTGAGGCACCCGGATTTAGTCCTCTTGGCATTCCTTCGTCTGTAAGGGCGGAAAGACCCTTCGTCGTTGGTGCTCTTGAATTGGAGGACCCCGTGCATGGTAGCTTCTGGCCAATCCTTTGCTTCTGGGCAGTGGAGAGAGGATACAAGGGATGTCGTTGGATCCGATGTCCACGTTAATGGATGGTGAGTATGGATCACATTGCGCTAGCCCTTGTATGGTTAGGCGGTGAGTCTATAGATAACGTCGGTTATCCTCTTTCGGTATACCTTCAGCTGTCTCGACAGTCGGTTCAGAAGGAGCTGGCGAGCTTGATACTAAGCACCACCCAGTGGGCCATTCTCGGTCCACTATATTTTGAAACAACGAAATTGAATTGGTACGTGTCAGGTGGGTCCCAGGGCACCAGGTCCTCGTTCCGTAAAAATGGTGCTATATAAACAAACCGAACCTAATTCCATCACTCTCCGTCGGCCATTCTACGTTTCGGAGAGGGTGCCAGATCTTGAGCTCTCCTATCGACACCATGTCACAAAAGCACCCCGAGTCTCCTCCCTTTTTTGACTTCATTGTGACCCCGGAGACCACACAAACCGCTCCGAAACAGGACTGTGGAGTTCGGACTACAACGGTAAGCACAATTGCGTTGTCAAACAAGAAACAAGAATGAGTGGCCGGTTCAAAATCGAGAACTTGTGATAACACTACGTATTTGTATAGTCTCCCGCTATCAAAAATGCCCCTCTTCCCGCTGACGGTGCCGGAAACGACACATGGTCTAACCTCCTCCTCTTTTCCTTATTGATTGGTGTGCCCTGGTTTATATCCTACCAACTGGGCGGTGGCCTCTACTTCGCCATTTTCATTGCAGTATGCACCGCAATCCCTATCCTCATGGCATTTTGGACGATTTTCTCCTCCATGTCCCCCCGTATGAATGAGAAGGCAAAGCTTCCGGGTCGACCTGTGGAGTATTATCTCAATTTTCATAAAGAGAGCGATCGGGCCCGGTACAACGGCAAGAAGAAAATCCCCATTGAAGTCTTCTACGAGAAGTATTTCCGGGGTGAGGTGGATTTCAAGAATGGAGATTGCTTGGAGAACCTCGAGTATCGCCATGATTGGGCCAGCTTCAGCTTTTCATGGGGCGTATTCAAGCATTTCCTGTTCGGGTTTGTTCCTGAGCTCATCGTTCACTCTCGCTCTCAAGGTACAAACAAATCACTCCCCACGGACCAATCTCCCCTTTGTGCTTCGAGTAAGGTCTATTGTATGGAATGTCCGGCTAACGCATGAACAGACGAGGAACAGGTGAGCGGCAACTACGATCGTGGCGATGATTTCTACGCATGGTTCCTTGGCCCCCGTATGATCTACACCTCTGGGCTTATTGGAGATATCAACAAGGAAGAATCACTCGAACAGCTTCAGGACAACAAACTTACTGTAGTCTGCGAAAAAATCGATTTGCAACCGGGCGACACCATGCTGGACATCGGCTGTGGCTGGGGAACTCTAGCTACCTTCGCAAGTGTCCACTACAAGGCCCATGTCACTGGTATCACGTTAGGACGCAACCAGACGAAATGGGGCAACACTACCCTTCGCAACGCTGGTATCCCTGAGTCTCAAAGCAAAATCCATCGTCTGGACTATCGTGACTCTCCTCGGATTCCGGGAGGATACAAGAAAATTACTAGTCTTGAAATGTCGGAACATGTGGGCGTTCGCCATTTCCGCGGCTTTTTGAAACAGGTCCACGATATGTTAGATGATGACGGTGTCTTCTATTTGCAATATTCCGGTCTTCGAAAGTACTGGCAGTACGAGGACTTGATCTGGGGCTTGTTTATGAACAAGTACGTGTTCCCAGGAGCAGATGCAAGCACGCCTCTCGGATGGGTCATTGATCAACTTGAGGGAACGGGATTTGAGATCAAGGGCGTTGATACTGTCGGTGTTCATTACTCTGCTACCCTTTGGCGGTGGTATCGCAACTGGGTTGCGAACCGTGAACATGTGGAGGCGAAGTATGGTCCGAAGTGGTACCGAGTAAGTGTTTGATTCTATCTGTACTTGAAATCGTTCCTAATCAAAAATTAGACCTGGGAATGGTTCCTTTCTTGGGCCACCGTTGTCTCCCGCCAAGGAGGTGCCACATGCTACCAGATCGTCCTGGTGAAGAACATCAATTCTACGCACCGAGTGGATGGCATTCCAAGTCAGTTTAATATCTCCGGTGCGATTGGATCAGCGATCGAGAAGATTGGAAAGATGCCCAGTGCATTTATCTCTTAATCTGCTCTCTGAGTTCAGGACAGCTGCTTGGTGGTTCCTCGCCCTGAGTAACCACCGGAGTATGAATAGAAGAAAGTTGGTATATGGTTCTGTATGACACCTTGATGGAATTATATCTCTTATGTGATAATGAAGCCGGGTCTACATAGCGACGCTTTATGTTTTGTCATGTACTATCTCTCAAGAAGCCTATGACATATCATGTTTCCTGAGATCCAAAATGCAATCTCCTCTCATAATGGCTACACCAGGAATGGTCGGTGGTCAAGGTAGCCATTCACCGATGAAATCATTGTACGTCCAGTACAGTGGGGGTTCCAAAAGTATGTGGCCCCCACTGTATGTCCATGATGGACAATATCAGATAAGCTTGACATGTATCGCGTCTAATACGATTGGCATTCACCTTAAAAATTGATGCTCACCATATCAACCAGAAAACTCTCTCCCTTGGTGTCATTGGTACCTCTTGCTATGATACACCTGCAGCTACTGGACCCTGTTGTACCAGAAATGTTTTCCAGAAGCACTAAATATAATAATTTTAAAAGGAAAGCTTAGGAGCACTATTCTCTTCTGGAATTCGAAAAGAAGCCCGACGCCCAGCACGGGTCTCGTATCACTCATTGTAAAATTTGGTCCAGTTTATAAAGTGCCAAAGCCCTGCGGGGTGAGATCAGCGGTTCCCAGATTTCCTGGATACGTATGTGTGTCGTGAGTCTTATGTGTATAAAAATTCGCTTGCGAAGGAATTGTTCCAGTGTATGAAGGAGATACTCTCTGACTATCCCTGTCCAGCTGATCCTTCAGCTGCGCGGTGTTAACCTACTGCCGTGCCCAGAGGATGAAGGATTTAACTAGTGATAGACAATGGAATTGATTCAACGCTAGCATGCTATCCTACTTCTCGTATTGCAAATCAGAAAGCAAAAATATCAACCCTATAATTCGAAGACTAATTCTCATCCTTGGCCAATCTTAAAATGCCACCATACCTTTCTTCCATACGAAAACCAGCCCTTATTGAACAAGAGCCTCAACAACCTCCTTAGCACCTCTATCTCCCGACCTCGGCGCACCCTCCATATACCCCTTCCATTGTAGCGCAGTCTCCGTCCCCACAAAATGCACACCCCCAAACGGCTTCCTCACGGCACCCTTCCCAACCTGAGAAATCACACCCGGGGGCATACCCGGCTCAGGCCCACCGTGGAAGAAATCCTGCTTGGACCACTCATACTCGAGAACATTGATAGGCTCCGGGACCTGGATCTTCTCTCCGGACGGTAGGTTGGTATTCTCCAGCGCGGAGCGGAGTTGTTCCCACGCTGTGCGACGTCTCTCGTCCTGCGAGAGCAGGGACCATTCGCGACCACGCCGGCCCACAGTAAAGCATGCAATGGACCACTGCTCGTCATCTGGGAAGCTGTTATCCATGGTGAAGGTGAAGGGACCCGTCTGCGACTGGATGGCGCCGGTGAGGCCCGCGGTGCGCCAGAAAGGTTTCTCAAAGACGAAGATGATTTTGCTGTAGTAGCCTAGTTTATTTCTGCTTGCGAGCAACTGTTTGTACTCAGGGAGGGGTGGGGTGAATGTAATGTTCTTGTGGAGGGGAGTTGCAACGGACAGGATGACTTTCTTTGCGTGGAAGGTGGTGTTGTTTGCTGTTCGGACGGTGCAAGTTCCTGTGACTGAGTCTTGGTTGATCTCGGTTACGGGGCTAGAGAGATGGATGGAGCCTGGTTTTAGCTCTGCCGCCATATTTTTGGAGATTGTTTGGTTGCCTTTAGGGCTGATGTTAGTATCGTAGGTTGCATGGTGGGTTTGTGAGATTAACTTACCCTGTCGAACGCGGAGCTGCTGGCCTCCATTTTTGCCGTCCGAGGTTATGGCCTCGAATCCGTTGCCGGCCTTCAGAGAGAGCAAGAAAGCCAGCATGCTGACTTCGTTGCCATTCACACCAATCAAGGATTGAATAATGGTATCGAATAGATCGGCAATCAACTCGGACTGGAAGGTCTGCATGCAGTATTCCTGGATACTGACACTATCCAGCTCTTTCGCGTTGGGGCCGGAGCCGGGGTCTTCCAGATTGACGTCGGAGACGAGCTCATTGATATGCGCCAACACTTGAGATAATGCCGCCTGCTCTTCCTCGCTCACCTAGACACCCGTGTATTAATTAGTACAAGCCAGCCAGAAATACTTTTGTTCAAGGAAGGGTACCTACCGGAAGTTCACCGTGTTTGAACAATACAGAGCCCTCGGGGTTTTGGAAGATGTCATAGCCTGGGATTGCTTGTGTCTCGACTTGCAGTCCATACTTCTGGACCAGCTTATAAATCTCGCTTTGCGTGGTGTCATTGATCCAGGCGGCGCCGACATCGTTGACTCCAGGACCACTTTTCTTGGACGGCACGGTCAGAGTCTTGCCTCCTACACGGTCAGTAGCTTCGACTACTGCGTAGGAGAGTCCCGCTGCCTGCACACCCAAAGCCGCCCGTAGCCCGCTGAGTCCAGCGCCGATGACTACCACGTCCACGGTGTTGGAGGAACCACTAGTTGATTGAGATGCCATCTTGATAGAGGTCAGATTATATGATGTGTATAGACTACAATGCGAAAAGACTGATGGTATGAACATCAGTGAGTTTATATGCTTCTGGTAGACTACCCGAATAGGAAACACATGCGCCGAAGGCGATAAGATGGCGCGATTAGGGTAAACGAGCTTATCGATAAGATCGGGCTCCGCGGCTCCCGTCGACTTGATGGCATCTGATAACACAATGATCTACATACTGCGAGATTGATCAATCGGCTGCATTCATTCAGAACGTTCGGGACAAGTCAAATATTAGAGGACTGGACCGTTCTGTTTACCAATATTACAAGGTTGTATGGTTGCCTCCAAGACCCGGTTGCAGCAGAGTGCACAACGATAGCACCTGATGACAGTAGTATACCATGGAGAAGTTTCCAAGCAACGTTTGACCCTGATACCTTCTTCCTGTCGTATACACTGCAAGCGAGGCCTGAACCAATATCGTCTTCATCGGCCTGTAAAAGGAAACTCCCTAGGTGGGGCGCGGGTGCAGCTCTCTACCGATTGAAGGCCATAGCTCATAATATGTGAAGCGTGCTCATCAGGCCAGCCGACATAGACAGAGATTATAACACAAGTATTCATAGGTAAGGAATCCGTGTATATGAGGTATCGTTCCCTCTCAGACGCCGATTGCGAGATGGGTGTTGTGGTTCTGTTGGAGAGTGAACGATTACTTCTCGGAACCTATCGTCATTTAATCATTACCTATTGAGTTCCGGTGGTATGCTACAAGTATATTCTTCTTGAGCAGCCGTGATGGAGTCTTGTTGAAATCAACATAGTCGCCCGTTTCTATTACGCGCTACCAGGAAACTTATTTCATGACTCGTTCCTCATAGCACAGCTGCATGCGATGACAGCATGCACCCTCCTGTTTCATGACCAAAGTAAAGATGTATAGCATGGTAGGCTTAGCCACTAGCATTAAGCATATATAATAACCAAGGATCGGCGGGTGGCTTTGCTCAAGCCTTCAGGGCGATCGCTGATCAGCATAAATTAGAAACATTATGCAGTCTTCTTTGAACAGGGTACCCCCTTGTGTATTCAACCGGGGGGGTATATAGGTGACCTGACACTACAGGCAGAGGCAAAGATCGAGTGAGATTCCGGATACGAGTTCTTTCTCGTCCAAGAGTAGCACTTCACCAATTGGTAATTCATTGCAGTCACCTGGATCTGTCAAAGCCCAAGGCGAAGAATGTATTGGGGTATGCATTATAATTAAGTATGTTACACTGTAAATATTCTCGTCAGATAGCGTTGATATCCATCATAGCCTTCGCATCACGCATGTTCATCCACCAGGATAATACCCTTAGCCCAAACCTTACACAGGTCATAATGCTCCGCATATTCATTCCCGAAGGCAACAATGGCCGGATGAACTATGATCAAAGCATTCTTACCGTCTAATCTTGTGTCGTCCCCACGTGGACGATGAAGGGCATGTGCGCTCATTACCGGATGCTCTGCCCGAAATATGGGGAGCTCATCCATACAGTAACACCGCATGAAGGATCGCTGCGTCCACAGGGAGATGGCCAATTCGCCAGCGGTCTGGTAAAGCTGGTAGAGTTCCTGGTTGCGCTGGATCGCCCATGAATCATTTCTGTGTCGGAAGAGTAACTGAACAGGACCCGCGAGGAATTCAACCGCAAGCTCACTAGTTATAGCTTCCACCTTCGCGCGCAACGGTGCATTGTGCACAGAGTTCGGGGGAGGTGTGGCCAAAAGCCGAAGAGTTTGCGAACGCCAGATATGGGCTTCTTCCTTGTTGACTACGTTTGGTTAGAACTCAGTAGGTGCCTTACATGGTAACTCAAGGAACATACCGTCCAGCATCGATGCGTATAGAAAAGATAATGTTTGGGAAGCGTGCGCCGTGGAGGGTTCTTTAGACTCCCCGAAGGCAAAGAAGGGGTTGGCAAAGATTGTTCCGAAGATATCTTTGGCTAGCAGAGCCTGCATAAGAAGAGCTGGGATGTTGTCTGCCATCGTAGACGCCTTCTCAATGAGTGTGGTCCAATCCACCTGTGCGCAATATCCACTCAGCCGTTCCAGGATGGCGTCCTTCTCCTCGATCGGCAACCTATCAAGCGCACGTATCTCACCGACGCTATAATTTTCGGCCCAATGTCGCATTGCTGCCTCAAAACTCGACAGTTCTTCGCGTATCTGCCGACTGCTTTTGGTGACCCAGGAGCCGCTCCTTGCCGAGCGAACTTGCGCTTGCAGTCGTTTGCGATCATTGTCTAATTCGGTGATTCCTCTCGCCAAGGCAACGATGTGGCTCTCCATCTGCTTAACTTTACCGTCACGAGTACGAGGATTCGGCGCGGGTTCGACCTTGGTTGACGGGTGCACGCCTTCCGGGTCCCCTAGCTCGGCAGGGTTGGGCCCCGGGTGTTCGTCCATAATTTGGCTTGGCTTTATAGGAGGCGAACCCCCGGATTTTGACTTGTTTTTGCGATGCGATGCGCGCTCCGGATTGGGCTCGGAATCTTGCTCCGAACGGGGCCCTTGACCCTGATTAAATGTGCGCTGATTCACTGGCGTCAGGGCCGTGCGACCGGGCGTAAACAGAGTTTATACATACCGCTACAAAACCACATCCCAGGAGTGATTTTTTCGTGTGGATACGCGTGGCAGACCTTGCCAGCATCCCTCGTCCGCTTCCATGCTCCTTGTGAGCATGTTCGGCGTCGTAGTCATGGCTAGATTGTTTCTAAGGCGGACGGAACGTTGCGATCAGCCTTTTCCGTTTTTCCGAGCAACGATGTGGCTCTGCCTACCTTTACACCGGTTTCCATGTCCTCTCTCTTGTCTGCTGTGTGTTGAGCCATGTTCTGCTTCTGCGATCATAAAATGCTCTGGGGGTTTGAGATATTGTCAGGAAAGAGAGGGGAGAGCGCTCTCTCATCAGCTAGAAATCCTGGAGAAAAGCGACATGGGTTGGGATGTCGTCATTGGTCGCCCCAAAAGGGGGAAAGGAATCAGGGGAGCGACAGAGGCGGCGCATCATCGGCTCAGGTCGGGGTCCGTGGACGACTAAAAACAAAGGAAAGGCTTCTGGAGCTGCAGGGCGTCACCAGTCATAGACGGCGTTTTCCATTCGGCGGCAATGTAGCACAGTGAGGGTAATAATTCTATAACACTAATGGGTGGGACCAGGATCACAGAGTGGCCCTAAGATCAGTTCTGCAGCCGTTAGGGCAGCTTATTCGGGCCTATCAGTCTGGCCAGCTGCACCGTCAGCCTGTTCAGACCAATCAAGGTTCCAGTGCGACTGCGCAAGGTTTCTGCTCCCTGTCCATGTCTGTGACTCTGGAACTGGCGAGGGCCCAGGAATCGAAGGAATCACATCAAGCGATCCAACAGCAGTTGAACAATTGCCAAGTCGGTGGGTGTGGATGTAATCACTAACGACGAGCTAAAAGTAGAAACAGAAAAATATCCGAGTCAGTGACCATGACGCTAACCTGATTGCGGGAGGCGCCGCTATTACTTCGGCGGCAACGATTAGACCATTGACAGCTTCACGCCTAGACCCAAGAGACTCTTTTTTTATTTCTCTTCTTTCTTCTTAGGGAGTACGTAGTAGCTTCTAGCGCTTATTGGTCTCGTTTTTGATCCCTTTTTTTGATCTAGTACGGTTCTAATGGTAGTCTAGCAGATGCATGGTCATCCACCTTGCCCATTATATATAATTTATAGTGTATGGGACTATATCCCAGTCCAGAACATTTATCACTGAGTATAATTATTCTTGGCCACCGAGTCCCCGAAATATTGGGTAAACCATGGGGTAAATAACGTGAGCATAAACAGCGCTCTATTCAACCTTGACCTTGACATAAACTCCACAATATCTGGAGTGGAATCCGATACGAAATGTTTCAAGTTGAGTGTTGACTGGCAGCACGGAACGAGGAGACACCAACCCCGCTTTTCGAATTCAACAAAGTCAACCGAGTAATATTCTACTCGATAATGCGTAATCAAGAGAGACTTATGCTGACAAAGGGTATAAAACTTGCCTAATGGGAAGTGCTGTCTCCAGCCGTGGCGCATGAACGTGGCGGTGTTATAGTGGCTGGTATACCATGCCTGAGGCAGGAGGAATTCAGCGAGGGGCTATCATTTGAGGACGACCCGAGAGCATTTGCATGTCCACTATCAAGTTTAGAACCCAGTCTGCTCCTACTCTGCATACTACTCTGAAACAATATCAAGTGTGTGTTATGATATATATATAGCTTGTTGAGAATACTCTCGTAGCTATTATTAGATCAGTGCTTTGAACGGTAAACGCTCGATATGGCCCGAATCAGAATTCCAACCAATGTTCAGTCTATGATGTGAGATCTGAAGGGACCACAGCAGATCTGAGGTCACATCGGTCCATATTATCCGCGATGAGGAGTAAAAATAGACAACTACAAAACCGGGAGGAGCGACTCAACTTGCATTCATGCGCAACCTTCCCGACTTGCCCACGGTGCAGATACGAGCTAGTCTTGGCTTCTGTTCAGTAACGATTGCATAGACAGCTTTCTGTTCGCCGTTCTATATTAAAGTTGTATACAAAGTACAAGTGTGTGAAGTGATCTACGTCATGATTAAGACTAATGCTTCTCCATACGTGACCCGCCGCCTCCATGGGAACACGCTAATGCAAGGTGAGCGTCTAGCACAATGTACTGATCTACGATCGTGAGACCCGCCGGAAGTGCCTCGCTTATTATCTTTCAATGTAGACAAAGAATTGGTCATACGTATACTTGCCTCAACGGATTGTTATTGAAGGAAGTCCGGCGAGGTTCACTTTCTCTTGGTAACCAACTTCGTATGGATGTGAACGAAGTCAATCTCACGTAAGTGCCCTCTACATGGGCCACGCCTCCCACCTTTTCCTGCTTTCCTCGGTGTCATTGGGAAGTTCTGCTTCGGGCCTAAGATGCGCGGGAGGCAAGCTGCTATAGGAGGGTTCAAAGGTTTGCGGATCAGTTCGTTGATCAAAGGCCTGCCGTTTCCACGTGAATGTGCTGCTTGATAGATGTAAAAATACGAAAGAATTAGCTAAAATGGTTATTAACTTCCCTGAACATGATGTGGAATAGCCTCATCGACCTGGACTGGGAAGCAGACACGAGGTGGAATTGTCATATTGACCTTGTTCATTCTCCTAACGTCCCTTTCGCTCTCAACCACAGTGCAGACCTTATAATAAATTAAATTCCCAGCAAGACTAGAGTGATGTTTCCTACTAGCATTGCTCTATTTTCTGCGATTGTTGAATTCCCATTGCATACATAGAAGGAAAATCATCTCACATGACAACCAACCACCACCCCGGACAACCGAGTCTAGAAGAACAGTAAGTATTGAATATGCATAACCCCAACTACCTGACGTAAGAGAATGACTATCCAAATACGAAGCCAAGAGAAGCCTTCCTACAGTGACGTCGACGCAGAACAGTCAATCCCGGGGTTCCTAAACAAGACACCCCGGATAGGGACGTAGTATTGTTCCTCATTGCGCATTTAGGATTGCGGGGAAAGAGATTGATCTATTTATGTCACTATAGTATTCTTGTACTATCACTGAAATGGTGGTCGGGGCAACTTGGGCCGTCATTAAGGTTCTCACTTCTTTGTCTTGACGAAGACAAAGTAACCTCGGCCAGGAACCAGTACGAAAGCATAGTCGATCAAGCAACGGGGCAAACTTCAAAGTTTAGGAAACAAAGAACGTGAAACCACTAGCCTTGGACTAGAAAGCCCATGGCCGATCGCGCTTTTGTTCTTAGAGTCCGTAATCCACCTTTGTGGCGAAGCTAGGGCTCCATGCATTGGGTGAACAAAGGATGGGGGGTGAGTAAATTTTAACTGTCTGACTAGAGCTATAGTATACACTGTATTATGTGTGGAAATGGCTCCGAGGGCGTTCAAGATGGTGACACTCGCGGAGACTCTTGCCTTGGATATAGATATTCTTCACTCCAGGTCTGTATGTTAAGGCATTGTGTTGTATACAGTGAAAGTCATATTATTGACGATCATGATGTCTGACCTTAGAGTGGGTTGAGCTGTACTTGATCCTTGTTAGATTCATCCGTGTGGCCATCTATTGCCCTGCCCAGTCCGCCACGGGGCAAAGAGGCCCACCATGACCAAGTTTATATTCAATATTGATCGGCAAGGCTTGGCTGACCTGAATGCATCTGCCCAAAAGTGAAGTATTGTACGGTCACCTGGCAGACGCCATCAATGGAATGGCTCCGAGCCGTGGTGATGCAATCCAAATGTATTGGCTCGATGGCCGGGAAGATGGACTCAATTGTCAGTCAACCCCAGAGAATGTGACCCCGGAAAACCTCTCACCTGTTCACTGACATCATTCAGTCAGAGCGGATACTCTCTAGATGCAGGTTATAAAGCCTCCATAATGCCCTGTTCAGTTGCTTCTTTTTTGTACAACCCAACTCACACTCTCAATTTGCGATCTATCCCACAACGCCATTATACTTCAACGACTTACGACACCTTACGCTTGAACGAGCACCTCACGATGAAGGCTTCAGTTATCCTCCTGTGTGTCTTCGCCGCTTTCGTGGCTGCCACTGAGGCTGATCCCAAGGCGGCTGACAGCACCACTACCGCAGCTCCACGTTAGTGTCTCTCGGTCTACTTGACACAAGACTATGACCATTTTCCGTCGACATTGACTAACCTCGATTGTAGCTCTGCGCACCGTCGCTCCCAAGCAACCTATAACGTTTAGCGACCTCACACCCCAGGAGCTGAGCTTTTACTTGCAGTACTGGCGGGAGAACACGGTTCCGCCGGGCCCAGGTACAGTAATGCCCGGAGGTTGGAAGTGGCCAGACTGGCCAGACAAGCGTGACGAAGCCCCTCAGGCTGAGAGCAAATTCGACCCTGAGCTGGCGAAACTCATTCAAACCACCAACGCTTTGCCCAAGCCACAAGGAAAGATCAACCATTACGTCGGAGAACAGGCGGAAGACAAGGGCGACTCGAACGAGGGCGAGGACGATGAGGACAACGAGGATGAGGACGACGGTGGTGATAACGAGGACACCTCTCCTGCCACCCCCCTCGAGAAGAGGAAGCAGAAGAACCCTTGCAAGCGTGGCTGCAGAGCTGATATTCATTGCTGCCCTGGCGACAGGTGCTTCTATGGAGTTTGTCTGGGGCCTCAGAAGCCACCTCGTGATGTCAAGCGTGAGATCTACGAATTCTATGCCTCTGCAGATACCGAATCAGAGCGGGACGAATGAGCCCATCTTTGTGAGACCGATAGCGCCCCTCAAGAGTGACAAATGCGTTGTGGGTGTTTGCCTGGGTGCTGTAGGATTTCCCTGAACTGCAGACCTAGTATCTAACATGACCGACATCGAGAGGTGGTGGATAGTTTGCTTGTGATGGACAGGAAGACTGGAAACAGGGTTTCTATTGCTTGCAGGCAGGAATAGGATTTCGCATTGGTGTACTTTATACGTTTTTGATTCATAGTCAACCCAGAGATTGCCATTATCGGTTTATCCTTAATCCTGTACTCTTGTAGGCCTGTAACCCCTTGTACTACGTGAAAACGACTCATCTACAGAGGCAAGGGGTTAATACAGGGTAAGCAACCCAACTGAAGTTCTAGACCCAAAAAAGATATACGCATGATCTTTATGAACAGTTGACTATATTTGAGCCAAAGACGTATCTCTACATCAAAGGACATATCGGCTAGCAACAAGCATATGATTAGTGAATTTCGAAACGGATCAGAGGAGCAAGGCACGTACAAGGAAAGGTTTTCACGATCCGTCAAATCCAATTGGTTCTTATCCACCAGGTGAGCGTGCTTCGTACCGTCATTGTCGACCTCTTCAACCACACCCGTGTCTGCGACGAGTGTCTCACGCTGCAGTAGATCACGGCGCTCATTTTCCTTCGCGAGATACAATCGCAGGTATATAATGATGATTGAAGGTAGGATGCAGGCGACCTTCAATGGTCAGTATCCGAATCCTTAATGAAATGCGCAATCGGCTACTTACAACCAAGATGATAATCCAAGTGGGATAATACCGCGGCTATCATTTATCTCATTAGTCAAAATGAAAGTAGCCAACAGATCGCTCGTGCATACCTTCCACCGCGGTTGGAAAAGTTGTGGTGAGAGGATGTTCCCCAACCCATATCCGATATGGTACATGGCTATCACTGTGGTCTTCTTAGTATGACCAGCAGATGCGTTAGCAGCCCAGATCATGACCACTGCATACGGAATGCCGACAGTTGAGCGGATCCAGATCCCTGTGATCAGGCCCCATCGATTTGACCACGGTAGGCTTAGCAGCAAGATGCTAGATATAGCCCCGGGAATGTATGCAATGAGAGAAATCCAAGCCCTGCAGTTCTAATAAATTCTCGTTAGTCTGGTCGAAGGTAATTGACTGGTTTTCATTCTCGGCCAAACCTACTGTTGTCTTCGCTAGAACCGCTGCCGCCGAGGCAAGCGAGAAGAAGCTGACTATCCCAGTTACACACCCCAGTAGAGTGGTCTGAAGCACACTGAACCCAAAGGAGTTAATGATTAGTGAGTATTGGTTGGTCATTCCGTTGGCCATTTCCTGAGACCAGGCATGTAGGAAGAACAACCAGGACTTTGGATCTTTAACTGCCTCAATGAATCTAATAATCGTCAGTTCCTGAGTAAACCTGCAGTCATATGTGTGAAGATAAGACAACAGTGGTATCATACTGGTACTTCTTGAAGTGCTTCTGCTCAATTCCCGAATGGTTCTCCTTTATCCGAAGGATTGCCTGCGCACGCTCTTCTGGCGTAAGGAAGCCGGCACGTAGAGGATTATCAGGAAAGAAGAGCCACACTGCCAATCCAAACACAACGGTCACGCCGCCAGTGATGACTGCGACTGGGTAAGCGGCTAGATCGCTGCTCATGCGAGGGACATACCCATAAACCATTTCCATGGGGCAAACGTTCCAGTTTTGATCCACAACACCCCGTAGGAAAGTAGACCAGAGGTGATAGGACTGGCGTTTCCGATCGACCACATGATGGGCATCAGAACAGCCTGTTCCTTATATGTGAAGAACATAGACAAGATCAACAGAAAAGCAGGTACGATAGATGCCTCTGCTACCCCTAGAAAGAAACGAACGACGAATAATGTGGCGAAGCTATTGCATGGTATATGAAGAAGCGTAATCCCTCCCCTGATTAACTTAGCAGAAGCTCCAACGAGAATATTAACAGAACAGCTAGCGTTTACCATACGACAAGATTGCCAGCCAGCCATTTTGCGACGGGGAAGCGCTGAAGGGCCCAGTTCTGCGGCCACTCCGCAAGGAGGTAACCAAAGTAGAAGATTGATGATAACCAATTGTACTGATTCGAATTAAGATGTGCATCATCCATAATGCCAAGGATGGCTGAACTTCCCAGCTGGAAAAAATGAATGTCAACCATTGCTAATACAATTCTGAAATGGTATACGTACTGTCTGTTTGTCGACATACATGAGATGATACCCCAGACAAAGGAAGGGCAAAATCCTCCATAAACATTTGTTTCTAATTTTTAATGCCTCTTCCGGGGTAGGATCCGCCACTGATACCTTTGAAAAGAGCTTGTAACTCTCATCGGCATATCGTTGACTGAGCTTAGGTGGTTGAACAGCATCGCTGACGGTGTTAACTGTTTCTGAGACCGCCATTTTCGACATTGTTCCCAGAAGGTTGACACACAGACAGAACTAATATAAGTTGAAGTTCACTTGGAACTCGGGGATGGGATGGTTTTTGTTCTACATATCGTGCGGTATAGGCATAGTACTCCAGCAGCATACACAGTGATCCATTGCCAAGACATGAGGTACTTACAGAATTCGCCGGTGACCTTACAGGCTTTGTCTTAAACTCCAGATAACCTGAAAACTAAACGTTCTGAGCCAATGCGACTGTCATGTTGGCGAAACGCACAATTCGCTGTTTTCGCGTCATATCACGCAAGTTCGGCAATGAATACCAAAACCCGGCGCCGTTATCGGCCAACGAGTTTATTTCACAACTGGCCAGCAGCGTCAGTTCGTCTTCGGATTTGTATTGGGTCAGCAACCAGTATTAAGATGCGGGGATGGGCAAGTAAGGATACATTCCGCTGTTAGTGCCTTGGTCGCAGGCTTGCATGATTCATGCACGGCTTGCGTGCTTCCACTCCACTGCATAATGATCGCAAATATCAGATAAGGAGTACTGTCGAAAGTACTCGGGCTTGTCCTTAACCTTTACTTATCGGTATAATCCCGGTGTAAAGCTCTATAAAGAGGGACGGTCTTCGATGTTCTTGTTGTATTCAACCACCTGTCGGGATCACGTACAACCAAATGTCCCAGGAAAAGCTCAAGGTTCTTATCGCCGGAGCTGGAATTGCTGGCCTCTCCGTAGCTGTCGCGTTAAGAGCTCTCCCGTATATTCAGGTGGAGCTGTTTGAGCAAGCGACCGAGCTTCGAGAAATCGGCGCCAGCATTGCCATAAGTCCCAATGTAAGACTGCAATCGCAAGGGTTGTTACTCAACTAACAATGATGTCCAAGGGACTCCGCTCGCTCGAGAAGCTCGGTGTACTAAATGCTCTCGACGAAGATGTGGCTTTTCGTGGCCCTTCTGCCATTCCTATGATTTACAGGTAGAGAGCCTGGGCTGAGTTTCTACCATAAGAATAACCCAATGAATCTTACAATATCAATTCAATCAGACACTGGAAGACAAACGAGGTTATACACCAGGACGATTTCGCCGACGTTTCCCTCCGTCACCATGAAACAGCGAGATTCCACCGGGGACATCTGCATGCAGCACTGCTAGAACATGTCCCCTTCGAACGTATTCATTTGGGCAAAACAGTAGTGTCCGCGGATGCATCGCATGACCAAGTCACACTTCACTTTGCTGATGGCACATCCACCCAAGGAGATGTTTTGATCGGCGCGGATGGAATTCATTCGGTATGCGGGTTCTTCAAACGGAGTATCTAGCCAAACAAGACAAGGAGCTCACAGTAGTATAGAAAGTGAGGAAGTCATTCGTTCCTGATCATCAGCTGTTTTCTACTGGAAAGGTCTTTCTACGGTCGACATTTGACGCGTCCCTTGTGGAACACATTCAGGACCTTCCGTTAGATTCCACACATTGGGTATGCACATTCCCTTCAACCATTCAAGTTCGTGGAGCTTACTGGATTGAAACAGTGGGGACCAAAGGAGAACTTTTTCGCCTCTCGACTTGGTATCAACCCGTTGTTCTAACCATTTTCAAGGATCTAGCTGACCGTGCGGCAGGGAAGAACCAGTACACCACCGTCGGCAATTTCGACTTACCAGTAGAGACGGATGGCAAGGTTAGGAATGTACAGTGGGATGACGAGGGGAATGTGGAAGTACTAAGACAGCGCTACAAGGTATCATTGTCTTCTGGGATTTTGAAAGTAAATGGCTGCTGACAAGATGTTTTTGTACTAACCAGGACTGGAATCCTGTGGTCAAAGCCTTGGTGGATTCAACTCCCTATACGCGCATTTACCCTAACTACGCTGGCGAGCCTCTTACAACCTGGGTACTTGATTCACGAGTGACATTGGTCGGCGACGCAGCGCATACCCACGGTGGTGCGTTCGCTGCTGGAGGCTCCCTAGCTATTGACGACGCTTATGCATTGTTTCTGGCCTTTCAACATACTCTGGGGTCGTGCAGAGCTCAGAAACCAAAGAGACATGAGATCCGAAATGCGCTTGGTTTGTACGATGAGACGCGGCGCCCACATACTGAAAGGCTTTTGGCGATTGTCCTCAAAGGCATTGGAGCCCAGGCAACGAACACAGACTCCGACGAGATTTTAGCAGAAAGAGTTCGGAACAAGCCCAACACAACCTGGCTCTCAGAGCACGATGTGGAGAAAGCGTTTCAAGGCGTCTTACAAAACAGATCTGTTGGAGATAGGGTGGCGTCGGCTACAAGTAAGCTCTGAACATTTGCGGCATGAGAGGAGAGTTCTGTGGCTGTTTTAGTAGCGACGATATATCTGCCGCTGGTTAGCTCTCGCTGACTACCAACGTACATCGGTTAATATCAAAGATTAGTCTTAATTTCTGATAAAACTAGGCGAATTGATTTCAGATTGTTCTTCATTGGTACAAGGTAAACCCGTGGTGACCTAAGTGCTCTCTACAGGATAGGAACATGACATGCAAGCTTGTTTATGGACCCGAATTCAATCTACAACAGACACTCGCAAACTAATGCTCAAATCCCGTCCAAATAGCGAGGGTTATTTATAAAAAGTTATGCCGATAACCGGATCCAGCTCTGGCGAGCTCTAGGGCGGATGGCATCATAATACACTTCAATGTCACAATGCCCCATTGCCGGTGGGTCGACCGCGCCTCAATTAATTCCCTAAAATGGTCGTTGTTCTTGCATACTGTCCAGATGCATTATTATCGATCTAACCGAGCTGACCCGCATCGCCAACTTCTGTCGCTTGCCAAGGCAGACTATGTACCACCCTCGCCTATTCCAACAGATGCGAGAGATTGCCGAGGTGTGATTGACCTTAGCACGGACTAGATCACCCTGAGTAAGTGTAGCCTGTGGTTTCAGAGTGCAAGGGCAATGATTATATAGCTATATAATGATTTCCTAGGTGCACTTGTTCATATACATATACTTCTGAATCAATAAATTTATATCCTAGACTTCCGGGATGCCTACGGTTCATTTCTCTAGCACAACGAAGACCCCCAATGAAACTGCCTCGACACTACAGAAAGAGACAGACTCAGCTAGCGACCATGAAATAGCGCCCCTAGGTGAGCCATCGACTGGGCGGAGACTTTGGTTTCAGAAGGGTCGAAAGTACGACCCCGACGCGATTGCAACTCAGCCGTCAGCCTATGATGACCCAGACACTGCACATGAATATCAACCGAATGATGACTGGGAGAACCTGCATCGATTTGACCCCTCCGCAAGATGGACCTGGGGTGAGGAAAACCGGGTCATCCGTAAGATTGATGTTCGGATCATGATATTTACCTCGATCATGTTCATGGCTCTGGAATTGGATAGAGCGAACCTTCAACAGGCCTTAACCGACAACTTCCTGAAAGACTTGAATCTCACCACTAATGGTTGGCCCCAATGATCCTATTACAGTGCATACAAAACACTAATACATCACTAGACTATAACTTAGGGAATACCGTTTTCAAACTCTCTTTCCTCTGCGCAGAACTTCCTTCACAACTCGTCAGCAAATGGATGGGACCAGACAGGTGGATTCCCACGCAAATGACCCTCTGGTCGGCGGTTGGTATGGCTCAATATGGACTCAAGGGACGGTCATCCTTCCTTGCCTGTCGAGCCCTTCTCGGAATGCTCCAGGGTGGATTCATCCCCGATGTAAGTTAGCATCATAATACCAGCTGTTCAACCTGCTGATACGTCTCAGGTCATTCTTTACTTGTCTTACTTTTATAAATCGCATGAGCTGTCTGTGCGACTGAGCTTCTTCTGGACAGCCTACAACCTGGCTGATATTCTCGCGAGCTTTCTAGCCTTCGGGCTCTTGCACCTACGCGGTGTCCAAGGCCAGCCAGGTTGGCGATGGCTGTTCCTCATTGAAGTACAGAACGCAACTGCCCCAAATCTTGACACTAGCTAATAGTGATTAAAGGGCCTCATAACGCTGATAGTCGGCCTCGTCGCATTCATCTTAATGCCACCAGGACCTTGCCAAACTGCTAACTGGGCGAGAGGCAAGAAAGGCTGGTTCACACCACGGTGAGTCCCTCCTGCGATACATCTCACCATGGCCCTCAAACATAACACTCCCCAGCGAAGAAACAATCATGGTCAACCGCGTGATCCGCGACGACCCAAGCAAAGGCACAATGCACAACCGCGAACCGATAACCCCGAAACTCCTCTGGAAAAGCCTCTGCGACTACGACCTGTGGCCCCTCTACGCCATCGGCCTCACATGGCTCACACCCATGACGCCGCCCCACCAATACCTCACACTCAACCTGCGAGGCATGGGTTTCAACACATTCGTAACGAACCTCCTTACGATCCCTTGCACATTCGCCCAGATCCCCACCATGATCACACTCACATATCTGTCCGAGAAATTTGGCCAGTTGACCTGGGCAGCAATGTTCCCGCAGTTCTGGGCCCTGCCGTTCGTGATCTACCTCTATGTGGTTGACATCAATAGCATCAATAAGTGGGTTGCGTGGGTGATCCTGACTATATTCTTGTCTATTCCGTCCGGTATGTGTATCCTATCTAATGTAATCTTTGGACGGAGAATGCGAGGTCCTAATGATTCCAATGACAAAAGCACATCCAATCCAAGTCGCCTGGAACTCCCGCAACTCGAATACCGTTCGCTCGCGCACCGTGTCCGCTGCCGTGTACAATATGTGCGTGCAGGCGTCTGGGATCATTGCTTCGAATATTTACCGGAAAGGTATGCTTTCTCCTCCTCTGTGCTGTTATTGTATCCTGTTTGACTTGGGGTAGACGATGCGCCTAGGTATAAGAGGGGAAACCGGGTTCTTGTTGCTTTGGTGGCTATGAATATTTCTATTTATCTGTTTACGAAGGCATACTATGTTTGGCGGAATGCGTCCCGGGACAGGAAGTGGAATTCAATGTCGGCGGAGGAGAAGAGGGTGTATTTGGCTACGACTACGGATGAGGGGAATAAGCGGTTGGACTTTCGGTTTGCGCATTAGAGTAGGGGTGGTAGAGGCTGTAGAGTGTATTCTAATGTGGAAAGTACTTAGGTGAGTGCTCTAAAAGTTGATTGAATGAAGTTACTGGTTCAAGTTGCGATATAATTGGACATTGTATACGATTTGCACTTGATATAGAGAATTTGTATATATTGTTTATCTCCGCGAGAGGCTGGACCGTTTACCTATCATCACCCATCCTAACGAAGTATCTTCCCTGTTATGTGGCTATCCATAGAAAATACGATTATTCTAGTCGTTATATTAAGAACACACCCTTATACCGATTTATTCATTATTATACCCCACATACCCCAAACATCGGATACAGAATTCCCCCTAATCCAAATTTATGCCAATTTATGCGATTTAAACTAGATATCCACGAGCTAATGCAGGCCAAGAACGACGATCGTGGATGATGCTATCCATCATCCGGCTGATGTGCTTACCCGCCAAGCACGCGCTCAAACTAGCCCCGACACGAGGAGTGGGTGAACACGAGGCCGAGATCGCAGCTTGCATCTGGACTTATCTGGCTCTTCTTCCTGTATGTTTCTTCTAGCGTTACAGTTCTATGTGAACGTATTGGCCGCTGTGTCCCGAACATCGGAAAATGTATGTTTGTCTAGACTCTTAATGATTAACCTGGCCACTGTGCTTTTGTTTTACCAGGTATTAATCAGGGAAGAATATGTATATAGAATACGATACGCCAAAATAGATACTGCCTATCCAGTGAATAAAGTTATCCTGGTATACCCTCTCTCACACGCGCTTAATGGCCTTCGAAAAATGAGCTTTAATATAGGATAGACAAGGTCTTCACCTAGGCCAGGAGTGCTGGATAGAGTTAAGACAGGGTGAGTAGCGTGGCCAGTTCTATTATAGAAACCCCATTCTCTTTGAGTCACTGTTTAACAGGTTTGGACGAATGAATCGTAGTGCTATCGTGCATATATTCGAAGCCCAGATATCACCGCAGGGTGACATGTGGGCTGGGTTTATGACTATATAAGGAGTATTCCAGGTAATATCAGACCTAGGGCTTCGGTACTGTGATCTTGCCCAGTTTCGTGCGGGCTTACCTGGAGTCCTGCGCCTACACTAAGCGTCAGATAGAATATGAGTCACGTCTCAAAATCCTGGTCGTCGAATAAATAGACAGATAGGAGGCTTCGACCAATACTTTCGCCAGGGACTTGGAACCTTATAAATGATATTTGACGTATGATTGGTAGCGTGATAATTTGACTAGGTGGCGTAAGCAGCATGTCAAATGACTCCATCTCTGTCCGGTTGATGGCCTACGACCGTATACACACAGTTCACCGCAGACATCCAGATGAGATGGCGAGATATTGCATGATCCCTGGACGGCATTGCGAACTTCCAGACTGACGGTCTTATCAATGGATTCAAGCGATATCTATGGCTCTTCTGGTTGTGCTTAGAACACATGGAGATGCTTGGTATGCGGGGTTCCGGAACACGGCACAGTTGAGATGTCACCATCATGGCGGCATGGGACGTATAAAGAGGGTAGGCTGTCGTAGTCTCTTTGTACTTTTGTAGATGTAGAGATCCTGAGATACACAAACCCCAAAGAACACCGCACATCATTCGAAAATGGCTCCCTCCGTCGCTGAAAGTACTACAACCCCCGTGGTTCCTATCCTGAAAGGAAATGTATCAGAAGCAACGACCCTCCAAAAGGAGCCCTTGAAGCTGAGCGGGGCTCTCGACTCCTTCGATTCCTTCGATGTTACGCCCGTCATTGGCCGCGAGTTCCCTACAGCCAACCTGAAAGAGTGGCTGCAGGCTCCCAATTCAGATGAGCTGCTCCGCGATCTTGCTATAACGAGTAAAGATATACTAGACCCATATCAGCGGATTTGTTACTAACTGGTTGTTTCTAGTCTCCCAACGTGGCGTCGTGTTCTTTCGCAAACAGGACGGGCTCGACGATGACCTGCAGAAAGAACTAATCCAGCGACTAGGCCTTCTTTCCGGCAAGCCCAGTACATCTGGCCTTCATGTACACCCTATCCACAACGGGGCACGCGAGCACGGCGTTGAGGATAACGAGATCAGTGTCATCACATCTAAGAACCATGACAAGCTATACAAAAACCATTTTCATCCGAAGAAGCAAAGCGCTCGGCGAGAGTGGCATAGTGATATCACCTTCGAGCCAATTCCCAGTGACTACACTGTTCTCCGGTTGACTGAGCTTCCTAAGACGGGCGGTGGTGAGTCAATAATTCTGCGAAGCTGAAACTGTACAGAATGCTAACCAGTCGGTATAGACACACTCTGGGCATCGGGTTATGAACTGTATGATCGCATTTCCAAGCCTTACCAACAGTTCCTGGAGAGTTTGACTGCGACATATGCCCAGCCTGGGTTCAACAAGGTTGCGAAGGAGAATGACTTCGAGATCTTCACTGGACCTCGGGGTGCTCCAGAGAATGTTGGCGAGAAATTGGAGGCCATTCACCCTGTTATTCGGACGAACCCTGTAACTGGGTGGAAGAGCGTCTTCGCTGTCGGTGTTCATGTGGCGAAAATCAATGACCTCTCCGAGGAAGAAAGTGACCATTTGCTGAGATGGTTCGTCTCTCTGATCGTTGAGAACCATGATCTGCAGGTTCGCCTCAGATGGCAGAATCCCAATGACTTGGGTAAGTAATCCCTTTCCTTTACGGCCGCGCAGAGAGAAGCATAGTGTCTGACATGCTGCCGTTGTACAGCTATCTGGGATAACCGCAGTGCCTATCACGCCGCAACGTACGACTACAAGGGGAAGGACTTTGGTCCCCGGACGGGTCACCGTGTTGTTGGTCTAGGAGAGCGGCCTTACCTTGACCCAAAGAGCACAAGTCGTCGTGAGGCGTTGGAAGCTGAATCAGCATAAATAGATTTGCAAGCTGCTCAGTGTACATAAAGATACTAACGCTGTTATTATGTAAAGTCGCTTCACACTTGATATGAAAGACGATATTCCTCAATTAGAACATCTGCACATGTCGCCCCCACACGATAAGCCGTGACTTGCGTGTGATTGTTCGTCGACATTGGTACCACACTCATACCTGCCACTCGCAGTCCCTCTAACATTGCGGATTCGGAACGAGCTGTCACCAGTTGCGTCCGGATCGTCTGATCTCCCCGTCTTCACCGTCCCAGTCATGTGCCCGGTTGAACCGCCAAATTTCTTCCAGAATTCAAGGATAGCCTCCTCACTGTCCCTTTGTGGTCGAATCAGGTCCCCTATAGTATCCTTAGAGAACGAGGGGTCAGCGCCGAGTTTCAATAGATCATGGTAGCTCTCACTCCTTATGTGGTCGAATCGGATGATCTCTTGGTCCAAGTGCTGATAATGTAGACAATATTATGGCCAACTGTTCTGAAAATGCGGAAGACACAACTATCGAACAAGTTTGAATCACAGACTTCGACAACGATGCCTCACTTCCAAAACGCTGGCTTGTTAAGGTAATACTGGCCAGCAACCATAGCCGACATAGCCCTGAAGCCCGAGGCAATGGTGATTTAAGTATAATAAGAGATATGATCTCCTTCGGTGTCGATGTATTCTGGATTCGACGAGTCAATAGCATGGGACACGATTCACGGTCCGTCGGGCTTTGGCGAAGTGGCAGTGGTTGGATGTTCGAACAGTGAACGAGTATGGTTGGATATGCACGCCCAATAGAATTGCTTCTTCAGGATGTCAACATGCCTTTGACAAGCGTTGAAGTTAGAGTCCATTGTGATTTGGTATCTTGGTTGATGCATGACACGTGCTAGGGCAGACGATTTGGCACCGAACAAATGCCGAAGGGCCCACTGTGGAACCACCGATGCTTACTTGGAGAATGCGGAAATCCTGTTCTCTCTTTTGGAGTGATCGTCGGACGATCTACTCTGTATGCCATAGAGCTGTAGCTGGACTATTAAGATTGAGCAGTGTTAAGTTCTGATACCCCCCTGCGAGCAACAACGCTCAAGTCTCACAAGGAATTTATTAAGGCAGGCTCCCTATATACAATGCCACACCGGCTTTATGTGAACTAAAAAAATAGTCATATCCAAGCGCTCGTATAATACACATACCAGGAAAATGATAACGACGAAGTAGAAGTCGAAGTGGTAAAGGGAACGCTCAGGTTCCAAGTACCATAAACGCAACCAGGCCACCCCATACACCAACAAATGCAACGGTGACAATACTCGCGCCCGCTTTATCACCTGTTGTGATTGGCTTTAATTGGCTCTTGTCGGAGCTGCTGCCATCGTTGTTCCCTGCATTTGGGTTGCTGGTACTATTTCCGCCTGTCGATGAGGTCAAGGGCCCGCCCCCTTTCTTTTCCGTGACCAAGACCGAGCTCAGCACGTCGGTGGCACTAATCTGCTCTTCCATACCAACCCAGCCATCCCACTTCGATTCGTGCCAGCGCACCCCACAGGTGTTATTGCTCATTCCGCTGCACGATGCGGCAGCCCCTTGTGCGGACGCTTGCAACTTGGGGAGAATCTGGTCATAGGTTGATGGGACCAGCAAGGCAACAAAGGCAAGCCACCCAGTGACAAGGCCCTTGAACAGGATTTCATTGTCATTGCAAACCTCGTTCGGCTCGCAGAGAACCTCGGACATAATGTAATTAAAGTCTTTCGGAAAGAATGTGTTCAGTGTAACCCCCAGGAGACCGTCAACAGCGGTCTTCCATGTTTCCTTTTCGGTCTTCGATATAGCTATTAGTTTTAGGAACTTAGACAGCAACTCCAGGGTTGCCCCCAGCTAAAGAACTGGGGCCGGAAGAGCACTTACCATGTTATACATGTACGCCGCACCAATCAAATATGTGCCATAATTGTACGACCATTGGTTGTTTCCCTGGGATTTACACCCGCCTGCGATATCGGTGGAGTCGGCAACATTCCATGTCTTGTTGTTCAGCAGTGGCGAGGATGCACTCCAATCCCAAACTTTCTCGGCCCATTCCGTATAGGTTTGGTTGTTGGTATACCGAGCGAGACGTGCTGCCAGTTGAAACAATAAACCGTTCGAAATCGAGTTCTTCATGGCATAACCAGCTTGGTATGGGAATATCTGCCAGCGCAGACCACCGCCACAATTGCTACTATCCCAGCGAGCAACTTGCGTGTTGAAAACACCCTGCGCCAGGGACAGCCAGGAGTATCCGTTGTCGACATCGGGGAAACCGATCTCGGCAGCTGTCATAGCGGCGATACCCCAAAAGCCTTGGTCGTCGTTACCCTAGACCACCGGTCAGAATGGCTCGAATGGATGGAGTTGACCTTCCATACCAAGTAGCTACTATAATTGGCCGGCATGTAGTCTCCGTTGCCAGCCTGCCACTCCATACCCTGACTAACTTCAGCATTGTAGGTGGTATCACCGGTGTAATGCCAATAGTAAAGCAGGCTTAAGAACAAAGCACTGCCTTCCCACCACTTGTCTGGAAACGCTCCCGGAATCTGACCCGTTTCATTGCCGGAGTACCATAACATCGAACCGTAAGCGGTCTGACTGGCTGCACTTTTAATGGAGTCTATGATAGACAAAAGGTTATCCGTCAGTATTCCGCACACAATCTTTCATAATCTTGCAGTGACGTACCTGCATCATTGATATCAATGCTCAGTGCCTCCGCGACACAACCAATCCCGGCGAGGAAAAGAATGGCCCCATGAAGCCCACCGCGGGGCACACGCATTTTCGAGTAACGTCCAAGTACGCAGCGCGATCACGAGCCAGCTGAACTAGAATCTGGGGTGATGCGAGGATGTCGTCGTCCGGTGGGCTCTAGGTGGGAAAGGTTTGCAAAATGGACCAGAGCACACAGTCGGCAACATCGGCACCATTTCTTTTATTAGCTACCGCTAACCAGGTCCGCGCCGCTGCGAATACACCTTGCGGATTGGGACGCCTACCGCATCTCCCCTAATAATCCAGCGGCATGATTAGTGGGATTGCGTGTCGGTCCAAACCGTAGAGCGTATGGTTCCAACCGTTCGGAGCAATCACCGGTAGTGAAGAGGACCAGGCACCTACGAAAAGTCATTTCTCATACGTATGCAGTGGAGCCGACGGAGCCAATCTTCTCGCTTCTCCGGGTAGTGGCCAACCAAGCTTTTGCCCAGGAGACGCCGCGCGAGATTAAGACTCGGAAGCGGATCACTCAAGCCAACTCTCTGCATCAGCCAGTCGAGAATATACGGGTTCAAGAAAATGGTTGGCTTATGGGTTCCTGACATGTCAAGAGGTTTTTATTTCCATCACCGATATCAAGAAAACAATTTGGGCGTTTGGATGTGCGGCTTCACGTGACCGAGCCCCTGAGAGGCATCAAATCGCGCACTTTCGGGGGCGTCTTCCATCCCCACTTGCGCAAGCTAGTGCTGAATAGCTAATTCTATATCGTAGATCAATTCTAGGGTATCATAGAAAAAGTAGGATAGTAGGACAAGGCAATTTGCCATATCTATTCAACAGTCCAGACCAAAGGATCTGATTAGAGTAAACAAGCATCCATCTTGGTGCGTTGGGAGGCTTCGCATTGAGAGAAGACGCAGAAAGCGAGTACGGGCGACCAGATCGACGAAACGCGTCAGTCGGTTCTGGTGTCCACATTCAGGCTTAAGTCCGAGCAAAACCCCGCGCGGAGATATTTACTCGAGTTTCTCCGTCTATGCTTTGAGAATTTCGACTCTCGATGCTCTGTCTGTCATGTGACCTTTTGGTGCCTATACTCCATAGGACATGACTATAACATCTTGGATGGGGGTTCTGTACCGCGGCCTACTCGACCCAATTGATCCAAAGCCGACCAGATCCAGATCTCGACACCAAGCAGGTTCGATCTAGCTTAGTTATTGATGTGTTTCAGACCAGCCATATTAATTTAATTCCGTGAGTCAAATGATTCATGTCTGAAGGAATCCTAGTAGTGACCTTGGAAGATTGATACAGACCGGACCCCGACAAGAACATGCCCTCATGCTTGGATTTCCCCCGTCCGATTCGACGAGATGGTGAGACAGGTTTCCGTTCACATCTCGTTCCTGGTAGACCACTCCTATGATGCGTTCGTGGGGCGTGAGAATTTCGAGAAGCTTTTTCTGAAACTGGCAATCCAATATCCGGATGGTTGACAACAAGACCGCACTATTCGCCAGGGGACGTACTGATCATAGATACGCTGTCGATTGAGCATCTAATCTGATAATCAGACCCAAAGGTAATGACGCGAGGTTTCCCGTTTCCCAGGATTCGCTCGTACTATGTTCAGGGCTAGAGCTTCCATGCATAAGTGGTCTATGAAGAACTGAGTGATGGTGTCGCAGAATTTCTGATTGTCTGCATATCTCGGCGCGATTCAATCTGGAGTGACGCTTGACCAACTGAAAATACTGTATGCGTGCCTGCTGAGTCTTCTTACTCGGACACAAAACGGTCAGAATCCTACTAAAACTTGAGGCATAGCCGCAATAGTCGTGAGACGAGGGTGAGAGCATCAATTGTTCATTATTGCTATCTTATTCTAAGACTAGTAAACAGCAATTTTATTTCGAGTCTTTGTGCGGGGCATCGCAGGAGTACTTCTTCATATCAATAAGCTCGATGATCCCCTGCTCCTCCAACTCCTTCAAGCCACCCTCGTGATAAAACTGCAAGCCATAACCAGGTTGCCCAAAGAACGGCGCGATTGGCCCACCCGTGACGTTAAACGTTTCGACGACCCTCCATACCCAGTAGTTATACTCGGGACTGTTGGGATACTTGTTCAAGTTGCTTGGCGGAATGGATCTCCACGAGAATGGGGTGTCCCTTGGTGCTAAGTAGCCTCCATATTGAGTTCCGAACCGATCGAGCTCCATGCCTTCCTCAAGGGTGTATACTGTCGTCACTGGGACGCCAACCGAGTCCAACAACGCGCCGTCCTGCTCGGGATATTCGTATTGTTTGCCATCAGGTGCAAATTCCCGGAGGAAGTCCTTCGGGCAGTAAGAGCCGAGAGGGCTATATCCCTTGAACATTTCAGACCACTCGGGGTCATCTGGCGCCGTAAAGACCTTGGGTCCCAGGAGTTTGTTGTTGCATAGGGAATCGCTGTTTCCTGTGCTAGGAACGCCTTCGCAAGGATTTCTACCGCATCTTCCCCCAAAAGAAGCCTATCAAGGTTAGTACATCAGCCATCAAAGCTATAAACACGCGTGATTTATGATGGATTACCTCGGGTGTTTGTGAAGAATTACCAAATGGCAATGAGAAGGCTCCAAGTGGGAGCAAAAGCAGTGCTAGCGACGCATACATTCTGTTCAAACTGGAGTATCCACAGGGTCTGGTCCCGAAATGCGACAACAACAGCAAAAAAGGGTGGGTGTCCACAGGTCCGGCGCTGGGAGCCGGACGCATTTATAGCCCAAGGCCGGCCCTGCTAGTTCGGCCAATATCTCGTCCCCTTGTACGGTGGGACTAGATTTCGTGTGAGCTGTTCCATGCAAGGCGATCGCGCACTGTCTTACTGTCTCCCCACGGTTTCTCCATGGCAACCTAACAGCTGAACTTGCTGAAGTCCATTTTACGGGACTCGACGCGACTATGGGTCTCTCGCCATGTCGGGCGACGAGATCTACTCCAATCAAATCTTCACACTTCCAAAGCGGAGTCCAGTGCACGAACACGAGGAGCAGCTCAGGATCAGTAGTTCGGCAGCCAAGACTACTGATCAGGGAACCGCCAAGGGGAAAACTCCGGCCCAGCCGCCAAGCAAGTCGTAAGATGTGTTGACACCGTCTGTTTTCCACCCACAGTGACGAGCAAAGTTCGACAAGAAGAGCATCCCGTGATAAGCGGTAGGCATACTCGTTCCCTAGTCGCCTTGTTGCAGTGTCAACCCTCTCGGTCTCCTGGTTGAGATCGAGGAAACCTGACGATCAGCAGGGTCTTGCCGGAAAATCTCGAGGTGGATCCCTCAGCTCAATTTCACTGTCTCCACCGTCCAGCTGCCCTTACTTTTGCCTTTTCTGGGCTCGTTTACCTTCAGTTCCCGCCAGACAGTGGAGAGACCAATCCAATGGTTGTCGAGTATTACTCACACCGCTTGGAAATCTGCAGATCTTGTTGATAATCAATCTGTCCGTGCCCCATTTTGGCTGGTACATGTTTTCATTTTTCTTCAGCTGGTATGCGGATTCGGCCCGCGGCACTTTATTTAACTTTTTTTCTTCTTTCTCTATCCAATTCCCATTATTGACCTCACTTAAGTCACAGCTGGAAAATAAAACAATATTAGGCTTTCCAGAAGGTCAACGTGCACCTTTCGTGGTTCTATAGAACCCATATACAGGAATTAGTCGGCATGAATTCCATGGAATTTGTCTTCGACTACTCCGTACGGAGTACAATAATCAAAGACCGCAATCACAGACACTAAAGAGGAAGAATTTGTCAAAGACTGAAACCCCCACAACTGGAAAAGATCGACGATCCCCAAGCCCACAGATGTGATATCGGATCTCGAATCCTCGTGTCCGTAAGTAAGGAATACCTGTGAATTCAACATGAACACCCTGTATAGACCCCACATTTTTAAAGCTATCAGCGATGGTGCACTGCTGGAGAGTTTCAGCATGCAGGTACAAACTTTTCTTCCCCCTTGATGGAGGATCGGTGGAGTAACTCCGTGGATCATCATGCTTGTTTAGCTGCGATATATTATGAACACTGTGCCATACCAGCCCACCCATGGGATTCCGCGATCGCTGTGAGAAATTTACATCGCAAGACAGGATCGTATCTGCCATTCTCATATGCTCACTATCTACATGACGATCGTTACACTAATCACCGTCCATCTTGTCCAAGTACCAGCCACAAACACAATGTCACTGATAAAATGGCTTTTGCTGAATCAACGCAGTCCCGACCTCCAAGTCATGACCGAAGATGATAGTAGCCGAGTATAGCCTCTGCAACCGCCGGATAAAGTTCGTACTGTCCATCCAGCTCTTATGGTCACGCAGCAGCCACCCCTGCGCTTGATTATTCTCGTAGTTCTCCCGCACATGGAACTGGTCCGTGGTCCAGATGAACGTTCCATCCTGGGCCAGGTTGACCTGCATGATGCACAGACCCGGTGTATGGCCGGGGCAGAGATACAGGGTTATCCCCGTGCACAGATCCAATTGGGAGTCGTTGAAGGTCTGCCAATTGAGAGATCCGTCTAGACGGAGATAGTCGGCGCTAGTGTTTGTCAATAAACCGGCATATAACAGAGCAACGGCGCAAGGGGGAAACAACTTACAGGTAGGCACCTTCTTCTGCCTTGGTTCCTGCTCCCCAGCATGCATACTTGAACTCTTCCTCGTGCACATAAATCGGCACGTCTGTATTGAGGAAATGCTCTAGGCCGCCGGCGTGGTCGAGATGTAGATGTCCCATGATCACTGCTTTGACGTCTTTGATATCGTACCCGGCAGCTTTGATGGCAGCCGGAAGACGGTTTTCGGGCTCATACCGCGTGCGAGGGAAAGTGTCCGCATTAGCAGGGGGCCATTTCTATTTTAATTCTTAGCAGTTTTCCAACGTCCGTCACGAAATTATGCATACAATATCAATATCCTCTGCACATCCAGTCTCGAACAGAATCAGCCCCATTTCCGGGTGGTCAATGAGACCCGCCAGAACGATCATCTCTCGCCATTTCCGGGCTGGTTGGGGATTGCTAACTGTGGCTGAGCCCTTTGACATGAACAGCCTGTTTCTACTATTAGCTTTGGTCGAGACGATAGAAAAATTGTGTGCTCTCACCATCCCTCCTCGCAGCTGAGCAACCCTAAATCCAGAAGGTGCATTTTTGTTCCCTCCGGACAGGTATACGCGGGGATGGCCGCCTTGGCCAACTGTCTAGAATTCATTGCAGGGATTAGGTACTGTTGTACGTGTGCTAACACGTTGTTGGGCTTTGTGTGTATGTAGTGTGGTCTATATAAGAGCTTGCATAGTGCGGGGTACGTGTCGCTTGATTGCCACAATATTGCGTTCTTCGACGCCGAGTGGATGCGTACTTTTCTTTCCCCGCTGTGATTATGCATGTAACCTTGTGATCTGAAATTAGGTATACGGTTTCTTACAGGCTAATGCGCTCTACCTATCCGAAAAGGAATCCAAATCATGGGGTCTTGTTTTAGAAACATACCCCCAATTCCCTGTCTCTGTAAATTTGCAAAGCTTTATATCAACTACCATGCTGTGCAAGATTATGCACAGCTATCAGAAACTTAGCGATCGTATGCTAGCGATACTAACTCAAAGCTTGGAGCCAAAAGTAGAGGCCATCGGATCATATCCCGCAGATTTGAAGACAGCCTCTCGGTTAAGAGTGCCATGTCAACGAGGCCGTATCCCCGGCCATTATATTCAGTCGGCACCTGAGCTTGAATCAACCCCGCCTTGACGGCTTGTTCGTAGAGTAGTCTGATGGCAGAGAACTTCGCTTGCGGAATCGGTAGATTTTCGTACAGAGTGTGGGCAGTTGTGAGGTGATTTGTAGCAAAAGAGCGCGCATGCTCCCGGACTCTAGTCTGCGTGTCAGGCAACTCGAAGTCGATCATCTTCAGACCCTGGTTTGTGGGATTTTGATGGAGTTGAATATGGGATGAGTTGTAAGCGGTAACGAGTCATTTATATATGCGCGATCTTGAAAAGGCTCCGTAAGATGAAAATGTGCGTCGGATTTACCGCGAGGTGGCATCGGGGCTTTTACAGCTGCATGCACGGCCGCTGGTATGGAAGCTGTTCTGTTAGTGCCTTTCTGTTGGTGGAGAATGTTAGCCCACGCGTGCATGAAATACAGAATAGTTGACATATAATTTCTAAATTGTGGAAGAGGGATAGAGATAGTATAGCCTGGTGGTACTGTTTTCTTTTATGTAAGTAGTACTGGTAGTCCATAACGGTCAATGAGTTAAAAAGCCACTTCACATCTGACCGGGGTATTTACCCTCGTCTGCATCACAATCTAATAGCATTAACAGCCATGGCCTAACGAGCGATATCTATTCAATTTCCTTACTGATCTGCCACACTATTGGTACTACTGGACGAGAGACTGCCAAATATCAAGTACATTGCATTGGTATATCAATCATTCCGTAACCAGGATGTCTTTGCGAGTGGGCTATTCAACTAAAAAGCAACCAGTTCAAAGCCTTTGGGACTTGACTTTCAGAATCTATTTGCCCGCTTCAAATATGATCTTCTGCGACTTCATCTGGTTGAAATCATCGTACCTACAATTTGTCAGTAAGCCGTCTGCAACCATGGGTCGGAAACCTACGCCTGAATCGCCTGCGACAACGGCCGAATATCGCCAACCATGAATCTATAAAAGCGTTAGTCATGCCACCAGCCAAGCAAAGCGAAGGCCATACTCCAAAGAGCCCTGCTTCCGAACCAGCAACTCCAAAGCATCCTCAAAGATACCTAATAACCAGAGTCAACACAACCCTCACATCCCAGGGGCAGATACATACTGCGAACAGGACACCGTCCCATCTGGATCTGCAGATTCTTCCCGTACGCCTCATTGCCAGTCCAGGGGATCTCCCCGTTATGCACACCAATACTCGAGATGCGACCCCACGGCCGCAAATTGTCAAAGGCCATACGCAAAGCATCGCTATGCCCCACGACTTCAATCGCCACATCAGCCCCGCGACCCTCCGTAAGATCCTTGACGCGCTGCTTCAGACCCTCCGCATCAGTCTGGAAATTCCATGGCTCAGCCCCCAGACTCTTCGCCAACTCCAACCGCGACGGAACACTATCAACAGCAATCAAATGCTTAGGGCGATAATCCAGCGCGCTGATCAACGCACAAAGCCCCACGGGCCCACACCCAAACAACAAGACCGTACTCTCTTCAATCGTCGCCTGGTCCATCCCCTTGAACGCATTCCGGGCCGCGAAGAACCCCGTCGGCAGGATATCCGCCATCAGGACGAGTTTCTTCTCATCCACGGCCGCGGGAGCCGCGACGAGGGTCGAATCCGCGGACGGCACGCGCGCGTAGTCCGCCTGTCCGCCGTCCAACATCGCGGAGCCGTACAGCTTGCCCTTTGCGCAGCGTGAAGAGCATTTCCGGGCACAGTAAAAGCACTCGCCGCAGTTGACGGTGAACGGGGAGACGACAAGGTCTCCCACTTTGAAGCCGCGGACCGCGGAGCCGACTTCGACGACTTCGCCGGTGAATTCATGGCCCATGATGAAGCCCGTGCCGGACGGCTGGTGGCCGCGGAAGACGTGGAGTTCACTGTTTTTATCTTATCTTAGAATCTGATTCATTTCACAGCGACACACCAATGCGCCTTACCTGCCGCATAGTGCCGTATAGCGCACTTTGACGATGACGTCGGTGGGTTCCTGGATTTGTGGGACGGGCCGCTGTTCTAGAGCGACCTTGAGAGGACCTTGGAAGACAACAGCCTGCATGGTGGACATTTCGTTCGTTAAAGCGTAGTGCCAGAGATGTGGTGCGGGCAGTTGCGAGTCCAGTGTGAGATGAACGACTTCGTACCGTCTCCCCTCCATCACCCCACTTGAGGGGTCTAATTGCCTCGGCTGTGACCCCTGCATGGTCAACTTTGTCACCACAGTTGGTTTGCAGGGCTTACCCAGGTTTACTCAGAAGTAGGTTACAGCAAATGGCTCGGAGAATATGGCATTGGTGGGCTATTCTCTTTCTTTGTGTCCTAACTGAATCTCAATATTCATACCTGTTGCATAATAATGGACCTCAAGCGCCGACATGATCTCACTCTCTTTAGTCGTATACACGTATATCGATATCCTTTTAGTTTTCTTTTCTGTTCTCAGTTTAAGAAGAATTAATACTTATCCATTTGCTATAATTTATCCACCTACAATATCCAGCCACAATAAGAAGTAAGTGATAGCATTCAGCATACCAGCTGATTCGATCCAACTTAGGGCAACCCGCAGAATATATAAACAACCACCCCACCCCTAGTATAGCAGTACCTCATACACAATTCCCGTGCACAACTCTTCAATGGTAAACCAGGAAAACACCACTAAATAACAGAACCAAATGTACAAGTCTGGAACTCTCGGAAACCTGACGGTCTTTGTTCGGACCGGGGTAGATCTCCGATCAGCGACATGTGATTGGCCAACGGCCCCTCGCCTCGGCATTGAGCAGCTCTTCATGCGGGGACCTCGATCCGATTGAGACTATAACTATACATTCCTGACCTGCAAGGTATTATATCAAAACGACAATCCACTTCTACCTGGCCATCTCAAGTGCATAAAACCACCCAAACCACCCAAAAGTAACTCAACTCAGTCAGATAGAAGAAACCCAAAACAACAGAACAGAAAAGAAAAAGAAATGTCCCCCACAAACCCCCCCAACCCCATCCCCTTCTCTGAACCCCCCTACCTCCGCGGTCTCCCAAGCCCCTACTACACAGAAGGCCACCTGCGGTTTCAAAAAGCCTGTCGCGCATTCCTGTGGGAGAATCTGATCTCGCACGCCACAGAATGGGAGAAGGCCGGCCAGGTCCCGGACCATGTGTTCGAGACCTTCAACAAGCATAACATGCTGCTGCCGAATCTGCCGGCGCCCTTGCCGGTCGATTGGTTGAAGCGATTGGGCATTCATGATATTCTGGGCGTGAGGGTCGAGGACTGGGATTATCTTTACACGGGCATTTATTGTGATGAGGTTTGTTCTCTTTTTTCTTTCTTTCTTTCTTTTTTTTTTTTTTTTTTTTTTTTTTTTTTTTTTTTTTTTTTTTTTTTTTTTTGGGTTGTTGGTTGTTCTAAGGGTACTGTTTTCCGCGTAATTTCACGTGGATGAACATGCCACTACTACACCGCACCAGTCCATGGAAGAGTCAATACTGATGAGAAGATAGATGGCCCGATCCGGTCTCGCGGGCCCAGGCACCAGTCTCAGCGCTGGCTTCGCGTTCGGGATCCCCCCCGTGCTCAAATACGCGAGTCGGGAGCTGCAAGAGCGCATGCTACCGGACATGCTCACCGGCCGGAAACGCACCTGTATCGCCATCACCGAGCCCGAGGCGGGCAGCGACGTGGCGAATATTACGACCACGGCGACCAAGTCAGCCGATGGGAAGTTTTACATCATTAACGGGGCGAAGAAGTGGTATGTTGACGTTCCTGGCTTTTCTATTCTTTGTCTGCTTTCTGGGGTGTGATGTATTTGCGATGCTGTGTTTCGGGTTGGGGTTTGTGGGGGTGAAGAGTTTGATACAGAGATTAACTGAGATAGGATCACAAATGGCATCTGGTCCGACTACACTACAATGGCCGTGCGCACCGGCGGACCGGGTGCCGCCGGCCTGTCTGTGATGGTCGTGCCGCTGAAGGGCTACCCCGGCGTGTCAATGCGCCCAATCCACGTCTCGGGCAGCAAGACCAGTGGAACGACCTACATCGAGCTGGACGACGTCAAGGTGCCCGTGGAAAACCTCATCGGCCGTGAAGGCGACGGCATGCGAATCATCATGACGAACTTCAACCACGAGCGCCTGACCATCTCCGTGCAATGTACGCGACAGGCCCGTGTGGCGCTGTCCGCGGCGTTCGGGTACTGCATGAAGCGCGAGGCGTTTGGGAAGACGCTGATGGATCAGCCGGTGGTCAGGCATCGGTTGGCGAAGGCCGGGGCAGAGTTGGAGACGGTGTCGGCGTGGGTCGACCAGATCTTGTATCAGCTGAGCAAGTTGGAGAAGAAGGAGGCGGATCGGTTGCTCGGGGGTGTGACGGCGATGGCCAAGGCCAAGGCGGCGATGGTGTTGAATGAGTGTGCGCAGTGTGCGGTTTTGTTGTTTGGAGGCGCGGGCTTGACCCAGAGCGGGCAGGGCGAGCTTGTTGAAGGTATGTTCCTTTTCTCTATGTTTTCCATGACTGGGGTTGGTGACTGACGATTATAGCTATCATGAGGGATGTCCCGGTGGCTAGGATTCCAGGTGGTTCGGAGGATGTTCTGCTGGATTTGTCTGTGAGGCAGCTGGTCAAGATTTACCAGACGCAGGAGAAGAAGTTGGGCCAGGCGAAGATCTAGGATGTTTATATGACTTGTATTAGCTATGTTTCTATTACTTGGTATACATTCGGGTTATACGTACAGATGTCGCAGCTGGAAGATGACGGTAGACATTGAAGTAGATTCACTATGTTCATGTTACCTATACTACTAGTGAAGCTATACTACGGCTTGTCTACGGCGCGCTTGAAAACAGACCGTGCTCATATAGCGATTGCCACGGATCGGAAGAACAAATCAACGGCGATCGATTGGAAGGTGGTGAACACAGGGCACGTCATTGGTCTGCATAATCATAAAGCACCATGACAGCAGAGAGCGACACGCCGCGCCAAGTTGACAGAAACCGACGAGTCGAGTCAGCCTAATCTTGGCTGAGTCCACGTTGGGAATCCAGAATTCCATGGATTATACCACAATGAGTGCGAAGCAGAATGTGACGCCGTAACTAGCTGCAACAGGGATAGACAAGCGTGACGGGAGGTTATCGGCCAAGCTTCAGACGCTTTAAAGAGAGCGATGTGTCCTCTCGACGGAGTGCTGCGATGTCCATGAAACTCGCCGAGTCGCATTGCCGAGAATCTGTAGCCGATGTTTGACCGAAACGCACTGAACCCGCTGAATTCAACAGTATCCCGCATTGAACCAGTCGCCATGACCCGCCTTCAACGAATACCTCGTGTAATACATAGTGCGCTCATCGGTAGCAGATTTTGATCGGAATGATTGAGATCGGCTGAGACGACGAAGGCAGCTGCCATGGTCAAGAATGGATTTCGAAAAGATTGCGTGTGTTGACCAGAAGGATCTGCGATTAGTCATGCCAGAAGGACCCAGTCGAAAGTCACATGATCAATGTATTGGTAACATGGAAATGTATAGGTAAAGAAGCTGCAGAGCATTAAGAAGGTAAACATCAAGCCATCACGTCGAAGCGATTCGCGTAAAACAAAAGAATGACAATTAAGAGCCAAATTCCATCGCTAACATCCACAACACAAGCACTCGACACATTCAATACAGCACTCGCAGGTCTCCTCACACAGGAAACAACAGCACATGGCCATCAAACTGTCGTCGTCAGCGTTTCGTTCTTTTGTCTGCACAGATACCGGTGGATCATCCTTACCAGGCGGTGAGACAGCCACGGTCCTTCTTCTCCTCCTGGGGTGGGGGCTGCTGGTACTGCATGGGCTGGGGAGGAGGATATTGGCCGCCAGGGGGAGGGTAGCTATGCGATGTGTTAGCGGCGATGTTGCCCAATAACTGCCAAGAAGCGCAACGGGCATGCGAAATCCGCAGAAGGTATTACTTACTATCCCTGGGGAGGAGGCTGTTGACCGTAAGGCTGCTGGTAAGACATGTTGTATCTAGAGAGGGAACGACGGTGGTATCACGGAGGGAGATGGTCAAGCCAACGTAAATCAAAAGGGAAAAAAAGAGAGTATGGGGAAATGGCAACGGGTCAGGAGGTTTTCAGACTTAAGTAAGAGTTGACTTCGAAGGCTCGGGGGGACCAGACCAACAGGCAGAACTAATAGCGGTGATTTCAGCCCTGCTGGTAGACGCATCGGTTCTCTTGGCCCTGCAATTGACGCCTGGGGTCCACCTCCGCCAGCACGATTGGGTCTGGCGATGGAATTTTCATTGACAACTAATTATTGGCAGCCCCCTTGTACGACGGAGTCTTGGCTCTGACCCTTTGTTACTTCGTAGGTGCAATCTCATGCTGTCGGGGAATGCTGGCGCCTAGCCGTTGGTCTTGCAATGTGGACCGCGAACTATGGGCAACGGACTGCCAACAACACATCCATCAACTGTGATCGGTGAGGCCCTGGTGTGGCTGAGGCCGAAGTTACTTTTCTATGGTCAAACAGTATTGACAGTGGACACAATACCGATTACATACACTTGATATTTCATAGTGTTTCCATGAAGATTGCCAAGCGCGACTTATTGGCCACTAGAAGGTCGCCAGCAGCCCCTTAAGGCTGGGACTCCGCTGCCAAGCCCCAATCATCGTCCCCAACGGCCCGACTGATCTCCACTGCCCCTGAATCATGATTGGGTCAGAATGGTGTTGCCTAACCAGCAGTTTCATTCGCTTTGCTTCCTCCTTATGAATGCCACCATCATGAACATAACTCGGCACTAACGGGAGTCAATTGTTGAGAGGAAAGTGCTTTGGGCGGTTTCATGGGTGTGGCTGATGTCAACACCTGACTCTGTTTGAGGCCCAGCCCAGGTGCACATGCCATCCCTTCCCTATCATTGAATGGCGCAGGACTTTCCTCTTCTGGTACGACGGCGCTAATGAACAGGATCTCGCTACGCCGTACTATCCACATCTATTAATATATCGGGTGGTGCAGGGTTCATGCCTGGTGCGACTCCCCAAATCCTGTCGGGGCGTGAGATTGTCCGTGTAAGACATATAAACGAGGAATTATTCCCCGCCAATGGTGCGTTGTCAGGGAGGATATATAGTACAGTAGTAAGTGATGAATATCAGACTGTCAATACTCAGACCCAGTCCATCACGTGTCTGTCAAGCCACCCATGTTGGGGCCAATCGGGTGGAGCCGATCCCCATTTCCGCCCACGGGATAATTCAACATATCATGGATCTTATTGTAGTCGCGTTTCACATTGAACACTGTAAAATCATGTGCAGAACAGAACACCTCCTCAGAAAAGACAAGTTGATCCGAGGCGACGGAATACCAGGCATCCCTGATGTCGGTCGGTATGTGTTCCCATGCTGATCATCCTACAAACCAATCAGATGCGCCAGACACATTCAATGCTCCTCCCAATCTGAGAATGCGATCTACAGCGTACAGTTTCGCCAATGTACCTTAAGGTTTTATTGTCAATAGCCCTGGCGTCGTAGGGGGCGTTTCCGAAACCTAATGTGCGAGACAATGACGTTTCTTGAGCGCTGTCCAGTGGACCAAATATCACTCAGCAATGCAGGGGTGTAGCGGCAATCATATAAAATCATAGCAGACCGCTTCGCGCTCCGCTACAATATGCTGACCACGGCCTGGTACATGTCCATAATTCCCGATATTGTGACTCGTAAAGGATATACCTGGTCTTGTGAGGTCATTGGTGACCTGAGCGCTCGACGCGGAATTGAATCCCTTACACACAATGTGGGGGTATCATTCTTTATCAATTGAACTGGGCACCTTGCCACGTGCAAACGGTTCTGCTAACTCCAGCGCGGGCTCAAACCCGATGGCTAAAGCCGGGCACCAATGGAATTCATGTTCATACCAGACAAGCAATGGGGCTGCTGTTGGACTTCTGGCTTTGTGTCACGCCAAGCCAGGTCTCCACCGAGCCAAGGGATATATACACTGGTCATATAGCGTCGTAGAACGTATTCGGAGGGGTTTCGTGAGGGATACTACTTGACGGAGAGAACACTGTTCGTAACACAAACACGCATTGCATCCCTGGTTGGACAATCTGAGTGTTAACCGCAAGAACAAGGTAGGAAATAGCGGCTGGATGATTCGTTAGGGAATATCGATAGTAAGAATGCTACATCACGAAGTACTGAGAAAAGAAAGGACGAGAGATACACATGTGAGAAAGAGAATCAGCTGACACGCCACGCTACAGCGGAAAAACAGTAACAGCTTCAATAATGGGAACGACCGTGAATTGCAACAATAAACCAGCGTCTGCGTGGATCACGCAAATAAAAAAAGAAAATCGAGGAAAGACGTCCCAGAACTCAATCCTCAGCCCAATCCATGTCAATCTCAATTTCTTCTGGATTCACACTTCCTTGCATACCTCGTGCGGCAAGCTCCATATCAAGAGCTTCAAAGATCCTGACGAGAAATACTTTCTCGCCAGGGAGCTCAATGCCCATCCTCGTCCCTTTAAACACCGCTTCTTCAAAGCAAGCCCTGGCCAGCTTGGCGAGCTGTTCGTTTCCGCAATGATAAAAGTGTTTGTAGCGTCGCCTCCAGAACACCCATCGGGGAATGCTGAAGCCACTGCACGGAAACTCAGACTTGGGAGCGAGGTCACCCGGCGTAGTTGAAGCTGGGACGTCATCACCCATGGTCGGAGCTGGATAGTCATGATTGGTTGCTGTAAATCTGGCAAGATTGAAGCTGTTGTACTTCAACCACGCAAGACATGCGGGAAGAAGGTCAACAACGGGGACCGCTGCATTGGTCGCATCCACCTCTCCCTCTGCCCGGCTTAACGGTCTCTCCGTCTCAACCGTCTCCTTGAACAACCACAGCGCGCAACGACCAAGCTCCGACGGGAAAACTCCAACCGCACACAGTCTAGCAGTGAGCGCCGCTAGCCCCTCTCGCTGCGCTGCTGTATAACCCATGGACTCCTTCATCCAGGCGTCCTGGAACTCCTGAACAAGATGGGGGAGATCACTCCACAGGCGCTGTCCATTGGGTAAGACCACTGGTTCTGGTTCCTCATCGGCAGGGGCGTTCTTTTTCTTGCGTGTGATGGGCCCGCACTCTCGAGCCTCCAGAATCAGTGTCACAAGGCGGTCATGTTCGGCACTGTCAGCAGGATGTCTTTTTGCTACGTGGATGAGCTCGTCCCACAAGTCGTGTAAGAATTCTTCGACCATCGGCATGTCCCAATCACCTTGCAGATATCCCTGACTGAGGTTGAGCATTCTCCATCGGAAGTCTTGCCAGGTCTCCTGGGGATTTGCGAGGTCGTACTCAAATTCTTGACGCTTTTGTTCGCGGGTGAGAATTCGTAGACTGCAGTTTCCACCGGGACAGTCGGCCATAATGATAAGACGGGATAGTAGTAGAGAAAAGCGAAGGCGCGGTGTTTCCAGGTCGAGGGAGAAATGTGGTAACATTACGGAGCAGTGAGGTCAGTGATCCTCACTGGAGAACCTAAGGAAAACTCCAAGTTGGATGCCTAATCTTGTACACTTTATGACCACCAATCATATCCAGTCTAATGTGTGACATATGAGGGATTGTTATGCTGAATGGAGTTTAGTAGATATAAAGGTGCCGTTTGTGCAAACCAAATACTTCTTTCTTTAGCGTGAGTGGGGAAGGTTTGTATCGATTTTCAGCCATAAGAGATAGATCTCCTGCGAGAGCTCTATGGATGCGATGAAACAGACATTCATCTGTTATAATGGCACCTTTTCTAATAATGATGGGCTAGCTGGTGGGTCTAGAGCACCACTTTCCCTTCCTGAGTCCATTCTATCCTTAAAGACGTAGGCCCACCCAGCCATAACAAGAGGAAACCAAGGGAATTGCGCAAATAAGAAGAATGAACACGAGCGAAAACGTTACACTTGAGATCCCCCACCCCAGTTAGTTAAACAAATGTCGGGAAGCTACATACACGGAGCTCATGCGCCGGTCCCAATTACAATACTACCCTGAGGACAGAAAAGTGCGACTACAAGCAATGTTGGTGACCGATATTATGGAAGAAAGATCACAGACATGCCATACCTACGGCTACAGTATTCCTATGCAATTCTCTCCGAAATGGAATATAAATATGATGAACTAATCCCCCAAAATCTTCCTTCCGCTTTAATCAAAACCATAAAGATCACATCGTTGATATCTCTAGTAAAAGCTTGCATCGCTTGAGTCTGCATCAAACACCTCTCATCTTCAAGTATGAAGCTCATCTCGAACCTTCTCCTCTTCGCGGCCCTGGCTGGCCCTCTACTTGCCACCGCCATCCCCGAACCCAAGAGCCTCGCGAACAACGTCGAGGAAGAGCCAGCACCCCTTGATGGGGCCGTTAGAAAGGTGAGAAGAGTCATAACCAGTTCCCGCTGTATCAGCTAACAGCAGTCTCCAATTAGCAATGCAAAGGCACATGTAGTGTGAATGGGTGCCACTGCACTTGGCCTGTTAGGCCCTGTACTTGCCCACCGAAGGATATCGGAAAGTCATGTACCTGTTAGTAGGACTTGTCATGATTGCCTATCTCTCCCGTCCACAAGTTGAGGATCGGGAGAGGGCGATGTGTGCTTTGTTCGATCTTTGGTCTTATAATGTTATTGATTTGTCTCCAAGCTGCTATATGTCATCTTGCTCGAAAGTGCGAAATGTATCGGCCAAGACATTGTTCTACAGCACAGGGCTTGGCCTAAAATATTGTAGTTGCTGAGTATCTATACATGTTGGCGTTGATAATGAATGCATATCCCGAGCAATATAAAATACAACTGGAATCATCCGCGGGAAGATGAATTGGCATGTAACTTTTGCTACTTTGCATAATTTGATTTTCTAAACAGAACGAATCCCGCGACTTTTTGAGTATGTACCGAAATGTTATAAGAAAAGAAAAGGAACCAAAGACCTTCCAAGCCCTGAATGAGCAACCAATGCACCCCACATTTCGACTTAGGACGTCTATTCCCCGTTCGTGCCTCGTACGCGAGAGCCTGTCGTGTCCCCTCAAGGTCACACCAAGACTCTTATGACCGGACTGGTGCAACTGATAATTGAGCCCCTGTAGCCTCCGCACGCCCTTGAAGTTCAATCTCATTGATGGCTAAGAGGTCTTCCTCCTCCCAACCCTCACGTTCATCCTTGACCAGTCTTACAAAACAAACATCGAGAATCAACGCCACCGCACTGATGGCAACACCGAAGTACAACGCTGCCCGATATCCTGTGATCTGGCTGTGGAAGCGCCGAGCGACCTGGACCTCAATGGTTGACGCAAACCCGAGTCCCAGGCTGTTACCGTACAGATTCAGTGTTCCAATAATAGAACCCGCGATACCCTGCTGGTGTCTACGGACGGAATTACTTGCAATAATCTGTCCCGCCGTATAGACAAAGTCTGGACAGAACGAGAAAAGAACTACAGACGGAAATATCTGGGCCCAGTATGATTGGTGCAGAGGCACGGTGGCCATCAGGGCATTGGAGACTAGAATGGTGACTGTTCCAATGGCCAGGATCCACTGCGCCGCTAGACGAGGGATCAGCCAGGCAGCAAGGGATGCTGCAGCCGTTGCACAGATGACAAAAGGGGTCCATCCGACAGCAAAGTGGAGTGGCGACCAATGCCACACTTCCTGTAGCCAGAGCACCTGGTACCAGATTAGTGTGCCCACTGCCATGTAATTCAGGAGAATGACTAGAAGCAGCGTTAGGAAGGATGGTGCTTTGAAGATCTCAAGTGGCATGATGGGCTGCGCTGCGAATCTCTTTTCCCAGACTAGGAAGCCGCCGAAGAGTATCAATGATACTGGGAGGAGGGCGATTTCATAAGGGGTGGACCACCCGACACTGGGTGCCTGGCTATGAGAGTAAATCAGCTCACTGTCCGCATCTAGCCTTGCTCGGGGGCCACCTACTTCCAAACAAAGTTAAAGAGAATCAGGGAACTGGTGCCTAAAGCGGAGCCGATCCAATCTATCTTTCCGTGGCGATCGACGGGCGGTTCGTATGGAGCTAGAGTCCACAGAGCGACGAAGGTTACCGCGGCGAGACAAGCTCTATAATCTGTAAGCATCAAGCTTATTCCATATCCCCTTATGTGACGTACATGAAAACGAAGAACCACTTCCAGTCCGTGTTCTCTAGGAAGGCGCCCAAGAGTATCGCTCCACAGTAGCCTCCCAATGGTGCTGACGCTGCAAAGAAGCCTAAACTCAAGTTTCGGACCCGTCCTGGAGGGTTTGTGGCCGATATCATGGCTACCGCGTTCGGCATAATGAGAGCACCTCCAACACCAGCAAGGGCACGCATCGTGACAAAGGCGAAGAAATTATCGAGGAAGGCACCAATCAGGACACACAGACTCAGCCATGCTCCGCCGATCAGGAGCAGTTTCCGGTGCCCAAAAACATCTCCCAAGCGTCCGCTCATCAAGACAAAAGTCCCTTGTGTGAGTCTATATGCGATCAGCTCCTATGCCTTGTGTGATGAAGTAGGACGATGCTCACGCATAGCTGGCCCCAATCCAGGAGGCATAGGTGCCCTCTACACCCATTGCATTGGTCAACGTGCTGCCACCGGCTATTCCAGCGAAGTTGACTGTCATCTGGTCCCGTTAACTCTACTCTATCTGCTCACAGAGTCGGTTTAAGGTTTACCTGCACGAGGTTCGCCAGAATGAGCAGCACCGTAACTGTTATCCTTCGGGCCTGCGTGGTGCCATGCGAAGGCACACGCTCGAAGATTGGCTGGCCAGTTTCTGGCGGCGAGTCGCCATTAAGTGAAGTTCCCTGACTATCTATCTGTGGTCCGGAACCCTCAGGACGCAGGTTAAGCGAGGGGAGCGCGGGCGCAGAAGCCCGTTTTTCCGGCTGGATATCGAGATGGAGAGCTTGCATGAGCGACATGGCGGCTCGTCAAGATCCTACTGAGGCAATGCTTTCGCAGGATATGCCAAAGATTGTGGCAAAGGGCGAATGAGAACAGGACCGAAACGAATGTTTAGTACAGTGGCTACATTTGCGTAATATAACAGAGATCTCTTCGGAAGAAAGAGAGATGGCGGAAATCAGGGAAATTGACTTCCGATCAACGATATCGGCGACTCGTCGTTCAATTCCATCTCTCTTTTCCCCCCCACGGTACCTGGCTCGCCGATTGGTTTTTCTGGATGATAGCTATACTGATAGATCCGAGTCGAATCCGATTGATCCATTAATTCCGCTGGGATAGTGCATGACTCACCGCTGCGCTTGGCTCCTTATAAACTTGAACATCACGACTCATAACCCTTCGGAAATATGTTGGTCGGTTCCTGGTCACCAATCAGACACTGGAGAATATCAATTGGGTTTCTAAAGACTGAGTATAGCATGATGGATGGGATCTGTTAAACATATTTCCTGATTGAACTTCTTCGCCATACTAGCAGGCCTAGATCGATAAACAACTTGCCCGGCGGCACAGCGCAACATGCATAGCAAGCCACATTAAATACAGGTGAGAGCCAGGTTTGTGGCTGGCTTCTGAACGACAATCTCCATTCCCGGTCGAATTTCACCTCCTTTCTCGACAACACTCATGACACCAGCCATGTATCCAACCACCACACCGCGACTATCCTTCACCAAAAAGCGATCCTTCAGTCCCTTCTTCATAGCGTCAAGCTGGGGACCAGGGTTGCGCAAACCAGTCAGCCTGAGAGTTGGCGCGTTCTGTCTGGGCGTCTTGCCGTCCACAAACAGCAGTTTTGTGTCCTTGGGCAATGAGAGCAGATCAATACCCTGGGTTGTTATGTTCTCCCCCAGTTGTCCAGGCTTGAGGGCGAGGTCCTTCGCTCCGGTTGCAGGGTCCTTACACACTTGCTGAAGGATTTCCGCATGCATTAGGTGGACCTGACGCAGATTTACGTCGGACGGCCTCGCATTTCGTAAGGGTCGGTGCTGGACAGTTGGTCCCGCATGGGCGTCACCTTTGACACCGTGGTTCGGAATGAGCGTTATACTAGATACAGCAGCTTTCGAGACAGAATGAGAGCCTGAAAGGGAAACGCTGTTGACGGACATGATGTCGATGTTTTTGAAACCTGCGCAAGGGTCGCTCGGGGCACGTAGTGAATAGGTAAGATTCTGATACAGTAGGTCTATCCCAATTCTTCCAGGTTCAGTTTCCAACAACATGACAATGAGTTATCTACCCATTTGGCCCCGCTTTCCGACGTGATGTGCAGGTGATGGATGGCTGCATCTACCCCGCGGGAGATGAGCTTTGGATTCGTCAACCACACCGTGCTACTGCAACTCCATAGACGTGGCCATCGGTTATTTGCTTGAGCACCACCATACGATGTCAGGCGATGTTTTAAGTTTGTTGAGCATATTACAACTGTCCTGCTTATAGCCTTCTAAAACTAACTGAACTATATCCGGTTCCAGGCATATGCTGTGTACATCCAGAGCATATGCACCTGCACCGGTCTAAAACGGGAAAATTGTCTATGGCCCTAAGTATACATCGCCTCGCGAACCGAGATGAATAACATTCTGAGTACTCTGTAGATATTTAACCCCGCTTCGAAGAAGGAACCTGTATTAGTGGGCATCTATGCGTATCAATCACGAGCGAGAAATAATCAGCGCCGAGACACACAACAGAGAATTCCCGATCGCCCGAGGAAATACAGCGAACCAATAAACCGAAAGATTGACAAGCCCGCCGTAATCCACAAGATAGCCTGGAAGTATCCGGTCGTCCTGGTAGTCGATGTATTCGTCAAGCAGATCTTGTCCACACCCGTGGCGGTAATCATCAACGCCAGGAGCAAGTTACTAAAGACCCAGAGACACACCAATCCGGTTCGGAAATTCTTATACGAGTCGTCTAAAGTTTTGCCTTCATCCTCTTCGGGTTCAACCCATGGCGTTAACGCGCGTTTCACCGTAGCCTCAAACTGGCTGTCAATATCGGCTTGTGGTTTGTCAACCTCTTCAATGAAGTTCTTCTTGCTGTCCTCGTCTTTCTTGGTTGTTGCTGACGGTAAGGCATCTGCCTTATCAGACCCTTTTGTACCCCATGAGACGTCGTGCCAATTGCAGAATGCGTAGACCATGAGCACATTGATGCCTGTGGTCATGCCGAGGAAGTATGCCCATGAACTTGTTAAGATGTGCCAGGGGTCAAGGTACAGAATGCTCGCAATGATATAGATCCCGTATGTGGATACTAGTGCAATGAGCACGATACCACCGCCAGACGAGCTGAAAAAGGACTGTAGGAAGGCGGCAACACCATCATCGAAGTTGAAGTCTAGCATGCCTCCAGTAAAGACGTTAACGACTAGGTAGAAGGAGAGGATGAGAACATAGAGCTGCACGAGAGAGAAGTAAACGAAGGAGAGCGTGTAGAGCGTAACAACACTATTATTCTGTAAGCTGCTGGCAGCCATCATTGAAAAAAGAGCACTCACCCCTTTGGCCGATTACCAAGGGCTAGCATGAACTGGAGCATCAGTAGCCAGAGGTACCCGTATTTAATAAAGGTATTGACTATCGGCGATGCGTCATTGCCCCAGGGCCAGCCCTTTTCCTTATTGTGGGTGCTCGGGGTGCCGACTAGGTCCATGATTACCGAGCTGGTCAGCCAGTATGACGCTACCGGAATTGTTAGCATTAAAGAATCAAACAGGAAGTGTTGGAAACGTACCGAGAGAAAACCAGGTCATGATAAGCTGGCAGAAATTGTAAAGCATCTGAATATGCAAGAAAAACAATCGAATGATATTATGACCGCTGCGGTAAATACGCCCGAAATGTATCATTGCGTACAGACTCGCCGCAAACGACCCATTCAGCCAGCGACGACGCTGGCTGATAAACTCGGCCGCGTTCTCAGGCACATCAGTCTCGCCTTTTGCTGCCTTCACATAGCTTAAGTGCCACTTGAACCCGGCCTTGGCTACTAGTTCAAAGCACAAGATGCGGTCCTCAGCTAAAAACATATTCTTTTTAAATATATTCATACCTTCAATGCCCTTCTTACCAAGGCGTTTGGATAAGGTATGGTCGCCATGAAAATATTGCTCTAATGGACGTCCCATAATAGCCCGGTATCGGTAGGCAGAAAAAGCACCCGGTAGAACACTGACATAGCCAAAAGCGCTTTCCAATGGCTTATCCAGGATATTTGAAATTTTATATTCAAAATTCTGGGCGGCAACAAGGGGGTTTATAACCTTTCGCCAGCCCGAGCCAAGCATGGCATGGATCTCACCGCAGGCTCCACCAAGTGTTTTGTCATTGTAGAAAGCCTCCCATAGCGATAGCAAGGACTTCGGGCCTGGCTTCGTGCCTGCATCTAGAAGAACAATAACTTCAGGGTTTAGTATTCGGCTGAAAGCGTTAAGAAGCCAGCGATGCGAGTTGATCTTTTTACTGTTCTTCTGTTTCAAGCAGAATATAAACTGCACAGGTGGAAGGTTGCTTGATTCGTCACCCTGGGGTCGAACTAGTTGCTGAGTAGCAGTGACTGATAATTGGGTCGTGTATTCGAACTACTGTTGTCAGTGTCTAGATATAACAGTTTATTGCTGCGTCGATCAATCGGGTTATCATCAACTCACCACATGCGCGACGGTCTCTCGGCCATCTACATCTTTCTTCATGATCCCATCCTGGTAGACCCCGATTGTGGCCAACACGTCTAGCGTATTCTTATCGCAGGGCTCAATACCGTCGAACACCAAGCAGACTACAATCTTCTGCCACGCGGGGCCTCCTTTATTCCAAAACTCGGACTTTTTCAATGTAACAATATCCCGGATATTCTGCATTACTCCGTGCAGAGTACGCGCAGTTAAGACCTTATCCTCATTATAATAAGTAACCGCAATGAGTAACTCGGTATGCCGATTATAGATCGCCGGCCGAAGATTGTATCCATTGCGCAGGGTAAAGTCATCGGGGTCACACGTTGCCGCCGTATCTAATCAAGATCGTCAATCAGCTGAACCACAATTTCCAAGGTAAAGTAACCCACATCGCAAATGTGTGAATTCCTCCGGGAAGGCCTCCTCGGCATCCCGATACTCCGGCTGGATCGCGTTCTGAATCGCGCTTGGAACCGGATAGTCGACACTCAGCACCGCTCCCTTCACCAGATTAATCTTCCTCGTCCCGTACCGCTCCAGCCCTGTGCGATTTTTCCTTTCGGTCAACTGAACCGGCTCGTATTCCGGGACCCCGCCGATTGATGGACCGGGATCATGCAGCGTATATCGCTTCTGTGAATCTGATTTGGCGACGGAATCGGCAAATGGCGAGCTGTAACGGCTGGAGCTGTTCCGCTGCAGGAGCGATGCCGCTTGCTCATCCCATGCTTCCGGGTAGTGTTGCTGGTGTTGTTAGAATCTGGCGGAAATAGCTCCGGCGATACTCACCTCCTGGTAGGGGGAACAGTGGCTGCTCTCGCTGCTCTCCGATGTGTTGCCTGAAATGCCGGGGCGCCTACTATCCATCTTGGTGTCTGAGGGAGAAGCGCTGGGTAGACCAAACTCAGTTTAAAAGGTAAGGACAAGCTTAGCTATAAAGAAAAAGACGAGGAAATTAACCAGACCCGATGGGAAATGATGGCAGAAAACCACGATGTGCAACGGTAGCCTAGCTGTGGTTCGTCTCGGTACTTCGAGTGTGGACCTGATAACTACACAAGATCTAAAAATAATATCGTTTAGGATAACTGTGGTCTCTAAAAGCCTCGTAGGTCAGTGCTAGAGCTGCAGCTGCGGGACCAGCGCCTCCTTGCAACAGCTTCTGGAGCAGTTGAATATATCTATATGACAATTGAGACTATTCATCTACCCTAATTTAGGAAACAGCATCGTACAAATCTGTATCAGTTCAACAGAGACCTAGTACGCAACCGACACCTATTTTGAGATACTATCAGCACGAAATCTAAGACACAGCGCCAGCCTCTTGCGCCATTCATTGGATCCAATGAGAAATCTTAGCTGCATATGAAGCTGGTGACGAATTCCTAGACAATAATTTTAGCCATGGAGGAAAACGCGGGCTGGTGTACGGGAGCCAAGTGGGTCCAGAGAATGCCACGAACACGCAATGGCAAAGTATTTTTCCAGAAAACTCGAACACCGTGGAGACATCCCATCGCTAGTAGTTTTTCCAAGACGTTAATCAACCGTGATCTTTTAGTGGGAGACCTTATTTGTTGAAGGGCGTTGGAGGTCAAGGTGGATCGAGCAATGCTGTAAAGAAAAATGGTATTGGCTGCCAAATCAATTAAGGTCAATGCTGGTGATAAACTTTGGCATTTTGGTTGTCAGAATTGATAGAGCAGGGGGGAAAAAGTTCTAACAATAAAATTTATAACAATACTCATGTATCTGTCAGCATTTCAAATTAGATCTGTGATTGTTGGATATGCAATAGTTACTCGACTACTAAAATGCTACGTATAAAGCAGTTTTTCTTGACAAGCTCAGTCTTTCTACGGTTCATACCACTAGACAAGACTCAAACACTTGACAGGAGGAAATCATTACAGTAAAGCCGGAAGGGACTGGGTTCTGGTTTGAGTGAGCGTGCTATGCGCTGGAGCATGCACTGCGCGATGTATTTCTCCTTCCACTCGTTCTTCTCAAGCAGAGTGCTGTAGAGCTGGTAACGCAGATGGCAGAGCTGTTGAGTGACTATGTCTGTAAAGTTTTCGGACGCGTTGGCGAAGCTCTTGCTGGGCAACGGGCTGTGAGTAATATTGTCGGCTTGGGATAAATCATATATGCTCGCAGTGACGGCTCTTTTGGATACGCTCCACTTCCGGTCCGAGTTCTGCACAAAGGCTCCGATATATGAAAATGTTTATTTAGAGAGCTTGAGCAACATACCGCGGAGAAGCTGGTTGTCGGATTGAGACTTTAATTGCGATGTGACTAGGTCAGTGCTGACTCGTTAGTCGCAACGCCAATGCAGGTAGCTGTTGTAAAAGTGCTTGGAGCCAGGCAGCAAGGTGCTCCTGACTTTCTTTATTACCAGGATAGATCCAATCCATTATTGTGAACCACGGGTTAGTGATTTCAGTGGTAAGGATAGAAGTAAGAGAAGGTACAACTGGAAACGGCCCATAGAACATGAACAACCATCCTATAGTGAATCCAGCCTTCGGGCACAAAAATACCTTATCTACAATGGTTTATCCATCTTACTGCATAAGGACTATACTCGGTGTTTAGACACCATTTTGTACGCTATGTGCCAGCTAATTTAGGGTTATTTATATACCACACATGCATATTCGAGCACCAATGTCTCTCTCCATACCTTACCTGAAGCTGGATCAGAAAACCGTATAATCACTCTATTGACAATATAAGTAAACTACAATATAACCTAATCTAAATAAGGCGTGATGAGCCTAGGCGGCATTTACACAGAAGATGCGTCGAGGTCCCCTCATTGTGGGGAGATTTATCCATCGTGGGGATTTTGTTCGCCACAATATCTCCGGCACTGCCCCGGTCACTAAATCCAAAAATAAAGGGACACTTTCGGGATTCGGGATTTTCGGGATAAGTCCATGGCTGCCTTTCTTGAGACAGTATCATAAGTCCGACCTGAAGTCACTTATCAGGAAGCCAGGCGAACTCGGACTTAGATGCCGGTGTGGGTTTTATCAAGGCAATTATGCCGGGCCGTCGCTTACCCACAGCTGCGAATGATAGGTATACTGCTACGAATGGCAAAGCGGAGTATGAAAATAGACTAGATATTGAACCATTGCATCGGCAAGGCAACGATTTATATCCTCAATTCATGAATCGGATGTGAATGTTAGTTACTGCAGCCATCCGCCCAGACTGATTACGAGCCCGCAACAAAGATTACCCCAGACATTTAAGCGAAGTGGGTAGAGGCCTACGAATCATGCCATGGCATTCACCTGCCTCATACCTGTCTAAGATACGATGTATGCGGACTGATGTCGGTCCCTGTGCTTTCGTGCCTCTTGTGAGCGCAGCATTCTATTCATAGTTTTCTAGTTTCAGAATTGACTATCACTTGGGCCCGAGTATATAAATAGAAAATCAAAACTATATCCTGAGTCCTCAATGAATATTATTAGAAGACGATCTCTCCCAGCGTTCCATCGCTCATTATCCTATCAACCAAACACAACACCACCTCTCATCAAATCCACTTTATAATAACTTCATTCAAAATGTCTACCATAACAACCACCGCCGGCGCTGCAGAAACATCATCGTGTCACGCAAAGCTCTACGAGATCCCAACCAGCGATGCTGCATGCGCCATGCCCATGAACAGCACCTACCACACCCTAATGACGAACTGCTGCGGCTCCGCCAGCGTTATCTCCTACTCGGACTGCGACTATTACTGTCTCGCGCAGAACCAGACCGTTGGCGACCTTGCGGAGTGTCTGATTAAGGGCTCTGCGGCGGAACAGGTGTGGTGCAATACAAATGCGAATGCAACGGCTACGGCTACGGGAACTGCGACTGCGACTGCAAGTGCAACGGAGGATGAGAATTCTGACCCGACTGGATCGAACGGGGCGATTGCTACGCATTTGGATATCAAGTATGTGTTGATGCTGGCGCTTGTCGCGTTTGGTGGAATTGAGCAGCCTTTTGTTTGAGGTTTATAAGGGTGGAGGTCATAGGCTATGGCCTGGAACATGGTTTTGCGCTGAGCCCTCAATGTTGAAATATTCTACGAATACAGCCAGAACGGCGATAAAGGTGAACGAAAGGTTATAGCTCACACATTTAAGATGGACAGGAGCATCCAGCGTCCTTCCCTCTTGCACTTTCTTCAAGCTTTTGATAATCGTTAACACAGTATTGCTAGTTGAAAGCATTACTGCCTAAACCAGTTATAGTGGAATTGCTTTGAATCTTTATGTAGTATATACTTGCTCTTTCAGTTTGATTTGTTAGTTGAGTGGTATATATACCAACATTTGGTACTCACAGCTTCAGTGCTTGGTATGGACAATAACTTTCTTAACCGATAATATGTAAGATTCAAACCCGGTGTAGCAGGGGCTGGAGGGTCAATTAAAACTACGTGGTCTGGAAGACCGATACTGGCATGGGTATCTGCCCAAGCTACCCAGTCATAGCCTCATGGCCAATGAACAACCCGGCGCCCTGGAAGCGCTGCGCTATCGGAATTGTGTTCAGCATCTGCATGGGCGATACCTGCGGCATTATCGGTACCTACATGTATCTTGGTGTGGAGGCCCCGACCTATCCTAAAAAATAGAAAGATTATCTTTGGCCCTAATTATATATTATCTGGTAGAACAACAATAAGGTGATTTAAGTACATACAGAGAACAGCTTCGATGGAGGAACCTGTATTACTGGCTATTGATATATATTGATTGTTCGTATACACTAAATGTCGTGTCGATCCGCAAGGCTGAGCGTAGGGCAGATCTCTGCTCCGCTTTTTAGGCCCCCTTCGTAGGGTCCTTTATTGAGCCAGAACTTGTTCTTTCGTGATTTTACCCTACAGCCCGAAAGGTCCATGAACATAGATCATAATTCAAGTCACCCCAACTTCGACAGAGTCATTTGTCGAGATGGTCAACTCCAACGAGTATACCGTCGGCTGGATCTGCGCAATCGCTACCGAATTTGTCGCTGCCCAAGCATTTCTCGACGAAAAGCATGAAAACCCCGCATATTTGTCCCCACAAGATAAGAATGACTACATATTAGGCCGAATCGCGAACCATAACGTGGTGATCGCTGTATTACCAGTCGGCGAATATGGCACCTCCTCGGCTGCACGGGTAGCAGAAACCATGCTGCACAGTTTTCCTAACGTGCGAATCGGCCTGATAGTCGGCATCGGTGGGGGTGCGCCAAGTGTAGACCATGATATTCGGCTTGGGGATATTGTCGTCAGTACCCCCTCGAATAGCCACGGGGGTGTATTTCAGTATGACTATGGCAAGACCATCCAAGGTGAAACATTTTGTCCGACAGGCTACCTCAACCAGCCGCCTGCACTTCTGCGTGCAGCTGTAAATGGGCTCCAGGCGCTGTATGAGATCGAGGGTCATCATTTAGAGGACGATATTAATCAAGCCCTGGAAAGAAACCCAAGATTGCGAGGGAAATACAGTCGACCAGGTGCAGCCAGTGATAGGCTGTACAAAAGTCATATTGTTCATCCTCCAAATGGAAAGACTAATTGTACCATACGTTGCGGGGATGATAGCTCTGCCCTCGTACTGCGGGACCCTCGTACGGACGATCAAGATAACCCGATGATTCACTATGGGCTGATAGCCTCCGCGAATCAGTTGATGAAAAATGCCTATGTCAGAGATAAACTGGTTTTGGAAAAGGACGTTCTATGTTTTGAGATGGAGGCGGCGGGGCTGATGAATCACTTTCCCTGCCTAGTCATTCGTGGCATCTGTGACTATTCCGACTCCCATAAGAATAAGGCATGGCAAGGCTATGCGGCAATGGCAGCGGCTGCCTATACGAAAGACCTATTACACCGGATCTCTGCTCAACATGTGCAGGAAGAGCAAAAGATCACGGAGATACTTTCTACTGGTTAGGTTGATAATCCCTTTATACTGGTCATCCATACTGATTATCCCTCAGTGAAAGCGATTCATGAGACAACGCAAGAGATCGATCGCGGGGTCAAAAGACTACGCCAGCTCGGTGATGACCACGAGTATCAGCGTATTATTGATTGGCTTACACCGGTGAACTATACTCTCCAACAGAATGATTTCATCACCCGGCGGCAAGAAGGAACCGGGCAGTGGTTTCTGAATTCAACTGAATTCAAGCAATGGCTTAGCCAAAGCAAACAAACCCTATTCTGTCCCGGTATGCCCGGAGCAGGTAAAACCATGATCACCGCAACGACCATCGATCATCTTTACCGCGAGTTCCGGAATCAACCTATGACTGCTATCACATACATCTATTGCAATTTCCGACAGCAGCACGAGCAGCGATACACCGACCTTCTTCTAAGCCTGTTGAAGCAGCTAGTGCAAGGACAGCCTTTTATCCCCAATGCTGTGAGAGTGCTTTATGATGAATGCAAGCGAAGAGAAAGCGGACCCACCCACGAAGGAATTTTAAGTACCCTGTATAGTGTCACTGCGTCTTACTCGAGAATCTTCATCATCATCGATGCACTGGACGAATGTCAAGTCTCTAATCAAGATCGTGAAAGATTTCTCCAGATAGTCTTCGGTATCCAGGAAAGAGCGAAGGCGAACATTCTTGTAACTTCGCGTTTTGTGCATGAGATTGAAACAAGATTTAAGGGAAGCCTCAGGCTGGAGATCCGTGCTAGCAACATAGATGTGCAGCGATATCTCGAACAGCGGCTACAAAGCTTTCCATCTTTTGTTTTAAATAATTCTACTCTGCAGAGAGAAATTAAGATCAAGCTTGCTCGCGCGGTAGATGGAATGTCTGTACCGCCCAATATTAACCATTCCCTTGCATCGGCTGACATAGACTAGGTTTCTTCTTGCAAAGCTGTATGTTGACTCATTGGTCTATAAAACAACGCCTAAAGCTATAAGAGGTGTGCTTGCAGAGCTTGAGGTTACATCCCGCGAAGGGTTAGAGGACGGCCAGAAGTCCAAGGTTCTTGACCATGCATATAAGCAAGCCATGGAGCGGATTCGAGCCCAAGCACCAGAGCACCAGGATCTTGCCAATCGAGTTTTAACCTGGATTGCCTGTGCTACAAGGAGCCTTACATTATCAGAGCTACAGCACGCACTTGCTGTTGAATTCAACGCGCCAGAGCTTGATAAAGACAACATGCCAGATATTGGACAGGCTGTCTCTGTATGTGCGGGCTTGGTTGTAGTAGACGAGAAGAGTGACTTAATACGGCTTGTCCACTATACAACACAAGAGTATTTTGAACGCACGTACAAAGAGTGGTTGCTTCAGGGGCATATTGAAATTACAAAGGCTTGCCTCACCTACTTGTCATTCAGAGGTTTCGATGATGACCACTTGTCGACATCAATGTGCCTGGCCATGAGAATATGGTCAAATCCTCTTTATGGCTATGCTGCATTGAACTGGGGATACCATGCTAGAGAGGCTTGCATGGAAGAGGACAAGGTTGTCTTAAACTTCTTCCATAACACTGCCAAACTATCCGTCTGTGGTCAAATTATGGCATATCGCCACTTAGGCAGTGGCTTGGGGAATTCAGATATGGAAAGCATGCACCTTACAGCGTGCCTAGGGTTAGCAAATTCCATGTCAATTCTGCTAAAAGAATTACATGACGCTGATTCAAGAGACTCCCTTTACATGACTCCACTTCTGTGGGCCGCCATGCAGGGTCACGAACCAGCTGTAAAGCTACTTCTCGAGAATGATGCAAACGTCAACTCATCAGATGCATGGGGCATGACCCCACTGTCCCGGGCTGCCAACAGGGGCCATGAGGCTGTGATTAAGCTTCTTTTGGAATGGAATGCTGATACTGAGAAAAAGACTCGTAAGGGTTACACACCCCTTATAATGGCTGCTGAGGGCGGCCACGAGGCGGCGGTACGAGCTTTCCTAGGTCAAAATGCTAGTCTTGAAACAGAAAATAACTTTGGTTCTACTGCGCTGCTATTAGCTGTCCAAAATGGACATGAGGCGGTTGCCAGTTTCCTGTTAGAGAAAGGCGCCAATACTGAAATCAAGGGGTATCTTGACAGAACTCCACTGCTAATAGTCGTGGAAGATCGCAACAGTGTTATGGTAAGACTGCTGCTGGATAATAATCCCAATATAGAGGCAAGGGATTCGGAAGGCCTGTCCGCGCTCTCATTAGCCGCTTGGGGTGGCGACGAGGCGATGGTGAGGCGTCTGCTGGAATGCCAATATAAATTCGAAATCGGATAAGGGCATTGCTGCGCCCTATCTGGCAGCTCACAGTGATCATAAAGCCGTAGCCGATCTTCTTGCAGACGCAGGAGCATTATAGGCTTATGATTGGATGCAATAATAATATGGGACAATACGGTTATAATTCAATTTTATCTGCGCCACCAAGCATACCCTACTATTCCAAGAGCAGTTACAGCCAGCGCTCCAACCTTCAAGACAGCTAGTTGAATCCTGGGCTTCAGGTAATTTTCTATCAGAATTCGAAATTTCTCTGGCTCATTTCCGCGTGGATATTTTTCATCAGGAATTGGCAGGTCCAAAAATGGACAGATCTGCTCCCATCCGAGACCCTCCTCGAGTTTAATCAACAATGTCCGGTCCTTCGGGAGCGTGCTTTTCGCAAATTTGATACTACAGCTGTCAGGGTATACGAACTACACAGCTTGCTTTTCACATGATGATGAAGAGAAGAGGAGGGCGGTCATGCTACTTACTATTCCACATAATTCCTACGAAGCCTGGCCTCATTGTCCCGGTCCCCGGGGTTTGTCCCGTCAGATATAGCCCACCACATGATTTGATTCAGGCGGAGAAAGCGTTTGAGGATGATATCGAAGTGTTTCAAGATATTCATGGGAAATGTGGTTGCCATTCTCACTACATTGGCGACAGTGTTGTTCATTGACGTCACCCACTTGTCCGGGTCTCGATATGTTAGGATGAACTTAACGTCTGGGTCCTCTGCATAAACTTCGAGGGCTTGGGTGCCTAAATAGCTGGGAAGCTCAATGAAGCACTGTTGTCAAATTAGCTAACAACGAATAAAGGCACCCGAAAACGAATATGTATAGAGTACAGTTATAGTTCACATACGTCATATTCGCTCAACCACTTGTCAAACTCAGCCCTTTCGTATCGCTTGATACCAGAGAAACGATTATGCTGTGCAATGACTGCTTCCTCTAGAATCATCATGTGCACTGGGCCATTGAAACAAGCCTCAACCATGTGGTACGGACTGAATCCTAATATCCTCATCGCGGCGAGGAGGCCCAAGGTACCTGATCTAGTAGTCATTAGCCACCTTGTGGTAGTGTAGTTGTACCGTGGTGAGAGATCACTCGGGTATAGAAGACAGTTCACGGCGATTCTTACCTACTGCAGCTGGCGATAACCACCTTCATCTTCTTCTTGTTCGCTGGCTGAGGCAGCCTGTCAATTTGGCGAGACATGGTGAATGAAGGCCTCGTCCTGTACAGATATGAGTGCAAAGACAACTGAATTGGGGGGCTGACTCTCCTTTATATTTAGAGGCCAAGAGAAGAACACGACGCATCTGTGCAAAACCCAACCAGGTAAGGTTCGCCAATCAGAGGTTTACCAACACGGTGTATAGCCCAACCAGCGCACGGATCGCACTCTCCAGCACAGGTCGATTCATGGGCAGCGTTTTACGGTAGCTCCACTGAGGCTCAGCCTTACGGTGGCTGTTTCTAGTGGGGGCCTTATAGATAATATGTAAGCACTAGTAAGTTCAAATCGACGTGTGCATAACGGTGGGTGGGTACACTTTTGCAATACATGTATTCTGCATGGCTTTACAGCTATATTGTTATGTCTTGTATTCAATGCAGTATTCTCGCAACACACAGTACGTGCACCGGGATTTGACAGCTAAATTTGGTCTATACTATGAAGGAAACGCCTGTCACACATGGTTCGATACGAGAAGTTCTTGACTGGCTTGTCCAAACTTGGGGGGCGAGTGTGGCGATGTGCGCTAAGGTCTGGTTAGGAGACGACACGGCGAATGGCAGTTATTTCCGCTATTAGGTTGGACTCCACCTAACCTAAGGTCTTATCCTCCCTCGTTTTCGAGACTTTCCCATTGGTGTCGATGTCGAACGACCCGATGGTAGAGGAGCATTATCTGGCTCAGTTGATTGCATTTCCTGTCATAATATGTGGATCCTATAGCCTGACCTCTCATAACTCACAATAGCCGATGGGGGGTGACGGGTAGCTATATTCTGTCAGCCTCATCACCTTTTGTGTATAAAGATACATCATATGTCGTGATGTGAAAGGCACCTAGATGAGTTAAGCAAATATTTCGTACTTTGAAGAAGTCAATAACCGTCAAGACAATGTGGCAATATGCCTGAGCTTTTTCACTCATTTGGCTGGGCAACTGTGGCTTTGGCACGTGCTATGCCATACCCTATGTCCATATACACGTTAGACTCCACTTGCCAAGTCACTCTTTGATGCTAAGCTTTTGAGAGCTTGACATATTTCTGGAACTCTTATCTTCGTACGGAGTACATTGCTTCATTTAGGGTGGGGGGTATCATAGCGCACTGTTGTAAAGGATTTAATATTCACAGCACCTTGTTGAACTTGGAAATTCTCATAGTGGCTGGTGATTCGCGAACAGGATGATATATATTTCAAGTCCATGGGCATATTCGTTGCGCTTCAAGGATACCATCGACACTGAGGGACATGCAGCCACTATACTGATACTTTTTTCTTAATAGTATCATACTTTTAATCCTGCTTACGAAGGCTTTTCCGCCAATCAAATGAGACGAATATATGACCACTCTGTCGAAGCATAGAAGGGTTAAGCTTACCTCTCTTGTTTATCCCTACTGATACCGGCTTGACTAGTGATGGATTCTGATCTACGTGTGGGGGGGAACATACCCCAGCATGACGTCGGTTATCTATATAGTGGATTCATAAGCCGACGGCTAGATACGGAAAGGATGAATACCACTTTCGGGAAGCTTGATCCAAGATGCCCGCCTTGCCCCTTGATCTCTCCGCTCGGTGTATCGACCCTACAACGTGCTCTGTTCACAATTCTTGTAGAGTCATTGTCCAGACGAATCTATCACTCCATATAGCCATAAAATAAAGCGGGCGAGGGGCTCGACCTTCCTAGGTTTCCGATAAGTTCTTCAAAAATTGGCATCCGACGGGGTGCCACAGTTTTTGGGTGGCAAGTGTTACATACTCTAGGAACAATCCAGTTAGCTGCGTGGGCAGGCCATCGGTTTAAATGTAGGATGGCTTTCTTGGTCGAGGACCCTTGGACTCCCCACAAACCGTGGGGGTTCGGCTTGCGTGGGGGAAGCCGAGGGCCATTCGCCCGAAGTGCCGTTATGCTTTTGCGGGGATCGATTCGGATCCACTCAAGCTTTCCATTGCAGAAATTGGTTGGATAACGCAAAAAATCCCCAAAACGAAGTTCTCCATATTACGCTAAACTTATCTTGTAACGAATCTGGGGTTTAGTAAGGGCGTGGGGGTGCGCGACCCTGGCCACCCGCGGGGAACTTGCCCATATATAAACGGCCGTGAAAAACCCTTCCCCAACTTTCGGGTTGTCATTCAAGGCCGTCGCAAAGGCCATCTCATTATATTATAACCCTTTACTACATCCCCAATCATGGAGCCGAAGCCGCAAGGGACTCACCATGAGGATCCGGTCAAACCGGCGAACATGGACCACATCAATGTGGTACGGGTACCCCTGACCGAAGAAGACAGCAAGCGGATTCGACGCAAGACCGACAGGACCATTCTGATAATCCTGATGTGGGGTTACTTCTTGCAGATTCTCGACAAGACGGTTCTGGGATATGGTGCCACGTTCGGCCTGAAGGAGGACGCTCACCTCACCGGCAATGAATATTCCTTGGTCGGTTCGATCGCTCCAATCGCCCAACTGGCCTGGCAACCATTCTCCTCGTTCTTGATTGTCAAAGTACCACATCGGATTCTTCTTCCTGCTCTAGTCGCCGGATGGGGTGTCGCACAAGCGGCCATGGCTGCTTGCCACAACTTCGGGGGGCTAATGGCCACCCGATTCTTCCTTGGTCTCTTCGAGGCAGGTTGTTTGCCTCTGTTCAGTATTATCACTGCTCAATGGTACCGTCGTGCGGAACAACCACTGCGAGTAGCAGCCTGGTATAGTACCAATGGTCTTGCGACCATCATCGCTGCGGCCCTAAGTTATGGGCTGGGACACATCCAGTCTAGTGTGCTTAAAGAGTGGCAAATGTAAGTCTTTTGCCGAATTCATCTCTCTGCTCCCCATATTAGAGACCCAAGGCTTAACTGACTTCCTCCACCAACAGTATCTTCCTCGTCGTCGGTCTCATTACCGTCATCTCGTCTCCCTTCCTCTACTGGAAGCTGGACAATGATATTGCTTCGGCCCGATTCCTAAACGACCAAGAAAAGCTTCAGGCCATGGAGCGCCTCCGAGCCAATCAAACCGGAGCCGGAAGCCGCGAGTTCAAGATGCGCCAAGTTGTGGAGGCCGGCCTAGAGCCGAAGACCTACATATGGATCGGGATGGCCTTCTTGCTCAACGTTGGTGCGTCGGTGACGAATGTCTTCGGTCCTCTGATCCTGTCCGGACTCGGCTTCGACAAGTTCAAGACAACGTTACTCAACATGCCCTTTGGCGCCCTTCAGTTCATCATCATCCTTCTGGCCAGCTATCTCGCCCAGAAAGCCCGCCTCAAGGCCGCCGTGCTCGCCTCCTTTATGCTCCCGGTCGTGGCCGGTCTTGCCATTTTGTACGCCCTCCCGCGCAATAACTCCGTCCAGGGTGCATTAATGGCCGGATACTATCTGCTTTCGTTCTTGTTTGGCGGCAACCCGCTGATCGTCTCGTGGATCGTGGCAAACACTGCCGGACAAACGAAGAAGTCCATCGTCATGAGTCTGTACAATGCGGCCTCGTCGGCTGGAAACATCGTCGGACCGCTCCTGTTCAATGAGAATGACGCGCCCGCGTATCAGCCGGGACTGCGCGCCTGTCTGGGTATCTTCGTCGCCATGGCCGCCATTGTCTTGATTCAATGGGCCAATCTGTTTGTACTCAACAAGATGCAGGAGCGTCGGCGTGTGGCGAACGGGAAGCCGGCCAAGATCGTCGATCGGTCCATGGACAATACTTATCAGGTTTCTGAGGAGGATGCTGAGGTTGAGGCGGTCGAGACGGACAACCAGGTCGGCAATAATGCTTTCCTGGATTTGACGGATCGGGAGAACGATGAGTTTGTATATATTTACTAGATGTAATGGCTCGGGATTAGAAGTTCCTTCTTCTACAATATGAATTATGATGAGTTATGAATTATTATTTTCACTAAGCTTTTACGTACATTCACTATATCCGTAGATAAGTTCATCTCTTATACTGTCCCATTTTTCTTCGACTTCAAAAGATTCACGATATCGGGATTTGATATATTTGTATAACCAATACACTATCTACACCAGGGTTCACATCCTAGACATAGTAGTGATCAATCAGCCAAGCTATCGCTACTCATCCTCTAATTATTCCCACGAGTGGCAGTAGGTCATTATGCTAAACACGGGTCCCTGGATACGGTAGCATCGCAAGCCCTAGGCCGCGAGGCCGTCAGGTCCTCAAGGGCCAGTGCACCTGGACAAAGAAAGCCAAAAACCTGATAAGTAGCAATTGCGACCGAAAAGTCCACCGCCACATTTCTCTACTACGAAGAGATTGCGATCTGGCCAGCTCACGGACGCTGACTGCTCCTCTTATAACCACTTACTGACCATAAAGAAAGCTAAACATGGGCTCCAACGGTCAATCACGCCAAACTTCTTGGTGTAGCCGCAGAACTTATATTAAGATTTCGCCCGCAAAAGGCAACTCAAGATGACGGAATAAAATACATAAATAAGGTCTGGTAGCGAAGCATTGTCACCCAGCAAGGATACCCCAGCATAAATCCGCCCAGTCCCGTGACCCTGAAGAAACATAAATCTGCCCCACTTGAACTTTCAATTGATAAACAAATCACCCCACATAGGTCATTACTGCTCATTGAGAAGGAAATGGAGAAATCTGATTTGCTGAAGGAGCTGCAGCGCGATCTAGCGCGTAAATATCGGCTTCATGGGCCGAAGATCGAGAAAATATGGCACTCCCTTGGCAAGGGACAACGGGAGAGGGTCGTGAGAGCCGGTGCCGCCGACGGCCAAATGCTGAAGTCCCCTATCGATAGATCCTTGGGCGATGTTTACAAGTTCATCCCTGATTGGAACCTGCGAGACATCGCCAATCCGGATTCCGACTATCTGCTGGATTGCCTGAAACACCGCGCGACGAAGTCTTTATGTGAGCAATACATCGAAGGTGCCCATGGTGGCCCGGGTGACTTCGAGGTCATAGTTAAGAGCATGCACGTCCATGGTCTTAAACATGTGGAGCCCTTCCGCTATAGCTTCACGTTGTTCATGGACGAAGAACAATATGGACAATCCTTTACGGCCTCTGACTCGGTCAAGTTTGAAGAAACAATGGCGGCGATGAAAGCTGGTGTGGATGCTGGCTTGATTCTTCCTCAATCGACGGGCGAGCTTATTTTGGAAAGACAGTCTATCCTATTAACGTCCATGAACATTGTGATTCAGGACATCCTTGAAGCTGGCTCTACCTTCGAGACGGAAGGTCGCTCCAAAAAGTCAGAGAAGGCAGCACGTGAGGCTATGTCCAAACTTGCAATCGACCAGAAGCCAGAAAAGCTCTCACTGGAGGAGCTGGCTGCATTGTCTCTTGACCAGAAATCAGCATTGGAGGACTATGTGCTTCTTTATCGGACAGAACCCGAGTTCCTTGCTCACGCTGTCAACGCTTGGTTCTTCAGTCGACCCGAGCTGGTCGCAGACGAAAAAGGTCGACGATTGCCCTTGATCACGGACAAATATATTAGCATCGCATTTTTCGAGATGATCCACAATGCCGTGGTGGGTGCTGCAGTCTGGGGGTATATCCATCAACTTCTCCAGGCTCTTGTAACAGGGCCAAACGACCGGACCCACAGAGGTTCCTTTCTCCAGGAGCTTGCAAACGTCTGTCATTTCGAGTACCAACGGGTTCAGCGGCTTTTTAAGCGTCACGTACAGATGGGTTCCGGCGATAAACATTTCAAACGCGTCTCTGGCGTATATGATAATGGCACCGCGCGGGTAACCATGAAAACCAAGCCGGACACCCTTACCAGAACTGACCCGCAACTCAGTTATATACTTCGCCTTTGCCAAACGGACACTAATAGCTCCCGGGCAGTCGATTGGGTTAGAAAGCTAGACGAGTTCCACCAAACCAATCCCGCTGAGCAGGAAAAGATGGGAGAGAGCGAGTTTGACGCTTTCGGTGATCTTGCCGTGACAACCAATTTCATCCAGTGTCTCTCAGTGTCTCTTCCCATGCCACCAATGAATCCGAAGAAGGGACAAACCTATATCTCTCGACTAAAGGCGCTGGGATCTGAGCTTGGCCCGCTAAAGCCCGAGGTTGACTTGTCAGCGTTTGCAGTGCCCATCGATAATCTTGTGGAGCCGGGAATGGCCCAAGGTGCGCTGACCACACTTGATGAATTCATATCCAACAACACTGGGGCAGAGATAGGCTTCCTCTATCAGGATCTGAACGAGGAATGCTTGTTAGACTTGCAGAAGCAAGCCCAACAGCAGAAGGAGAAGAACGAACAGATAGCACAGGCTCAGCTTGCTTCGTTAATCCCTGAAGCGCCTACCCGGAAAATGCAAATTGAACAGCGCAAAGCAAAGACCAAAACACGCCCGCCACATTCATCCGTCTACAGTATCGCCCCAACAGCAGCTCCCACGACGGAACCAGAACCTGCAGCGCCGTCTCAAGCATTCAAAGTAAAGCCATCCTTCTTAGAGGTATTCTCGACCCTATTCTCAAAACAAAGAGAACGGGGCTCTATCACCTGGGCTGCGTTTCAAGCAGCTATGGCGCACATGAAATTCTCTGTCGTGCCAAAGACTGGGTCGGTTTATACGTTCTCCCCTCCCGAAGGCTTCAATGTCCAAAGGTCTATCACGCTCCACAGACCGCATCAGTCCCGTGTCGAGGGCTGGCGACTTCTTTATATTGCGGGTCGTCTGAAGAGAGAATATGGATGGGATGAGAAGTCATTCGAGACAGAATGAGGTGTTTGGGCAAACGTGGCCATTAAAATACTATATTTTGAGTTCATTATATCCAGCTTGTAGAGATTTACCTAGATTTCTAACCACGGCGAAAGTCGGAGATTCCAGACTTGCTACAAGTACTAGTCCTACCCAGACAAAGCAAGCCTGCGCTCCTTCAGCCACGCGGGGTACGAGTCGGTGCAGAATACAATTTTCTTTTGCCAACCTACGCCGTTTCTGTCAACTCAGCTTTCCCGAATTGATACTCGACGTTAACATGGAAGTTGTACAAAGGAACGAGGCCTTTAAAAAGATTGATGGCAAAATGAAATTTGCCTATGTCCAGATTTTTGTTTTGCAAGACGGCATATTATACTCTGGAAAATGGACAAGCCGATTAGATTCGCCAAGGACACTGAATGATCGCCAGGAAGTCAAGCGAATTCCAACAGAAGACAGGGGCCCAGAGGTGAATGCCGCTTGGTCAGCGGTCTATGTGAAAACACCCAGTCTCCTCGCATATATAGATGGAAATCTCGAAAAGCAAATCGCTCGCGAAGTTGAAACATGCGAAACTCTTCGCAATAATTCCCATCCAAATATTGCCACCTATTATGGCTATATGGAGACGAACTGTCGAGTGTCTGGGCTATGCTTCACGCGATATATGTCCACTCTACTTGAAGCAGTCAATCCTCAACGCCTTGGCAAAGTTGCTTTCCTTTCAAGTCCGCGCGAACTAGTGAATGAGAATATGAAAAGTAGCCTGGACGGGATTTTAGCGGCTATCAGACATCTCCACTCGCTTGGACTCCATAACGACATCAACCCGGCAAATATTATGCTTGACGAAGACGGTACGTTTATTCTCATCGATTTCGATAGCTCTCGATATATCGGGGAGTCCTTGCGCAACACCGAAACGAAAAGAACCTGCCACTGGCACGACCCTTCTGTTGATATTTCGCTGGAGAAAAACGACCTTGATGCTTTCAAAGATCTACAAATCTGGCTCAATGGATCGAGAGATGGAGACTTTCTACTTGAATGAAGCGCTCGTTAGTAAAACGTCAACACTAAATAGCTCATTCTTTCTTACTATTGACCAGACACTGTTGTTCAAACCCCGCTGGAACATTCTTAATGTACGTATTCCGCGTCATGTCTTGGTTGACTGGCCATCATGACCTCGCAGCCCCAGATAAGACATGGTTTAATGCCATGTGAACATTATGTCCTGACTTCCGTAGTTGAACATCTTTGTAGTGGAATAAAAGTAAAGAGTTTCCTCCTTTCAGGTTTCACACTATATGAAAGAGGTCAAGCACCGGTGTGGAAAGCTACGTGATTTCGTAAATAGTCATTTCAAGAAAGTTCAATCAGACAAATAGAGGACAGGAAGAAAATAGCATTCCTATAATATCACGTAGATTCATAAAAACTCTGGAACTGTCGGCGTGCGCTGTCTGTAAGCCACTTCTGTACCATGTCGGGTGTTATGGTTTCCTTGTCCGACTGATAAGTTTCGAACAGCCACTCGTTCCAATCCCAATTGATCCACTCGTCGAAGTTACAAATAGGCTCCCTACCCCGAGTCTTAAACCATCTGAGAAGAGGACTAATATAAATCCCTGAGAGAAACATCCTTTCTTGGTCGTCATTTTGCGGGTCAGGAGACCGCCCGATAATTGCGTGCCCAAAATCGATGAACTTGACATGTGGTTTAGACAGGTCCGGATTGAAATCTTGGATAATTATGTTCCGTGGATGCGTATCACGGTGTCTAAGATTGATCTTATAGAGCTGCGATTCTATATCGACGATTTGCTTCATCACAGCCTTCCAGACGTAATCAGGGAAGTCGATTGGACGAAGAGTAGTCATAGACTGCCCATTGACGTGTTCCAGCAGTATTAATCGTACCGTGCGAAATTGGTGATCGTAATGGGTGATATCCATAGAATAAGAGCCATAGTAGTTAGGAATGTATTTCTGTCCCTGGGCATGTAGATACCGATAGGCAGCACTTTCCTGGGTGTATTCCACGTCAACAAAAAGGAATGGATCCACATCATCAGCAGAATGATCATAATATAGAGGATCATACAGCTTTGCCACAACGCGGGTACTGGGAAGTTGACCAGAAATAACGTCCACTACAACTATTTGCGAACTCTTCTCATCACCGACTCGAATTGCCTTATGTATCTTGAGACGTAAACGTTGAGAGCCCGGTCTGCCAGATATCGGTTTCCGTGTAAGACAGCGTGTTAAGACATCAGTATTCTCTCTCTTGGTAGCCTCCTCAGGAGTAAGAATGAAGCGCTTGATCTGGGGTTCAGGAGGAAAATATTCGATCACTGAAAATTCATAGCCCTCGACGTACGGAAGGTCCGGCTTGGATATGCCGTTCAAGGTGTTGAAATCTAAAGAAAATGACATTTCCCTTGGTAGGTAGCAAGAACTGGTCCGAAGGGGTCAGGATTTAGCGTTTAGGAGTGAGTTCGGAGTTCTACCGATTTGGTCACATGATAGGACCTGCAGGGGTCAGGGTTATATGGTAGATATGTTTGAATTATTTACTATTGTCCATATGTCCAATACCGGCCTAGACTATGTCCACATGTAGATGATGGCCTCAAGTCATCAACTACTCGAGTCTCCAACTATATAGAGTGCATCAATCTATTTGAGCTCCTTAACCCAGAGAGAAACCTTGGGGATATCGGAGTCCTTTCCGAGGAAGTAGACCTGCTTGTTGTCCTCGGAAAGACCGAAAGAGTCCTCGCCGTTGAAGGTGAGGTAGCCGTCGTCGGTGATGCCCCACTTGTCGAACACAGCGCCTGTGGGGTGGTCCGCGGAGTGAGGTTGGGTCAGGCCGAGAGGCTGGGCATCACCTGGGATGGCGTAGAAGTTCTGCCAGGCAGTGGGTGGCAGGGCTTGTTGGGTGAAGCTGATGCTGGCGCCGTCGTTGCTTGTCACTGGATGTTGTTAGTTTGATTCAGGCAATATTACGTCGGGCGTGTGAGGCATACGGCGCAGGATCTCCAGCGTGTTGGCCTGCTCAGCGTCCACGATGGCGTGGGCTGTTGATGTTAGTCATGTTTTCATGGCCAAGGCTTGGGGTAGGTGTTACGTACAGTTGTCAGTGAGGACAGTGTTGCCGCCGTCAGCAACGAGAGTGAAAGACTTGGGGAGAGTGGCTGCCAGAGCAGAGGCGATCAAGGTGGAAGCGGCGGCGAGAGTGAACTTCATTGTGACGGTGGGTAGTTTGTTTTGAAGATTGATGTCTTGAGTGATCGTTGAATTTGCGGTTGATTATTTTCGACGACCCCGGGGCTTTTCGAGGGTTTTTATGTTCAAAGCAAATAAATGTCGCAATGCGATGCGTGAGGCTGTAGCGTCACCCTATTGGGAAGCATATTGGTGCATCCAACCCAGATGACATCGCTTCGGTGGATGGTGTGGGGAATGTCTCACTTCGTTATTCTTAGAGTCGGCTCTCGGATGGCCTCTGTTTCCCTATTAGCCGAATGTTGCATGGTGCTCGCATGCACAATATAAGCTTAGCATGCAACGCTCCAAGGTGAATTGGGCTCGTGGAAGTTCGAAACAAGCTATTATCTTCTAGAGACACACCCACAGCGCAGTCAGACCTGGGGTGATATCAACTCTTCCGTCACACTGCCCTGAAGACCCTTGAAGCAGCGCCATGTCGGTTAGAGAGTTACGCGATGATCGGCACGGCTTTCCCCCATTCTCGGCTTCCCCATCTTCGTTAGTAAAGGGGCTAGTCTCCAAAACCCGATGTGTGGCCCCACAGATGTCTCACGGAGAATGTAACTTCTGCCATCGCCATCGCCACAGCATCCGGGTGGCTGAATTAGCACCAACTCAGCATGCATGATGGATATCTGTAGCGGTGAGTGATCTCTCTGAGATAAATAATTCATCACGCCATCACCTCGGACAAGCAGGAAGGAATCGTGCATAACGGATCATGTGAACAAAAGCTGCGATCGACGACCAAAATTTAGGGCTAGAGATCGGCTTCTTTATTGAGACTATTGACTAAGATCACCTCCCTTTCCCAGTAGTTCCCAATGTTCGGAATTGCGTTATTGAAGAGAAGGTGCAACGAACGGTTTTGCTAATACCGGTTGAAACCAGGTGATGTTACTGCCCTAACATGTGCAGTTACTTATCATCGCAACGCGTCCTTTTATGAAAGAGCGGTCCAGATAGAGTGAGTGCGCTGGTCATTCTGCGCTATCTTAGAAACACTAGTTTGAAGTGTCTATTTTTGGCTATAATGACTCATTCTTGGTGGCTAATCTGTGTTGGAGGGCTGATGTTCGATCTGTGTTTGTAGTAAGGTCACTGTCGGAATAAACAGGGGCGTGGTAGCTGAATAGCAGCAATAATGCCAACCTACAACTGACGAGGATGTGAGATTGAAGAGCAATTGGTCCAAATCAACCCCAGCCTAGAGAGCTGTATCAACAGCAATCAGAACTGCTTCATGCGCGGAGCAAACAACAGAAAAGCCATCGAGAAATGGCTAATTGTGCAGATGCTAGGATGGTCCCTGAGTAATGCTCTAAGAAAAAAGGTTTTTCTTACTGGCTCCCGAGAGCGATATCGTCTGAATCCATGATGGATCCTGCTTTGTGCAAGAAGCGGAAATGATGCACTAAAACGTCAAGAATATTATCTCAGGCGTCTTAAGTGCTGTGCCACAACTGTTAGATCCTTCTATGGAATGTGCAGCTATAAATAGGCGCTATGCTCTCTGGCTTTTAGCTGCATTAACGAACGCCGAGTGCTGACTGTAGATTGTAACTCTCCCCAAGGTTTCTCAACTGATGTAGAATATAATTACGAGTTGGTTCCGGGCCGCAGAGGAAGCAGCAAAAATGTCAGAAAGAACAATCTCCTTGGAAACATGGTTGGTAATCCTATACCCAAATGGAATGATTTCACAGGTGATTATGGCTCATCTGACGTCCTGCGATTGCCAACTAGGCTCCTCCTTTGCAACTTATCCTGAGGCACATTTATATACAAGTTATGGAATGCTGAAAGTTATTTAGATATCAACAGACGGCTACAGGTATTTTCTACGACAACTCGTTTCTTTACCCGACAATCCCCAAGTTGCAAGATTGTGCAATTGCAACCTTGCAGGATATGCTCAGGTTAACCTCTGTTTCGAGACGGGAAACTATTGTTATCATGGACGTATCAGGCCTTACAAGGGCGACATTATTCTCACTTAATAACACCACACCCTAGTCGGACTCGCAACATACTTCCAGATCTAGAGCGACAAACAATAATCTCCGCAACAATAATACACTAATCGGCAGCTAAGATCCTCTAGGCGGCGTCTCTTCATCCGCAGACCGCGGCAGCGAAGACCGCTGTATATCATTAAGTGGCCTTAGGTACCACCCATAGCTAGCATACATGGCAACGATTATAATCACCTCTATCACCACCATGCAGACCTTGACCGAAGTTGATCCCTTCACAATATTAAACACGGGGTTGTTAGCAAACATCCCTGACGCTGACTATAAAGTTCGTACGAGAAGTAAGGGCAATGCAATTTCGACAATGATGACTGTCAGGCGCTCTCGCCTCAGGATATATTGACATTGGCGCAGCTTGCCCCAGGAAGAAGCCAGAAGCAGAACACAGCCGGCTCAGGCAACAAAGTATAGGCAAATCCCAACACGAGACGTGGATTTTGAGTGGTCAGCATCGGACAAGGAGGTCCCGACAATGCTTAGGATGACAGCCACGGACACGACGGTTTGTGTCAGACGCGGAAGTTTCAGTTCTAGCTTCATCTCTCTTTCCTTTCGAATCAAATTGTGTGATAGGGCACTAAAGGGTTTCCAGTCCTGCAATGCATGCTAATATGGACCAGCTCATGTATCGGCAGAGTGCACTTATCCCGAAGTGTGTAAGCTCTGCAGGTTGTTACACTGCATTTGAGGAACAACCTCGATCTTGCGTATCCTGCCGCCTTACTCGGCGAAAATTATGCAGTTATCAGGCCGGTCGCGTGTATGTATTATGTACAAGTAACATCCGGCGGGACTGGAACTGCCCATTTCATCTGCGGTGTGATTAGATTCTTTCCTTGTACCATGCACTGGGTGGCTACCGCTGTCACAGTCACATATCTGGCATATTGTCTAGGCAGCATTCAATCGGGGCTGATGTGGAATTTGAGGTGCTACGGTTTCCCTATGAGTGTAGTCGCTCTAAATAACACGTAAAGTATCTCAGAGGGAAAACAAGTCGTCAGTATGCGGACGATGATATGATACTGAGATACGAAGACAATCAAGAGCAGAAGTAAACTGTTCGATCTAGTATTCGCAGCCAGCAAGTCATTACTTTAAGAATGAAGATCATCCAGGTATAAATCTCCTGATAACGAGCCCTCCCTCAGACTTTTTCTTCCACGGGCAAAAGATCATGCAGGATGCTTTCAGATAGATCACAAGAGTATCGTGTTGTTATAGGAGTGATCACCTTGGTCATCCACAACCCTGCTCTACACTCTGTTTCTTAGATTTGGATCCTGCAGCGCTTGACTATTCCTCTAGTGCAATCCTTCGTGCATTGCGCTGTCAGGATTTAATTTGCTGCGTGGGCTGTCGAGTAACGTGGACGTATGATGTCATTTTCCGAGGATGTCGCTCCTCGGAAATCGTATCCATTACTTCAAACAAATAATCAAGCAAAAATGACATGCTTGGAGATTATATTGGCGGGTTAGCTGCAATATTTCCATTAGTTGGGCAGATACTACATCTTTCCCAGTCTACCAGGAGATAACTTGTTAGGGCTAGTTCAGGCAGCCTGCCGTTTCCTAACAAAGACCTGTACCTTCTCTTGTCCAACAACCCCATAATGTCTTTTTCTGACCTGTCATTTTTGATACCTATTTATAGCCATTATTTATTTGATCTGGTCGCTCGGAATCTCAATAAGTCATGCAGATATTGATCGAGTCTTTCTCGAATAGCCACATCCGGAGAGACCCATGCGAACCAGGTTGGGCTCTACCAAACATGATGTTAAACATCAATATTTGGAAGGGGTCTGACCGCCAGTCTACGTAGAAGGGAAAGAGGAACACTCCTTCAGAAGGTTGGGATATTATTAGCATCAGGCCCTACATACAATATGCATGTTTTTCATGGGGTTAGCCAAACATGGGCGATCTCGGCAGCTTCGGGGATTTTCAACAGTCGGTTACCTCGGATTCTGGGTCCTTTAGGCCAACCACAATCGTGGCTTCGCTCGCCGCTCTGAAACTTGCAGAGACTTAGCGAATCACCATCGTCTAGTGGCTGTGCCCCCTAGCATTGGCCTGTATCCCATCCCTCAACAGCATAAAAACCCCCTCTGCCTCCCTTGACTTCGACTAACATCAACAAGTACAAGACTAGAATCGCAACCACCAGCTCAACGTCGCTTCAATTTCAGTATAGCTGCTTCTATTGCGTCAATACCACCAACATGAAGGCCCCTTACTTTCTCGCTTTCCTTGCTGCCGCCGTCTCGGCGCAGAATGCTGGCATCGGGTTCCCGACGAAAGACCAGGAGATCACGGCGGGAGAGAATTTAGTTGTTCAGATTCAGCGCCCGGTAAGTTCGGACCACCATACCATAGCGTAGCCGAGGCTAACTGCCGTATCAGAACTCCTTAACTGGCTCCAAGGAGATGGGTGTCGCAATTGGCGTGGCATCCTGCGCCTCAAGACCCTGTATGGCTCCGAAGGACACACTGGGAACTCTCCTCTATAACGGGCCCTTCAAGCCGGAGTACCACGAGACTAGCCAGCCTCCTTATCAGAACTTCACCGTGACGATCCCAGACTCCATAGCGAAGGGAGACGCACAGATCAACGTCGCCCATGTGGCAATTGTCGGGGTAAGTGCTAGCCTCCCACGATCGCATCGATGGGATTAAGGAGCTAACCCAATCTATTTACAGGCGAGCGCGTGGCCATACCTGGACCTGCTCAATCAGACTGTTGTTGTTGCTTAGGTCTTGGGTGGAGGATGCCTGCCTGTTTCCGCCTGTATAGGCTGTCTGCGGGACTGGCGCGTTGTATATTTGTTTATTAACTTTCTCTGGATTTAATTTCTTGGCTTTTATTCTGGGATTGTCCGTCCTTTGTCATTTTGGTCTTCAAATTTTCCAGGGATCCTTTTAGCTATAGGATCGCCTATTATTAATTTATTCGTTTTCGTCGGCATTTACAGGCCCATCGCCATGGAAAGTACTGATAGGACCAAGTATTATTCTTATGACCGCATAATATTAAGTCTTAATCAATATTAGTCCTCATTATAGAAGGGAACTCCTGGCGGCGTCAAGCCGGCAGTGGAGAAACAAGCTGTCAGTCGATTCAATCCCACAATGTGGAGGAAGGTCCGTGAGATGGATCAAACGCCACAATCCTTGATTTTGATTGAGGAGACTACCTTAAATTCATTCTCTATAGGCCACTCATCTATAGGACTCTGAGCCTGCGTCTTCCAAGTGTGGGTCTGTGCTAAGCTTTCTGTTGCCGATCTCACTCCGTTCATCTTATCATTTCAAGAAGTTGACTGCGTTTTATTGACACTTGCTACAGTCTATTGAGGACCCGGTAAAGAGCTAGATCGCACAAAAAAAAGTAACGATAGCGCCATACGTATCTGTAGTGTATGAATGTCCGCGGTGAAGCAACATGCATCTTCTCATACCAATGTCCACCCTATGAGCTATTGACCGGTTAGTCCGTATCCCCACTACGTGGCTCGAGACTACCTGTAATGTCAAGTAAGGTATAACTTGGTGTTGGTATAGGTTTATCGGCGATGTACGTCCTTGATGGCATTAGTGGTAAGATATATAAAACCAAAATATGTGAGTACGGTAGCAAAGTTCATTCTGATCGGATATCTAGTACTTCATAAACCGGCTTTTTAGCTGAGCAATTGACACTATACCTCATATTGTGGAGCCACAGATAGCGCCAAGTGTATTCAGCGGTAGCTTAGGGAGGTCAATGGCATGACAACTAGTAGTCGCGTAGCGCCGTAGGAGGGGCTTTCAATTAGGGACATCAAGTTAGTAGCAGACTAACTGATACAGGCAAAGTGCACTACAGTGCCGTCTCATCTGGTTGCTTTCTGGGCCTGCGATCGCCGACGGGGTTGCTGCCCCACCAGGTGTTAAAACGAATTTGTCCGAGATAAAATGCTCTTCAGGACCCCAATTTACACTTCCTGGTGATGCATCATCGTTCTGGCCTACTTTCCAGCCCCTGTTCCGAGTTTGCCGCAAACTTTGCAGACAACATGACTGTTACAACTACTTCTCGCCCTACGATCCTTGTCATTCACGGGGCATGGCATCATCCTGAATTTTATGCCCCGTTCTGCAAGGCCTTTGAAGACTTGGGCTATGAAGCAGTCTGTCCTCACCTCCTAACCTGCAACAATGATGTACCCCCCACGAAGAAATTGGAGGATGATGTGGCGCTCATCCGACAGACGGCACAGTCGCTCCTTGACGATGGGAAAGCCGTCGTTGCCGTCATGCACTCCTACGGCGGAATAGTTGGCACTGATGCCCTACACGGACTGGCGATCAAACGTCTGATCTACATGACTGCTTTTATACCCCCTAGTGGCAGCAGCCTCGCGGGTATGTTTGGCGGCCAATTGCCTCCCTTCATAACCATTGATGTATGTATCCACCCACTTGAACTGCCATGCACTCGCTAATGAATCCTTCTAGGATGAAAAGGAGTTATTGACAGTCCCTGACCCGGCGACTGTCTTTTTCAACGACCTCCCCTCCGAGGAAGCCGCTACATGGGCCAAGAAGCTGGTGGTCCACCCGAAATCTGCCCAATTTGACCCAATCTTACGCGAGGCATATCGCAACATCCCCACGACATACATTGTGTGCGAGCAGGATGCGGGTCTCATTCCCCTCGTTCAGGAGATGATGATAGAAAACGTGCGGAAAGCGGGAGTGGATATAGACGTTGAGAGGTTATCAGCGAGCCACAGTCCGTTCCTCAGTATGCCGGAAGAGACTGCCAAGCTGGTTCTAAGGATTGCTTCCCAATGAACTATCAGGTAGTCTAGCTGCCTAACCATATGGAACGCGGTATGCGAGAGGTTTTGGCGGAATTTACTCCGTTAAGGTTCGAATAGATCCTCTTAGTTTGAGACATTTCGTGGGCTGATACAACGGCTTGGAGCTGAAGAACGGGTCCGATGTAACGAACCGCATCCCAGGCCAATCGCGCTTCGGGAAGGCTTCAATTTCGCTCGTTGCCCGACCCACTCCGTCCGATCCTGCAGGGCCAGGATTGAAGTTTATTTGATTAATCTTGCGTGTTTGGTTTGACCGGTTCCAGACTTTGGGGGTAGTCTCTTTATTGAATACGGAGTACTCTGTACTGCTCTTGTCTTTCTCGTGAGGCATTTCGCCTGATAAACCGTTCTGTCCTCTATTGTTTCATCTCTTGTTAACATAGGGTATTATTCCACCGTAGAGGGATCTACGGCTTGGCTGTCAATCCGTAGTACTTTCTGATACCGCTCTCTATCTTCTAGTAGCTTATATATTAGACGTGATGCATTCTTTGTAGATCCACGGCTCAAGCTAGAAGAACCGTTGCCGCGGAATTGCAGATTAGCCATTTCTAATCATCCCGCATAACCTACTAAGTCTAGCACTCTAGCGTCAAGAGGAATATCACTAGTCTAATGCACGAATCCCAAGTTAGTGGTCTGCGCGCATGAAGCCACCAGGAGCAAGATCCCTGCCGGCGGGGACGGTGGGCCATCGACGAGCCCTCGGATTTGGGCATTTGCACGCACATGTAAATTTTAGAGTACTAGAGGTGCTCCTTTTCGAGATTTCCTGTATTTAACAGCCCCCAGAAAGGCGTGCTGATGTGAATCCCTGCTCATATGTACATAACCCTAGTGACACGAGATCCCCCCCTGGACAATCGCGGCACTAAACACTAAGTGAAACGTTTCGAGCTTCAAGAACAGCTATGTAGCGCAGTAATTCACTCTCGATCTTTCCTTAAATTGTTATCCATACGAAAATGCCTTGCCGGAAATCAGTTGTGATGCTTACCTGAACTACCATGGTTCCACACAGCTTGATCCTAGTTAAAAACAGTTATTATAAAACCACAGTACGTACCCAAGTTGACTATTCGGAAACTACCAAACGTCCCGATGGTGCTAGTGTAGTACGCGGTCCACATAAGTTTAAATACGTCAAGCAATCCTGCCAACCTCGGGTCGCGTCCGACGAGCTTGCGAAGTTTTGCCGTCATTTGACCGGCGACTAGGGTTATGTATAGATATCGACGACAACAGTGAAGTCATCTTCTGGCAACAGCTTTTGTTCTCACGTTATGGGCGCTAATGACCGGGGGAAAACGTACATTACAGTTAGTGCTGTGCTCGTCGCTCTGTCCACGGTTATTGTTGGGTTTCGGATCGTTGCACGATGGATGAGAACCACTCTAGGACTGGATGACTATGTCATCTGTGCATCGATTATTCTTGCCTATAGCATGCTGGGGGAAGCGGTTGTTTGTATGTTTACTGTATCGCGACGAGATCGCGCAAGGCTGATCGTGTACAGGGGCTCGAGATGGAGGGCTAGGAAAGCACATGGACGAGCTAAGCGTCCAGGAGAAGATCACCTTCCAGAAGGCGAGTATCAGCTGGCATGCAATTGTGGTCTTATTCTAACAACAATCGCAGTGTTTCTTCGCCAACGAGATCTCCTATACGCTCCTCGTCCCCTCGATCAAAATCTCTATCCTCCTACTCTATCGCCGAATCTTCGCCGTTCGCAAGTTCAGGATCGCGAGTCTCATCACCGGCGGTCTGGTCATGTCATGGTGTCTCGCTGTCTTCATTACCGTCTTTCTTCAATGTCGCCCGATTGCCCTGAACTGGGACAAGACATTAGAGGGAACCTGCATCGACCCGAAAAAGTTCTTCTTCGGCAATGCGATATCCAACCTCCTCATCGATGTGGTTATCCTCGCTTTACCGATCCCAATGGTTCTCCAGCTCCAACTACGTTTGTCGCAGAAACTCACTATTCTGAGTATATTCCTTCTTGGTGGATTGTACGTCTCATACTACGTTTGTGGAGGATGAAAGCTTATGACTACAGTGTCTGTGTCGCGAGCATTATGCGAGTCGTTACCCTCAATATTTTCGAGACTATGGATACGTCATGTATGTTCGTTTCCTTGATTCCGTCTTGAATCCCATCGCACTCAACTAATATCTCAACCGTATAGATTCCGTGATGGAAGCCGCTACCTGGACCTTCGTCGAGCCCTGCGTCGGAATCATCTGCGCTTGTTTACCGACCCTTCGACCCCTGCTACGGACACTATGCTGTTCCTTCTCATGGAGCACGGATCATTCAGACGGCCCACCGGCAAACTATAGGATGCACAGAATATCCAGCGCCGCAAAGAATGACTCAGCCGGTAGGAGCGACAGAGAATGGGACAATAAGCGATTTGGGGATGAGTTCGCATTAATGGGCGGGAGCACGAAAATAACTGTTAATGGAGATGGTGCTTCTTAGATTTGATTTCGGTATAGGCGTTTGGTATATATCCAAAAAGGGATTCGTGTTTGCTTTTTATACTATACACGGGTTAGGAGTTAGGGTAATGCCCTGAGGACATGATGCAATGTGTGGTATGTTTGTTCCTTATCTTCGAGATTCTATCTAGTGTTTCCTAGAAAGTCAGTTAATATAGAGGAATTGTCATGATACGAGATCATATGAGTGAGAGGTTGGGCTGACTAGTATGCTTAGCTTAACGTTTAGACGGAACCAAAGTATTCAAGTCTGCACCGGGTGACACCTTGAAGTCATGTCCTACGATGGCTTTGGGGGTTAGTGATGCAACTAGGTCGACAAGTCTTCTAGTTAAACAATATATTCTGTATGGACATTGAACTAGACCGTCGATGCTGTGATCCTGGGCCTTCCGCAAATCATATCCGTACATATTGAGAGCACACTCTACATTCTTTCTAGGGAAAAAAAATAAAAGATAAAAATAGTCATGGGGAAGGCTTTGCGACAATAGCAACCATACTCAGCATCTCTTTCTCGTGTATCATATGAGCTCAGACATTCGACATCACCAAGCCTCCTAGATCCCGAATTCCCGATCGCTGCGGGGCTTGACGATGAAAGCATGATATGGTATCAACCTTATCGTGGATTGGCTTCAGTGTACCATGGACAGCCCAAGCCCAGGAGGGTCTTGTTAGGTCTGGAAGTTCGCTACGCCAATCCGGTGCTAAGTTCTTTTATTAGACCAAGACAGTAAAGCATATGTCAGTTGATCGCCATCACAGCACCCAGAACTGAGGGGATATCGATACAAACCTAGAGCATAAATAAACCGTAGCTATCTCTATCTATAGGAGCCCAGAGTCATGACGCTGAGACTCTTGAGCCTTCTGCACATCCTGCCTTTGTCAGTCGATCGTCGATATCAGTAAATCATATCATGTCGAATACAAACAATACACCTAGTTCACAGCCCGCACATGCAGGCCCGTCCACAGAGGAGGCACCAAATTATAAAACCTTCACAGACGCAACGGATAAACTGTACAAGAAGTTGGTCCAGGAGGAATCCCGCGAATGGTGGCAGTACCGCTTCGTTAGCACATTCTTCAACGTGCTCGCGATCGCGCAAGTGATGGTTGGAGCAACCATAACTGCTCTTGGACCGTTTGGTGGCCAGCATTTGATTGCTATAACCGTGTTAGGCGCTATTAACACCGTCATTGCCGGGTTTATAGCTCTCCTCAAAGGTAGGGGCCTTCCTCAGCGACCCCGGAAAAACATGTTGGAGCTTCGAAGGGTTCGGGAGTATATTGAGCAAAAGAGAACCATGTTGCAGTACAGGAACAGGAGGTTCTCGAGGGATGAGGTTGACTCTCTACTGGAAGATGTCATGAGGAGGTATGATCTTGCGGAAGAGATTATCGAAAGGAATCAGCCGGATACCTACACAGATGGTGCGGGATCGACCGGTAGAGAACGTCAACCAGACGAAGAAAGGGCACCAGGATAAAGCAGGTACCTATCAAGTACGTTATATTAAAAATTTACTTTAGCTGATTGTGTTTTGTGTCATAGGTACTGTGGAGACTTTGACTAATAGCTTACAGATGCTTTCCTGCTTGACCGGTTCCAGCTCCGCTTAGCATGCATTTCTGGCGGCAGATGATTGTTGAGATACCAGCTCCGGTGGCATGACATCCTTTCATGCCTTACCCCTGAAGTGGCAAAGGCTTTATTGGTCCGACTAGCACTACTCTCGCAGCCGACTTCGGGGCACGGTATGCGTTCAGACATATTTGTGGTTGGTCTAGTCTGTACCCTTACTAGATATGTCATGAACAGCCACACTCCAACAGGGATTGTGCGAGGAGCAATTATCCACAGACCACCACAGTTTCACAATAGTATCAGTAAGTGCCGGCATTCCAATCAAAGCACTACAATGTCAGAAGAGTTGAGCCACAGGACCATCAGGCCCCCGGCTTTGCGTTTTGCCTCGGGCGGCTAACATTATTTCCTACCCATTTTCCGTGAGTTTCACGGCGCCATGCTTGCATCGTTTCGTACGGTGGGGGGATTATTACTGCATCATATACTATAGCTGCTAGTGGGAATCCACAGTCCCCGTTCTTCGCACGCAATCATAATTGAATGGTGCATGTACCAACTTGAATAGCCCGAAACCAATCTATCATTATTATCATGTGTCGAAGGACTCCACAATTAATGGTACAGGCGAGTAAAGGAAGTAACTATAGTAATGATATATCATCCAATCAGACAATTGTCTAAGGGCCTGCTTCATTGGACCCCCTGTCACTCTAGAATATGAAGGGAGTGCCTCCTCCTATGGCCTAAACTTAGCCGGAAGCGACCCGGACTTTTGTGGTTCAGTCTGAACTCCTTGTTCTGTGCTGCAGATCTCCGCTACCTTGGGGTCTGCTATTGATGGATAATATACTTTGTCACTGTAAGCTACCGCCAAAACAAGCATGTTAAACTCAATGGCCACCTGCTGTGTCGCTTGTAATTCTTGTTCTCTTCGCTATTGACCCGGAGAGAGATTTGGTCCTGTACTATCTTCGTAGTGGGCGCTGCGGCATAATAATCACCATAGAGTCTATCAGCTCTGTATTTATACTTTGACAATCGAGGCTTCAGCTTTGAGGAACTTCTCTTCAATAGCGGCGGGAAAATATAGGTTAGTCACGCAATAATTGTCCAGAGAGACGAGACAACGCTGGACTCGCCACGGCTGTAACATTCTATCTACTTATAGAGATATTTCAAGTTTGATGGAATATTGGAGGGAATTCTTTTTACAATTAAATGAGCTTTGCACCCCTTGTTTCAGGCTACTGAGCCATTGTCTTTAAATATGAGTCTCAAGTACGCTTCCATGATGCAGAAAGCAAGATTCTCTCCGGGCTCGTGTTCAATATTTCTCGTTCTCTAAGATTTCTTTAAGTGAAACAATGCTATCACTTCAACTTGTCGTCATGTCAGTCTGCCTCGCAGCTGTCAATGTGCTGTCGGCTAGCGACGGCCTTCGGAGTGACTCCATGACGAAGGCTAGTCTCCCTAAGAGCTTCGAATGGAGCTCCAGTGGTCCTCTTATTGGCCCAAAAGACGATAGCCACGACCTTGCTGGGATCAAAGACCCCTCAATTATTGAGGTTGATGGTGTTTACCATGTCTTTGCTAGCACCGCCAAAGAATCTGGTTATAATCTAGTATACCTGAGCTTTACCGATTTCAATAAGGCTAGTTCAGCAACATTCCATTACCTTGACCAAACCCCCATTGGGCCAGGCTATCGCGCCGCTCCTCAGGTCTTCTACTTTGAGCCACACAAGCTATGGTACCTCGTCTACCAAAACGGTAACGCTGCGTACTCCACCAACTCCGACATCAGCAACCCTGCTGGGTGGAGCGCACCCAAGAATTTCTTCGGCAGCGTGCCCAGGATCATTTCGGAGAACAAGGGCAATGGAAACTGGGTTGACATGTGGACCATTTGCGATTCGTCCAACTGCTACCTTTTCTCATCGGATGATAACGGTCATCTCTACCGCTCTCAGACCTCGCTCGGCGACTTTCCGCACGGCATGGGGAACACCGTCATCGCACTACAAGACTCGAATGCATATGCCTTATTCGAAGCATCGAATGTATACAGCACCGGTGACGGTAAATACCTTCTTCTTGTGGAAGCCATCGGGAGTGATGGTGCGAGATATTTCCGGTCCTGGACTTCGGCCAGTCTCACTGGTACCTGGACTGCTCTTGCCGACACGGAGGCCAACCCCTTTGCGCGATCCAACAATATCAAGTTTAGCACTAGCGCCTGGACTACAAGTATCAGCCATGGCGAGATGGTGCGCACAAATGTTGACCAGACCATGACCATTAGCCCCTGTAATCTACGCTATCTGTACCAGGGCGTGGATCCAAACGCGAAGGGCGATTATAATGCCATGCCGTGGAAAGTTGGGCTTCTCACCCAAACCAACTCTGCCTGTTAGCGGGCAATTATCGGCCAGGCTAGCTTAAAGAAGTGTGTCAGTGGGCTCGACTGTGGATACCCCCAGCAAGTCAAGGCTTCAGCTCAGCGTCGGGAAGCAAACTGCCCTGACTCCACTTTCTGCCGTAGTTCAGGGACTAGATAGCAGGGATACTTTTAATAAAGGCCATTCCGCATTGAGCGAACTCGCTGAGTCATTTTATTGTAAGTGGAGGCCTCTTGTGTCCTACTTTTCAACTCTGTCATTGGTAAATTGATAATTCAGGTTTCACTCATTTAGCAATCACTAAAATAAGAAATTGCTCAGTTATAGGGCCCGTAAGTTTGAAACGGTTCACGCTCCCGATGCTCAGAGGCCCCGGTCAAGTGGGTCTGGCCTGAGCCTGTGATCTAACCAGCCATCAATAGTATCAGGACTCCGTAGCTACATTGTCCATGAGTCCATGACTGCCGAGGCATTTCAAACAGGAACACCGGCGGAGATCGGTACATATAGATCGACCGGAGATTGAATTCGGTTAGAGCCAAGCAGGCTTTAGCCAAATTACGAGGTTGTAGGCGCTCGAGACTGTTTCAGAGTCTGCGTTTAGACGCCGGGTAGAGAGCCATTTCCCGTTCGGATAAAGCCTAAATTGTGCCATGGCTTCAGGTATTCTGACTCTGGCCAATAGAACAAGGTCCATGCTGTATGATATCCTATGCCTAGACACAGTAGCATGGCATGAACAGTGATTGGACTGTTTTTCTTAAACCGCTTTAAGATGGGTGGCTATAGAAGCCATTCGTACGTATAGTAAGGCTGATTACCGCTGCTAGCAATGCCCAGATGTGTGAACTTGCACGTTAATATTGCATCTGTGCTGGTAGACGGAAGTCACAGTATAAGGAAGAAAGTACATACAACTAAATCCAGGGTCTCAGGGAAAAATCCACAATACAAATCGAGTTGTGTGGAGTGATCTTATGAGACAAAAGTGGATACGCCTCTTGCCGGTGAAGCTCTCCCTGAGCAGACTTCATCGCAGTGAACACTCGGCAGTTGACCCTTTAAGAACGAACCGATGGCTATCAGGCGGCGGTTTCAGGTTTTCCGACCAGATCACTAATCCTCTTGGCTCCGGTTATCGAGCCCAGATTTGTGAGCCCCACTAGCCCTACATAAACCCGTTCCTAACTTTAACTCGCGACTAGAGGCTTCCTCCACCCAATCGATTGTGGAAATGGCACTGTTCTTCTTCATATGGCAGTTGAGGTCGGAAGAGATTTCCCTGTGTTTCTTCCCATATATGTCCCTAGCATTCGACCTTGGTCGAAGCTGCTAGATGGCAACTGCGCTCACTTGGGTTTCACCATTATAGTAGCGGTTTCTTCATAATCATTGTAACATTTTCAACCGCGTTTATTCCCCATTATGCTGCCTTGCCCAGTCAACTAGTTATTAGCACGGTTGGTCTGCCACTTCTGTGTTGATAGAGGAGCCCGGCCTACTTATAATCGCATAATCTGTCCGTGATTGCTCTTGGAGTGAATCTAGATTTGCACACCCAGTGCGAGCTGAGCTGTAGATATAGTATCATAACTCCTGGAATAGTTAACACACATTGGTTATACAGTAGGTCGGCTTTAACCGTGTATACATTGTACCTATCTCGCTAAAAGACAACGCCGTGCCTTTAAAGGAAGGTCCTTAGCCTGCTTATGTGGGGCAGTGGATTTACCCAGTCGTGACAGACTGAAAATTGTTCATTGGTAGAGCGCCTCGCACGTCTGTCGGGGTCTAGACATCATGCTTATGGGCCTATGGATTTAGCCTAGGAATACTGACCCTTGAGCTAGTAGTAAGGCTTGGCTCTTGCACCTAGGTAAAGGGCCACTACGCAGTCTGTATAGGAGTCTCCCATTCTTTGGTCTGGCGAATGCCACAGCGCTACATTTATATGAAACTCTTGGTTTTACTTCAATTTCGTTACTTCAGTCCCTCGTCAAGCTGGGAGAACTATTTAAGCTGGGGGTTACCAACATAACCATGTTGTCCTTTCTCTATCAATTCGTTCATTCTTTCCGTTGTTTTTAGTATTGTTCATTCCCTTCCTTTCTTACCCGACAAACTAGACGTTTGCTTTCCTTTCTTTACCTCTTTTTTTCTTCTATCCAAGATGAAGCTAAACCTTGCCTCTCTTTCCTTTCTTGCGAGTCTCACCCCGCTGGTTTCGGGTCATTATGTGTTTTCGAAGTTGATTGTCGACGGACAGACCACTAAGGATTTTGAATACATCCGAGAGAACAGCAATGGGTACCAACCAACACTGGCTTCTGAAATTGTGAGCGACGACTTCCGCTGCAACAAGGGCTCCATGGAGTCTGCCGCCAAGACCAAGGTCTACACGGTTGCTCCAGGTGCCGAGATTGGTTTTCAGCTCGCCTATGGTGCCACGATGAAGCACCCCGGCCCCCTGCAAATCTACATGTCCAAGGCACCCGGCGACGTCAAAAGCTACGACGGATCAGGCGACTGGTTCAAGGTATACCAGGAGGGTGTTTGCCACGACATTTCCGGTGGCCTGAAGGATACCGACTGGTGCACTTGGGATAAGGATACTGCATCCTTCAAGATCCCCGAGAATACGCCGGCTGGCCAGTATCTTGTTCGTGTGGAACACATTGGCCTTCATCGCGGCTTCAGTGGAAACTCCGAGTTCTACTTCACCTGCGCTCAAATCGAGGTCACTGGCTCTGGTTCGGGCGTTCCGGAGCCCTTGGTCAAAATCCCTGGCATGTACAATCCTGAGGATCCCAATATCCACTTCGACATTTACTACCCTACCCCGACTTCCTACGATCTTCCCGGTCCTTCTGTCTGGTCCGGCAGCGCCTCCGGTTCCTCTCCTGCTATCTCCGCCCCTCCTGTCAATAACGCCGCCGCCGCTTCCTCTGCCGCTCCGACGACTCTTGTGACCCTCTCCAAGACTGCCGATACACCTGCTCCTACTCAGCCTGCTCCATCAGTCGGTACTATCAAGAAATACTACCAATGCGGTGGTGAGGGTTGGACTGGGTCCGGATCGTGTGAAGCCGGCACTACCTGCCGCGACTGGAACCCTTGGTACCATCAGTGTGTCTAAGCCGAGCTACACAGTAGGACAATTTCTATAGCTGCGACGCGGGTAGCCAACTTCGTCTTCATATATATTCTCTTGTGGCTCTTCTCTTAGACTATTCAGATCTTGTATTTGATAACAGCTCTGCGCCTGAAACAACAATCTGAAACACATTATTCTTTATTCCAGTATCAGTGGCACAAACTTAGCAAGTATTTAAGTTATCAATAAGCCGTGGTCGTGGAAGGTCTTATCATCTATGATAGGTTGGGAATTGTAGTCTTTGGGAAGGACAGCATGAAAGTATGGACATACATAAATTCTATCTCGCACAATGTGGTTATATCTCGTAAATGTGTTAGGTTTATTCAGTTAGGAGGCATTGTCGTCATGACCGACCGTCAGCTTCTACACCTACGTCGTTTCCAAGTGCTCAGAGGCTACATGCGAGGCATCTGGCTCTATTTTACCTATCATAGTCACTACTTGGCCTATGGTTCATCGGATGCAACTATAATGCAGCGCCACATATGTAAGTACGACGTGTATATACTATCTCGCATATAAATCAACGAACAACCAACATCTACGCCCCAACAATACAAAACATACCAACTTCATCAAGCTGTCTAATCAGTATCAGAAATGAAGGCATCAAACGTCCTCGCGGGCAGCCTCCTCCCCATAATCGGACGATGCTATCCCGTCTACCCCCAACAAGAAAAGCACCTCGTCCGTGTGCCTCTCCCTTCCCCAGATAACTGGGTCGCGGGTCCGCGTCTCTTCCCCGGAGAGGTCATTGCAGGTTACCATGCCAGCATCTTCGAGCACGACGCCAAAGGTTGGCGTGAGTATATTAACGAGAAATGCGAGGAGTTTCATGAGTGTACCTCGACTATATCGCTCAGCGGTAAGAGCCCAGATGTACTACGGGGCGTTTGAATTGACGTTGACGGTGACTTGTTTCTGCTCTAGCGAATAACGTTGGCTCGACGGGTGGTCGGTACTGGTTTGGATATGTCTTTCGGGGTCGCCCTACTACGCCGGATGACTATGTCAGGGACTGGACTGCTAAGGCTGAGGTGAAGGATTCGGCTGCATATACTATCAACTATAAGGATGATGAGGATGGTTTTCTAAGGTCACAGTGGGATATCTTGTAGATGGTCGCCGTGTCCAAGTGGTCTGTGGGTCTGTGGTATGGCTTGGGGATGTCTTATGTTTTTTACTCGTTAAATACTGTGGTCGGTCTCTCAAATTATATGTATTATCGTGTTATAGGAGACCCAAAAGCAAGCAAAGTTCACTGTACTCGAACTGATTGATTCAAAATTATATTCGTCTGATTCGTTAGGTAATGTGACGTGCATTCATAATGACGCACTTTGTTTCCTCCAAGGCAAAGTTACATACGACATGAGATACTTGCGGATGAAGGGTCAGACCAAGTTTCCTTGATAAAATCGGCACACCGTTCCCCAATTCCATATGCGGGCATCTGGGTATGTCCACCGTGCAAAGTGGGCATTACACTACAGTCCGCCACGCGCAGTCCAGCAACTCCCTTGACCCTTAGCTTGTTATCTAGGACCGCAAGAGGGTTATCGTCCTTGCCCATCGCACAAGTTCCGGAAGCATGATAGCCTGTTTACATTAGTATATCGCTCGAACGAGGGCTACGGACAAACTTACAAGTGGTAGCATGTTCCTTGACATATGGAATCCACTCCTCCCGAGTCGTGTAGGTATGATGGGTCAGGTTGGGCGGCCAGGACCCCTTGACGATATCTTTGGTTCCTGCCCCTTTCATGACAACCTCGTTGCCAAAGCGGCATGCCTCGGTCAGCACCAGGAGGTCCATTGGATCAGCCAAGTAATTGCAGTCAACAATGGGGTTTTCCAGAGGATCCTGAGATTTCAAGGTAACAGTGCCCCGAGATTTCGGAGCAAAAAGCTCTGCAATCATCGAGAACGCGTGCTTGTGGTCGACTGGGAACTGATCGTACTGTTTGGGTCCGCCGTAGCACTCGGTAGTGAAGAATTCGATGTTAGGTTGCTTAGGCGTCAGGCCCATTGGGTCACGGCCAGGCTTGCGGGGAGCGTCTCGCCACAACGGTTCGTCCTTGAGGCGCTCGTCCAGGCGGGCGAAGGCGAATGCGCCGAAGGGGAATGTTGATAGGAATCCGGTCTTCTGTTCCTTCCATTGTGCGTATGTCTTTTCCATGTTATCGTCGTGGTAGACATGCCAGTCGTTTGTGAGGCCTTCCTTTTCAGTTTCGTAGAACATGAATACGATCTAGTAGGATTAGTAGCCCGCCAGACTGTCTACAAGGTCTTTGGCTCACCAAATGATCCATCAGGTTTTTACCCACACCAGGCAGGTCAACCTTGCAAGGAATGTCGCACTTTTCCAGTTCCTCCCGTGCCCCGATTCCAGATCGCATCAGCACGGCAGGGCTGCAATAAGCACCACTAGATATGACAACCTCCTTTCTCGCGTGGAAAGTGCGGGTGGTTCCATCGGCCAATCTGGCCACGGCACCTGTCGCCCGGAGCCCCGTGGGACCTTCTTCTAACACGATGCGGTCGACTGTAGCATCGGTTTGAATGGTTACGTTGGGGCGGTTGTAATCGTTGGTTATGAAATCCGCGCCCGTAGTACGGATCCCCTTATACACGGTACGTGGTGCATGGCCGCATCCGTGGGCAACGTCGCCAGTGCTGAACATGTCATGATACAGAGGCATTCCTTGGGAAACGAGAGAGTCCATGAGCAGGTTCGAGATGGGTGCGAGATCGTGCGGCTCGGTGTGCAGTGGGCCATTGTAACCATGGCTTTGGGTGTCGGCTTGGAACCAGTCTTTGGGATGGAAGGTTTCCGACTGTGATAACATACTGTTAGGCATGGCATGTTTCTGTCCACTGTGGGAAGAATCTACCTTTCTCATCGCGGCAAAGAACTCCTCTCCACTCCATCCCTCCAGCTCCCAGTCATCGTAATCTTGCTTGCTCCCTCGCACACACAGGGTACCGTTACATCCGCTGCAGCCTCCTAAGAAGCGCCCGCGGCTCAGTTTCACCTGTCGGTTATCGACTCCTTTCATAGGCGATGTGACTATATTCCAATCGGTTTCCGAGTCAAAGTTATTTGACCATCTGCGACGCTTAGTGGGTGAGACGAGTGAGCGTGGATGCGGCATTCATACCCTCCCGTCATATGTACGTTCTCCAAATCTTTATTATGTTGACCAGCCTCCAGGACTAGCACCTTCACATTAGGATTTTCCGCGAGACGACCAGCGACAACGCATCCTGCAGTGCCACCTCTTTCCGGTTGATCTATCAGCTGGGGCTCATATCGAAACACATTTCTCCAAATCCCCCCGCCCGCACTTACCCGCAAATAATGTAGTCGTAAACATCGTCCGGAGTGCTTCCCATGATGACTACCTGATGTTTTTGCAAGGGAGAGCGGGTGACGGAAGTGAAATTCTGTGGAATAGATTAAATCTCAAGTTTCTCTACGGGCTCCTAGCGAGTCCATCTCGGCATACTCTCCTTTTATACACTGGATGAGCATGAATAATCTTCATGTGCAATCCCCCACTTGGTGGGCACAGGCGGGCCATATTCCGATTCATGTGGCCGGCCTAAAAAAGAGGGGAGCAGGATAAAGATAGCCAGTGAACGCAGCTAATTATCTTACTATGACTAGCTTGGCTCTAGATCCAACAAAGGATTTCAGCTATTGATCAATAGACCCGGTCGCTCTCGGCCAGCGAGAAAGCCATTGTGATTCGCTGTGAATCAGACTGATTTAGTCACGGTGCAGTCTAATCGTGAGGTCGTGGATAAATCACCAAGCGAAAGAGGGGGCCAAGACGCCACTAAGCCCGCGCCATGGATAAGCTGAAGGCAATTTCCTGCCAGCACTGCGGAAGCCAGGCAAGTCGGGTTCGTGTTGCGTCCCGCGATGTTCCTCGAACACGGGGTTTCTCTGCGCGCTGGTGCTCATGGCGGACGTGCATACTTCCATTAATGCGTTCCGGACGTCCTTAGTTCGGGGAGAAGGTTTGATCCTTCACATTTCGGCCAGATACAAAGCGATCAACACTACGAAAACGGGTCTGCGGGTTCCAAAATGGCTCACGATATCGACCTCCACTTTTACCCGCTATTCTGCTTGCAGAGCACACACGGCTGGGAGAAACTATCTTGAAACTAAATTCGGAACAAGCTCTGGCAGCGAATCAAAAAGTACTACCCCCCAAAAATGTGGGTCAGGATGTGAGAGTTCTTATATCTGCATCATCTGAAGACAAGGTTGCGACCTGTCACACTGCTCATGAAACTGCGTGAAATAAAACTAATGCGGCATCCGCATCACCCCAGGCCCTTGGCGTATGGGGTAAAACGCGGTGATATGCTCTTTACTACCTCCTGCGTCTCCGTACCAAGAAAATAGGAGGTCCCCAGAAGAACAGGTTCTCCAACGACGTATCTCAGCGGAACGCCGAATGGGGCCGACGAAGCTTTAAAGTTATTCTGGTCTAAAGGCAAATGGTCGTATGTCCTGTCATGCAGGCCGTTGAAGCACCCTTAAAACTTAACTAGCGTACGTATCCCTGTCAGGGGCGCTCGCCACCCCATCCCCCCGGTCTCTTAAAACCCATCAGTAGGGCACTACTTACCGCATGTGTGTCAGGATCGTCGTGAATCCTGGTAGATTCGCCATAATCCCGAAATCCCAGGCAGATCCCGATATCCAGACCAAGTTGACACGGGAGAACAGCCCACTCGAGATCCCTCTCAGGATCCTACCTTGGCGGTTGGGATCCAGTACGACGATCTGGTCCAGGGCGCTGCCTGCGTTTCCCGTACACGAGGACTAGCCTGGCTGATCAACTCGCTCTGGGTCACATTTCCTTCTTTCGATACTTCAACTGCAGCTCCTATCCAGCATTCCTTTGACTAATCCTGGAGGAAATAAACAAAACCTTAACTCCTATTAAGAGGCATCCGCAAACCAACCTGGCCGCCGAGGATCCGTTCTTTAGAAACAGTATATCCACCAGCTCCCCATGACGTGAACCATTGGCCTTCACCTGGACCATGCTTCTTGTTTGTATATGATCCTGGTGTGGGAATTTGAACGACTGAAAGTACCATCCACGGCCCTGCTGCACTCCACCACACGTTGCCTCCACGATGGGCCATGCCACCCCCTTCCAGAAAGAAGCATGGGCGGAATATGGCATAGGCGTAGTCATTATATTCCTCCGTATTTTTGCCCGCTTTAGAGTGGTCGGGGTCAAAAACTGGCAAGGAGATGACTACTTCGCGTTTGTAGTGCTCGCCTTCTGGACTGTAAGCTTTCCCTTTCCCTGAGTCTCACCACAGGCCACTCTAACGGATGCCAGGCAGAATTGACCATGCTGGAACTGATCGGTAGGCGCTTGTCTCTTCTCAAGTTCTAGAAAACTACTCACATATCCTCCCCAGGCCAGTATGGCACCAACATCGGTCTCAGTGATGCCCAAAGGGCTTCGCTGACCCCCGAGCAAATCGAGATTCTTGCCCGTGGTTCCCGATGTCTTCTCGCAGGCTGGACGTGCTATGTGACCCTGATTTGGTCGCTGAAGGCCTGCATGCTATTCTTCTACAACCGCCTCACGTAAAAGCTCCACACAGCCCGCCGAGTCCGCTACCCAACTGACCATATTTCTAGCCTGGGCCTCGTTCAGCAAAAGCTCGTCAAATTCAATGCCGTGCTTTGCGCTTCCACGTACATTGCCGTCATCCTGACCATCTTTCTACACTGTCGGCCGCTGCACAAAAACTGGCAGGTGTATCCAGATCCCGGTCGTAAGGGCCCTCACAGTGTCCGTTAGAGAAACCATCCATTCTAACCACCATGTCCAGTCAACTGCTCTGCCGACTACGTGAACTATATCGTCATTGCAGTGACGAATGTCACGTTCGTGGCCCCTACCCAATACCAGAATCCACGCTAATATAGCACAGGACAGACGCAATTCTCGTGTGCATCCCGATCCCATTATTGATTAAAGTGCGACTCGCATTACGCCGGTAAGCACCCTCATGCAAAAAAAAAAAAAAAACAATAAGCCAGTTCTAATCAGACTATGCATAGAAAGCTGATTATCGGACTCCTCCTGTGCGGCGGTGTCTTCGTCATGATCGCAACGCTGCTGCGCTGTATTCTGTCCCTGCAAAGTATCAACAGCATCAACACCAGTACCATCTGGGCTATTCGCGAAACGGTAGGTCCGCAACCTACACCCCCACATGTTCTTTGCGGGATCTTTTTGGGGATGGACATGGGGCTTCGCTAATCGGTCGTTAGTTCGTGGGCATCATCGCCGTCAACGCCCCCTGCATCAAACCGCTCTTCAGCAGCTCGACCTGGCTCGGGTCCTCCGGGGACCCGTATGCGTCCTCGCGAAAGAAGGGCAGCTACAGTCTGTCGGCGTTCGGCAAGTCGAAGCCGAGTCAGTTGGAGTCGACGCGGAGTACGAAGGTGGGCGGGCGATCCAGCGATGAGTTCATCCTTCGCGGTGGCGGAACGCAGACGGTTGTCAACGATGGGCAGACGGGGCGGTCCGAGAGCCTGTCAGATGAGGAGGCGGGAAGGCACCCGATGGGGGGCATTCAGGTTACCACGATGTATGAGATTCGCAGAGATGGGTCTCAACATGCGTGATTGAGTTTGGATTATCCCTTTACGTAACTTGTGGGCTTTGCGGGTGGCGCGTTGGGCGGTCGGTCTTGGTCATCGTGCGTTTCGGAAGAAAAAAGATGTATGAAAGGTATCATAGAGGCTATACCCTGTACAGTAACTCTCTTTTGACAAATTCTGGAGTTTATATATACGGGGTCCGGGATCAGTGCACGAGTTCTGCGTTGGAATTTGGATAGCACGGAAGTTAATCTGCAAGTACCGATACGGGGTGCAGGAACCAAGATGATGGTTCATATATGATCCATCAGAACTAGGAAAATGAGGCGCCAGCCCCTGATGTTATTTCTTTGACATGACCCGTCGTGGAATGATAATGTCTGATTCAGGGCAACAAAGATGCATCAAGAGTGTCCATTTCCTCGACTCATGTGACTTATCAGCATGTGACTGATAAGAGGTCCTGATCGTTCATACCGCATGGGGACTAGCGTCGGAAACCAGCCGACACTAAGCAACAAAGCGTTCTTTTTCGGCCAGTTTTTGCCATCCGACGGAGGGGCGAAACTGCGAGAAGGCCGTGACTAGCGCCTGCCCTAAGCGACTGCAACTGAAAAGAGGGGGGCAAAAAGGCCGCCATGAGGTCTCCTCCGTCGCCACCCTGAAGTTCCTGTTGGTGTTTGCCATGTTGCCAATTGGAAAGCCCTGCATAAGTTTTAACTCAGTTTTTTTATCTAAACTTGAGGGGGCCCGAGGTCTTGGCACTATAGATACGGTTGAGACCCACCGCGCACACGATGGCCTCGCGGTGATGATTTGGGTTCTCAATCACAATGGATTGAAGATTCGTGAGGTGAGAGGATACTTCAGAAGGCTTCAGCGCATGTCAAGAAGGTGAAGATATCGGCATTGGCTTCCGCTAAGCTCGCCATGTTGCAATGACACCACTGACGAAAGGCCACTTTCCGCTCTCATCGGCTGGCTGTTCGATTTTACATAATGGCTCGGCGTCTCCCAGCCAGTGAAAAGTCTGCCGGTGGATCTCGCTGCGGAGTCTTATTCCAGTTTGACTCAATGAATTTTTCTAGAGCCGGAAAAGAACGAAAAATGAAAATGAAAAAAAAAAAAAAAAAAAAAAAAAAAAAAAAAAAAAGAAAAGAAAAGAAAAGAAAAATCCCAACCGTATGACTACGTAGTAATCTGTTCGGAAAAGCTTTTTCCTTCTTTGACACCGATCATCGAACTCGTATCGAACTCGTGCATGCACGTAACCGCGTCCCAATCCTCTCCCTCTCTCTTTCCCCCTCACGAGTCACCTTTCCCTGTCCAATATACAACATAATATTCGGCCGGGATGGCCATTGACGAGGTCACCCCTGCGCCGCAGGTGACGGAAACCGCTGCTGGAAACGACGGTGATAAGATTAGCATCAAGCAGAGCACGAACCCTCTGAAGAAGTTTGGCAAGAAGAAGGATGGCAATGGAAATGAAGATGTGGAGAAGGATGGAATTGGAGGGGATACGCCGCCGCATGACTTGCAGCGCAGGCTGAAGAGCAGACATTTGCAGATGATTGCTATCGGTCAGTCAGGATCTGATATACAGAGTGATCGGAACTGGGTTTAACCATGACACAGGTGGTACAATTGGAACGGGTTTGTTCATCAGTAGTGGAACAGCCATCGCACACTCTGGCCCGGCGGGTGCCCTCATCGCCTATATCTTCGTTGGTTCGATTGTGTTCTCGGTCATGTCCTCACTAGGTAAGATACTGGTGGTCCTGAGATCAGATAACGTGCGGGGTACTAATCCATGGCAGGTGAGGTCGCAACGTATCTTCCCATCTCCGGTTCTTTCACCTCCTACACCGCACGACTCGTCGATCCCAGTCTGGGATGCGCCATGGGTTGGATTTATTGGTTTAACTGGGCTTCGACATACGCTGTGGAACTGACTGCCACCGGTCTGATTGTTCAGTATTGGGACGATAAACTGTCGGTAGCCATCTTCATCGCCATCTTCTGGGTAGTGATCACCCTTCTCAATTTCCTCCCCGTTGGTTTCTATGGAGAAATCGAGTTCTGGTTTTCGATGATCAAAGTGCTCACCGTCCTGGGATTCATGATCTTCGCTATCTGCATTGACGCTGGCGTTGGAAAGCAGGGCTACCTTGGATTCCACACGTGGAAGGAGCCCGGAGCATTTGCTCCCTATTTGATCGACGCGTCCAATCCGGTGTCCAAGTTCGTCGGTTTCTGGGCCGTGCTTGTGCAGGCCGGTTTCTCCTACCAAGGTACCGAGCTGGTTGGTGTCGCCGCTGGTGAGACAGAGAATCCGGAGAAGACCGTGCCCTCGGCTATCCGCAAGACCTTCATCCGTATTCTCGTCTTCTTTGTCCTGACCATCTTCTTCATGGGCTTGCTGGTCCCCTACGACAACCCCAACCTGATCACCGACTCCAGCGACGCCTCCGCCTCCCCTATGGTCATCGCCGCGAAGCTCGCCGGCGTAAAGGTCCTGCCCAGTCTGATCAACGCCGTCCTCCTGACCGTGGTCCTCTCGGCTGCCAACTCCAACGTCTACAGTGGCAGTCGTGTGCTCCTCGGCCTGGCTCAGGAAAAGTTTGCGCCCCCAATCTTCGGCTGGGTCAGTCACCGTGGTGTGCCCTATATTAGCGTCGCCTTCACGGCCGCCTTCGGACTTCTCGGGTTCATGAACGTCTCTGAATCCGGTGGAAAGGTCTTCAACTGGCTGGTCAACATCTCCAGTGTGGCTGGATTCATCTGCTGGACGTCCATCAGTCTGAGTCACCTGGCTTTCATGCGTGCCCTGAAGGCGCGCGACATCTCCCGTGACACCCTACCCTACAAGGCCGCCCTCCAACCCTACCTGACATGGTACGGACTCTTCTTCAGTGTCCTGATCATCATGACCCAAGGATTCACGGCCTGGATTCCTACCTTCAATGTCTCGGATTTCTTCGTCGCCTACATCTGCGTGATCATCTTCGTGGTGCTGTACCTGGGCCACAAGATTTTCTACCGCACCCATTTCGTGCACCCGCTCGAAGCAGACTTGCAAACGGGCCGCCTCCAGAACTACTCCTGGGAAACGGCGAGGCCGAAGACCTGGCAGGAGCGGCTTCGCGAGAGTCTTTAAATTAAGTATAATACCCGTGCTCTGCGGTGTAATTCCAACATCAAGGGGGCTTGGCATGGCAGCTGTGCGTGCATAGAGGCAGCTGCTGCGCTCTGGGCGCTCCGCCCGGAGCAGGCATTCGTGGAAGAAGCGTCTTTTAACATTCCCGTTTACATATAGCAACAGTGGAGTTTTGGGTGTTTTGGGTGCATATCTTTTGATGATTGGTATGTGGTCATGCGATCATGTGTATAGTGTTTCTTATATCCATGTATATGATAGACAGGAGATAGTTATTGAATAATCATACAAACAAGCATTGTGCATAAATACATAAGTTGTTTCAAGAGAAATCATGCCCCGCTATAACGCCCACACACCCACCCGGTCTACATACAAAACGCCTACAACCATCTAACAAAGCCAACCGACCGCTATCAGATAGTAAAAAAGTTTCAAATCCACCGCAAAGCCCTCGCCACCACCGACACTCCCCCAAGAAGACCAGTCACACCAGTCAGCACCACCAAGATCCCATACTCCGTCCCATACGCGCCCCACGCTTGGCCCTCCCACAACCTCGTCTTCAACAACGCCTCACTCAACGGCCCACTAATCACATTCCCGATGCCCCGACCCGTCTCCAGAAACGCAAAAACCATGCTCACGTCCGCAGACGGATGGCTCTTCCTGACCTCCGCCGAAGTCGCAGCCCACGACGACGAAAAACTGGCCCCCGTGCACGCGTACACGATCGTAAAGAGATACAGCGGCGCGAGGTGCACGCTCAGCCCCCACAGCAGGAACGTGGAGCACACCCCGCCCACCGTGGAAATGAGGATGCATTTCGTGACGTGGTACCGATCGGCCAGCCATCCGATGAGGATGCAGCCGAAAATGGCTGAGATGTTGAACACGGTGATTGTGGAGGACGCCGCGAGGCCCTTGGCGCCGAGCAGCCCCGCGTAGCTCGGGAGGAAGAGCTGCGGCACGAAGAAGCCCAGCGATTGGACTACGTTGCAGGCTTGGTAGATGAGGTAGGTGCGGTTGCGGTGGAAGCTGAGGTCCAGCTGGTGCAGGTTGGTGGTTGTCCGGGGGAGACGTGGTCGGTGGAACAGCATGAACGGCGCCGCCAGGAGGAAGATTGCTACCGAGCAGATTCGGAGGGTGGTTTGCCAGCCGTAGGCATCCAGGAGGGATTGGAGGATTAGGGGGAAGATTATTCCCGTTAGGCCGGAGCCGCTCTGTGTGGTTGGTTGGGTGTTAGTGTTGGGGTTACTGGATAAAGGGGAAGGGAGGGCTGGGTGGGTGGTTTACCCAGACGATGCCGAAGGCGAGGCTTTTCTTTTTGACGAACCAGTCTGGCATGAAGAGGATCGATGGCGCGTAGGCAAAGCAGCCTGCGGTGCCGTATGCGATGCCTTGGGACAGGATTAGGTGCGTGACGTTTGTGGAGAATGAGCTCAGGGCCAGGGAAAGCGATAACACTACGAATGCTATCGAGGATGCCCATCTTTGCAACCGAGGAAGGGCTATCAAGATGGCCATCACGATGGGGGATAGCAGGTACGCCATGCCCTGTTGCTATTAGCAGGTCGATATATGCCTATGGGACGGGATACTCTAACTGACCATTGCGCAGGTCCCTATCGCAGCTATAGCATGGGACCCTTGGAATGCCGGGTCATTTCGATAGTAGTTTTGAAATACACCGAAACATGCGGCGAATCCTAACGCAGCTCATTGTCAGATGCTATTGTAGCAGGCCAGACATGGTTAACTCACCCCAAACGGTGCCTTCCACCACAAAGCATGCCGCTAGGAAAAGCCAAGCGTGGAGTCCTCCATCTACTGGAGGCAGCTTGGGGTCATGGTATTCGCACTCCAAGTCGAAGGTCTGGGAGGATTCCGTCGGGGATGGAATCCTCGACTCTTTGCAGAGAGCCTGCGGAACCTTTTCAGTATCCATGGCCTCCATTTTGTGACACTACCGATAGAAGAGCAGAACTAGGGGTTACCTCAGATGGGCTGAAACATAGGGCCAACACGGGGTACGATTGTACAAATAGGAGTGTTCTCCATAATGAATTCTCCCCATGTGAATTCGCCTCTGAATATGGGCTGAGCTGTGAAATAAGATAAACAGGTTTATCCCTTGCAGGACCGACCTTTATAAACCAAGTAGTTAGTAAAGTTGTCGATCATTGCGATTCTAATGTCCGAGGAATGCCCCTTTCCTATTCTGCAAGTAATAACTTTCCACCTTGGTGATCTTCGGTATACTTTGGCTCGGAATTCTCACTTACTAATTTTAGGTGGGGAAAACTGCTGCAGGCCCAAGGGTATGGGCCCAGTCTTGAACTACGTCAAAGGCAGCTTATGGGGAACAGAACGCGCGGCCGTATCTGTCGTTGACATGTAAATAGGATGTAGCCCTTTGTCTGATACATACTTGAATTGATATTTGTAATTGAAACAGCATCATCCACGTGAGGAAATAGGACGTCATCTCCCCGGAATGCTGGCCAAAGTACCCAAAAGGAGGTTATGGGAGATCACGCCGCCTGACGCATACCATGGTTGGAGTGCTATTTAACCAATAGATTACACAGGACTTGATCATATAATTTCTACTACAACCAGAATGTAAGGCTGTGTCTGGACTTGGCACCGTAACTATTACTGTTGACAACATCAGACTTCGCCTCGCCATAACCACAAGAGCCTTGTCTTGTGCAAGCTAACGCAAGCGTTTGACTGCTTCGTCACCCTTGTCTGCAGCTAGTTCGAGCCAGGAAAATGACAGACTTAGCTTTTTTATTCATTTTTTGCGTAAATAGAATCTGTTTTCCTTGTCATTCTGATTAACTTGATAGGAATACAACAACGGGGTAGGTGTCTCAGCCTTAAAGTATCTCATCGGCAAGCGAATCTTTTGAGAGTAGCATGACAGAAATTCCAGCTGTGATGGCTGCGTCTTAGCAGACAATTTACTTGCCCTTTGTTGGAAGAGAGAGGAAGAGAGGGAGGGAGAGACTAGAAGAAAAAATTGTTCATCTGTTTGAAATTGCATCATCTAATGTTCTCGTTCGTGGGCTTCTTACGGTAAACCCTAGGAGCAATCAAGCCCTCCTCCTTTACTTCCATCCCTGTCTTATAATCTAGTGGGTCTTTCTATATAATTGTGTCGTCAATGTATTTTGACATTTAGTCGTTAGAATAGTCACACTCATGCTGCTCTGTCATTAGAAAAGAGCTGCTGTTGTGGGGACTGTACGATGCAAAGAAATGCTCAAAAAATAAATTAGGATCAAGTACCAACCGGTAGGGAACAGGACAGAAAGCACACAGCATAATCACAAATACAACTTGTACAACTTTAATCTCGACAATTCAGCAGAAAAAGGCCTACTGAGTTATCTAATGTATGGAACTACTGGTTCAACAATACAGTATGTCTCGAAAATGAACCTATACTCTTAGATTGTTTCCCGAACCTTAATGAGGAACACTAGTACATTTTCGGGGGTTTTCCGGAGTACCTATCCTGACAACATAAGTGTTAGATCAGCCAAGCCCTTGTTGGTGCTTGTTGACCTATCTGCTCCTGCCGCCTTGAAATAGAACTTCCAACAGGATAACAATGCCTCCCATAAACGCACCCTTAGCGGACATTGATCCCTCCAGAATTAAGATTATTAGGGAGATTGCGCAATCTGACGCGTCTTCAATATTCGAGGTAGATCTGGATGGACAAAAGTATGCATTGAAACTCTTCCACAACGACGGCGACCCTGGATATACCGAGAAAGGTCGTGATCTAAACCGATTTCGCTGTGAATCCAAGGCATACGAGAAGCTCTTTACTTCTGGTGTCTGTGAACGCCGCTTCGTTCCAAACTTCTACGGCTACATCAATGAAATGGATCTGGATGCATTCCATCCTACTCTCCAAGGTTTCGCCAAAGACAAGTTAAAGCCGAGTGCAATATTGCTAGAATATCTCCCAGATACAGAGAGCTTAAACTGCGTGAACTACTCAGATACGCTGTATTCCCAGGCAATCGAGGGTATGAAGGAGATACACAGTGCCGGTGTTCACCACCGGGACATCTACCCCAAAAACATTCTCATTGTTCATGGAAACCCCGATAGACTGGTCTGGATTGACTTTGATGTTGCAACGACCTTCACCAACTTTGGATCTGAACAGAAGGCGCTCTGTGACCACGAAATTGCGCTTGTAAAGGGGCTTGGGGATGCACTAGTAAGGGCTCCTTTGTTATCTATAACGATATAACTATAGGAGGTATCTAGTGTACTGACGACGAGTACAGAAAGATGACCAGGATAATGGACTCCCTCCGAATACAAAGTTTTATTGAGAGTTTTATAGGATTTTCTTGATTCTGACAATATTTGATGGCGTTTATGCGGTATTGTACAGTTGGAGTCGAAAACAGATTTCCCTTTGTTCACTTACGGATTGTTTCTCGGGCTGTATCAGATACCGCCATAGTCTGTATTCGGGTGGTTTACGAGCAATCTCTGCTTAGTGGTATTGTACTGAATTATATCGTCAAATAAGTCGATGTAGAAATACTGTGTGCTTGTTTAGTATCTTGCAGAATATTCTAGATAAGGTCCTAAGCATGAGGAGAGTCAAATCTTGCTCTGTGTCCTTCACCATACCTCGATTATTTGATTTAGCCCTCCCACTCGATCTGGTAGTGGACACAATCTGGAAGTTGTTCATCCCATGTACCTCCATCGGCACACTCAGCCCTTGGATCGAAACATAATTGGCCGGACGGGTGTGTAGAAGGAAGGGCGAACGTTCCACAACTATGGCTTCAAGACCCGGTGAAGGGCGGATTACAGTATTTACGGTCATCATCAAAGATCCCTCGACCGCGCGAACAAATACATGGCAGGGCAGGAGACGCATGATTTTCATGAGCAATAGTTACGTTATGAAGGCAGCATACTGTCCTCATTATGATATGGCGCTCAAAAGCGCTCTGCGTCGTCCCCTATCGCCCAAATTGGACCCGTTAGGTTATGACGGCGAAACATCTCCACCGCGTCGCGCGATGACCACTTCGTCCAGTCCGCATCGGCATGGCGTCCGTACCATTCAGTAGCAAATTTCCAGATTTGCTCAATTGGCCGCACATCCCCTTTAGGTATGCCCCTAGTGGAACACCATTCGTCCACCTCCGCTTCGTTGCGGAACAGTAACATGACCGAGCACGTGTATATAACGTTGTCCCAGGCGTTACGCATTGGGATTGGAAAGTGTATAACATAATCTTTGTCTAATAGCTCTCCATTCTTGGTAGTGATAGATACTTCGTCCCCAATAGCACCAAGTCTCGTCGTGAGGGTAGCGGTGCAGCCAATGAGCTGCATCACCCCGAGCGAGCACCAAGCGCAGTTGCCCCACCATTTGCGCTCGCCCGAGGAAACAATACAGGTTGTAGGTGCTGCTGAGAACGGGTGAGCAACCCAGACCTCGTCAGAATGTGGGTGGAGCACAACGCCGTGGTATTCTGCCAACGCTTGCAGTCCCTGCCGCGCCGTCAATTCACTGCATTGGAAACGGGTGGCGATCTCGCTGATAGTCGGAGGGCGCTGGTTCGTAAGAAACGAGGAGATAATGGCTTCGTGCAGACTTGAATTGTTCATGATGACATAGGAATTGCTGTTTTCAATGTTGTAAGGGATTAATAATCTTTTATGTTTCGTGTTTGTCTGGATATAGTGCTCTGTGAACGAAAGCTTAAGAAAGCACTGACGCCGCTTTGTCCTTTTTATATAGTACTCGGACATAATAATTCCCGGTTTGCAAGACAAGACGCGTCATATCAATGGACTGCCAATCACACCGTACACTTAGGTGGGGCTACTCACCAAAAGGCGTGAATAATATGTTTCCATAGTAAGAAAAAGTGCTAAGTTTTCTAATAGAATGGCAGCTTTTCTAGAAGACAATCACAAAGAGTTTCAAGCATCGGAGATGTGACAAGACATCATCGCCCAACATGAACTGGTGGAGCTCTAGCGCTATAAAAATGCTCCCAGTTTGGCGCATGTAATGAACTGCTTATCGGCTACACTCGGCTCCTAAGCTATATGGGGTTATTTTTCTCATAACTGTTTATCACAGACGAGTTGAATTTTTGATATTTTGAGTCTTGGTGCCATACAAGATGATGGTTTTGTTAATACTTAACATTAATCCTATTTGGCATGAGAAGGTGAAAGTGTCTCGAGCAAAGATGAATCGCTGACTCAGTTATTAGATTATGAGTGCCATACATACAAAATTACATAACCAGACCTTATTCCGGACCTAACTATCAATCATAGAGGATCTTGGTATTCTCCACATCAAGAGTAAAGTGGACAATCAGAGTGCAAGTGGTTGCACCAAATGCGAGATATACGCAGCCAACCTTCTTCTCCAAACAGCCGGTATACCGACTAAATTGATGAAAAAGGGGGTTCGCGTCTATCGGGGGTAGTGTAAGCCCGATGACACTGTGTGGCAAGGCATGCGCAAGCACAGGGGCCCTGCCACGGAGACCAAAAATAAGATTAATCAATGTTGTGTTCCTATGGAACACTTTCAGAGATTAAACTGAAAAGAACAGATACTACACTTGATCTAAGCCAAAAGGCAAAGAGAGCTGGAAAAGAAAAGAAAAAAAATTCTAAAGGGCGGAGGGTCAACGCTGTATTTAAAGCAGTTCTTGAATGGCCCGTGCGCCACTAGTGGTAAGCGACCCGATTTCAACCAATCATATGCCAGTCAGTCGTGCTGCGGGAGGCTTACTGGATCGGGATATCACACTTGGTGCCTACGGCATCAATTTGCATGGGCCAAAGTGACGATGGACCGTATTCCCAGTATCCTAGAGATGAGACTTACGATTATCTATGCGTTAAATATCCGGTGTCCTCATTGTGGGCTGGCCACTAGTCACTCAGCGAAGACGTGCTAAAACGGAATTCAAGCAAGAGGTCTTCAACGCCTACATATGTCGTGTCGAAGACGCTACGATCGTAAAGGTCATGTTCTAGTCGACATATATACTCTTTTAACGAACTGACATCCATACCTTAAGGAGTGAAAGATAGTGGCGACAGATAATCCCTCAAAATTTAATTTAATCCCGAAGGCCTTCATGCGCTCCTCGACGTCAAGCAGAGCAACTGGCCAACTAGTTAGTTGTTCTTTCTTTAGTGAAGATATAGAGCTTTTAGATCTACGCTTTCCAGGTTTGGGATACTGCATTGCGAATAATACGTATGTGTATATTTTGATGTCTCCATAGTTTACAACCCTTTATGTTCATATACGTGTTCTTTGTATCTATGGAGTCGTGTCACATAGGCTATATGTCAGGCCGAGTTGGTTTCTCTGAGCCTTTTTAGTAAAGAAAAGTATAGGCTGTGAAACAAGAGGCTTGTGGCTATATAATTGCTGCTATGTTGATGATTCACTTCTGCACTCTTGCGACAATATAACCATACTAGAAAAGACTGTTCAATATGACGAGCAGGCCGTATGGTTATACATTGTCCATCTCCGAGCACAGCGCCCCAGATGACATGTGGTTCACAACGTATGCCAGGCAGTGATACAACATTATCATCAACATCCAGAGCAGAGAGCCTACGGAGTCTACTTTCTTCATGAGTCTAGCCATTTCTACCAATGACACCCGGAAGGAAGTTCTATAAAAAGCGCACTGAGCTCTCATAGATCATCGCACCGAGAAAACTCTACTTCAGTGCTAGGACAACTCAGCCCAAACTAAAAAGTAATGATCGAGGCCGCCCGACATGCATACGGCTACATGCCGAGGATTTCCGGCTCCGATATTAATCGAGCTCTTATGGACAAAGTACCAAAAGCGGGAAACAGGGGTTTAAGCCAATATAAGGCCTGTAGATCAACAGGAGTAAAACCATAACTTGCATATTCTCCACTAAATTTACAAACGGCCCGGTTGTCATCGGACTTCTCATGAACTTCTAGACTTTTCTTCTCCGCTGCTTGTTCTAGACTGAGAACGCATGATCAACCAAAATGACATGCATCTGAAAACTCTAACATCCACCATGCAGGTCCTGATATGTCCAGTATCTTTTAATAACCACATCCCGAGGGATCAATTTAAGGCCGCTTCATTAGCTCCCAATGTATCCTAAGGTTACCTCATATAAAATGTGTAAATCGTAGAATTTCTGACCCTTGTCCCTCGAAAACTTAATATTGAAAATGATCAAGAGAAGCCTTACCCGGCTCTACCCGCAATTCGAGAACTCTTCAAGGATCAGAGTACTTACATACGCTACCGTCCAAAGGATCATAACACATGCAAGGATATGCATCCGCCACCTGCAGTGCTACTGTGATATCATAACATAAGAGCTATGCATGAATTGGCCACAATTGTGCTTTTCTCAACTGGTACTAGACTCCTGCCAAGGAATAATGCAAATCATAACCACTTCTTCATGCTATGAGGCGAAGTCTAGAACGACGTCACTTGTAGAGAAAACTCTGTTATAGTGCGCTGTACTCCCTGAACCAGGATCAACATGCAATAATCAACGCACTGTGTCCCTGGGGTATGACGGTCTCTAAGCACGTTCGCTGACGCTCCGGTCTCATTGATCCTCAGCAGCATCGCCTTGAGAATTTTATGTAATGGTCACACGAGATTCGAAATCACCCCATGCATAGCAATTTATATTGCTTCTTGCACGCCACAAACTCAACATTCCATCTCGTAAAGCTATACTACTCTCCATTTGCATGAGGCATCAGATGCGATGCAAAGCAACATGCCATTGCAGTTCCATTTTCGCCAAGTAGTTCTAGGCCCCTTGCATGCCATTCTGATGAAGGAATCTGCCACTGCAACGATATCAGTTATCGCCACTGACACTGACAGAATATGCTATCTTCGTATTACCGATCACTGGCATGTTCTTCCTTTCATTGACGATCAATTAAGTATTGGTCAATGCTGTAATCGTAGACACCTCTCAACTTATCCAGCGTAGTAAGAACGTTTTTTAGCTCCACTAGGCGCCAGACAGCGCACGGCCCGAAGCCACAAGTCTGATCACTAGCAATCCTTGGTATTCTAGGTCTTCTTGTCAGGGGTACAAGAGTTACTATTTCTAAAGCTTCCGGGGTGTATCCACCAGGATACGATCCGGAAAGCAAGGGGTAGCCGGGAGAGTCTGACCACCACAGTTGAATTATCAATTCTGGGGTATAAGTACTGGGCCAATTCATCTTGAATTCAGGAATAATCCATCAACAGCATTCTCACACCTGAATACAAAATCATTTCTCATACAACCATCTCAATCCTTCGTCTGAACACTTCATTGTTCCACTCATCCGCCAAAATGCACCGTGTCTCTGCTATCTTCATGACTTGCCTTCTTCTGGCTACCGCTGCCCCTACCGCTCCTGAGAACAGCAATGCTTGTCTCTCTATGTGTTTGCAGGAGAAGCCTGCTTGTGCTAGTGATGAAGTAAGCCATTCTATATTTTTTTTTGACACAACGCGCAATTACTAACTCCGCTCTAGCGACCAACTGGCTCTGAGGTATATCCCCTTTGCTCATAGATGAGAGTATCATAATAATGAGTGTTCAGGGCTGCTGGGGTTGCTGCCAGAAAATCGAAGCAGCTGTCCCTGTCCAGAGGGATACATGTCTCTCCATGTGTCAACTAGAGAAGCCTGTTTGTGCTAGCGACGAGGTGCGTCATTGTATATTACTTTTTTCGAGAATGAACGCTGACTGACCTTGTTTAGCAACCAACCGGCTACGAGGTATGTCTCTTTCATTTAGGGCCAGTGTAACGATATTAACGATGTCTGCTTAGGGCTGCTGGGGCTGCTGCCAGAAAGTCGAGCCAGCTGCCCCTGTCAAGAAGGACATGTGTCTCTCCATGTGTCTGACGGAGAAGCCTGCTTGTGCCAGCGATGAAGTAAGCTACTCCGTATTTTCTTTCCGTGATCGCAATTGCTGACTGACTCCGTTCTAGCACCCAACTGGCTCTGAGGTACGTCTTCTTTACTTAGCGTAGGTGAGGGTAGTCATATTAACAGGGCATCGATTAGGGCTGCTGGGGCTGCTGCCAGAAAATCTGAACGGCAAACAACCAAGGACGACTGACCTAGGCGTCGTCACATCAAAAGTACTAATCTTCTGTCTGGATTTCTGTTCAAAAGCAAAAGCAAAAACTGTCTTCTCTCCCATTCCTGTCTCTTACTGTATATTGCAACGTCGACACTGCTGATGTACGTACTAATGATGTCATTCCTTTCATGTGTGGATGGGATTAATACGATTCAATTCGTCTGTCTTTACTCTGGATGTTGATCTTATGTTATACTCGTGGTGAGCTGACATCACTTGGTATTACCGACTCTGTCTGCACCACCATCCCATCTCAGAACTCCAAAACAACTCCAATCCCAGTGCGCCGTTTGCTCTACCCCAAAAAACAATGCAAGGCTTATGAATCAGCTCATAGTAGCCAATGTCTATTCGATGCCCATGTTCGCTCACCATGCAAGGCTGGCGCTTAGGGCGCGTTCACGCTGCGGTGGCTTGGCGCTTGCCATATGGATGAGTATCAGCCAGTAGAAGATAGCCCCGCCGTAGAACTCATTATAATAAGCAAGGCTGTGCAGTGAATTGACAGACATGTTACCGATAGGGTGCCCCGTAAGATACTTCTCAGAAAGGGCTTATCGCCAGCGCAGCTCCTGTTAGTTCCACCCCTTGCATTCATCCGTGTGGCTGCATACCATACACATACTGGCCGACCTAACCATCTACTTCAGTAAATAGTGAGAGAGAGAATGTTGAAACTGGGTGATCAAGAGCATATGATGCTGGTACAGATTACTTAGGACGCAGAAACTATACGGCTTATTGTGACGACGAGATACTATGAGGTGAAGGCATCAGTTACTCCCATGTGTAGTACTAGAACTGAAACACTCGTATAACAAGCAATTTATTCCCTGTTCTCGACAACGCTGAAATGAAAACCCCCACGGCCCATCACATCACTTAGTCAACGTCGAATCCCAAGATCGTGTTCGCAAGACGTGCAGCCGCTTGTTGCCCCGGGGAGCCGGAAATAGGAGCATCGAACTTCAAGCAACCCATAGCACGTTTGCCTCGATCGGATAAATCGTCCAGAGTGCCTCAGTGCTTGTGCTGGCTCTCGCCGATACCGCCAGGGAAATCAGGGGGGCCCTTTGGAGAAATTTATTCCGCTGGTGTCTCAGGTAGTAACTATTGACCTCGCACAGTGGGGCAGCTGGGATATACAACACGCTAGAGTCACCGGGAAACCCTGTCGTGGAAGGGTTTGCAGATACACAATCGCGAATACGTTGCTTCCATGCAAGAGCCTCCCCAGGGGACACGATTCCCCGAACAATGATCGTACCCCGTTCCTTCAGAGCTTGCTTGGCATGGTCCGGAAGATTGCCATTGTTGGATTTGATCGCGGAGAACTCGATTTCTGGGATCATATGAGAATCCCACTGCGCTAGTTTGTCGACTGCTACTCGTTCTAACAGCCGGTGCCATCCATCCAAGATGGCATCCCCGTTTCCTCGCGAGATATCTTGTTTCAGGCGTAGAAGTCGTGCGGGAAGGTCAATGGACTGGTTGGATAGAGAGGCGAAAGCCGAGGCAATGGAGCCTTCTGCTCTATTTGAAGGTTGTTCAGTCAAGTCAGTCATGTTTGCCATGATTTGGCATCGATGCTGAGTGCTGGAAGGTTGCACGACCTTGGATAATGAATAGAGGCTGGTGAAGGCCCGAACGGGGGTTTTGACAAAGGTCATGGTGGCCAGTTAAACGAAAGCAGGAATATTCACACAAAGGTGGTCTCCCCGGAAATTACCAGGCACTAGACGGTTATATTTCATGTAGTAAGCCTCCAGGAAATTCCTCATCGTAAGATTGCATGGAAATTTTTCATGATTGACTGGAAACGACTGGTTTACAGAATATAGAAAAGCTCTCTAACCACATCCACCACTAGATTTTATACGGGCCAAGATTACATCAGGAGGAATGCTGGACCTTGTGAATGCAAACGCTATATAAATTACGTATAGAGGTGTATAAATATTAAAATAATGAATCTGGCACTGGGAGCCATTGGCGCTTGTCATGGATATTGAAGGGATTGAATGCGGAAACTCCAAGGTCTCCGCTCACAGAACTTTGGTTGGCAACATTAATGAGTGGGGCGCACCAACTTCGGAACTAACTAGTATCAATTACGGGACCAAACTATCAACAAGTGGTCCCATAGCTCAGTCGGTTAGAGCGCTGTGCTAATAACGCAGATGTCGAGAGTTCGAGCCTCTCTGGGATCATCTTCTTTTTTACTTCTTTTACCTCTATTTGCATACATTTTTGCGCGCATCGTTTTGTATCTTTCTGGCAAATGTAGCCAAAACTAATCCTCCCTTGGCCTAAAAGCACGGCATAATCTGTCCTCGACGTGGGAGAACAGAATATATATCTCCCGGAAGACCGTGGCAGTTGCCAGTATTCCCAAAATATGTACAAGTCTCGGTATGGCTTGCACTGTACCTGGTTGCTACCACTATATATATATATTCTCTTTGATCACGAAAATGATCATGGAAACGCGACAGTGGAGTGGTCACCTGCTAACACATTCCCAGTAACATTCTATCTTCATTTTAGCTTATTTAAGCATATGCCATATATGTCCCAGCCCCAGTAATCGTTCCAGAACCGCAGTCAACTGTCTAGGAACACGATACTGCATCTAATCCCGTAGCCGAACCTCGGCACTGACTTGAACGGGATCAAGCAATTCGGCTTGCCGAAGTACAAGCCGAGTCGACGGTAGTGGACCAAAGCGGGCTGCAGGATGACCCAAGTGGAGCGACCACCCGATGTATACAGCTTTCTAAGCCAATAGTGTTGCAATTCACCAGACTATTCTTTTAGCATCTGATCTGTAGATGTTATCATCTCTCAGATTTTGATCTCATGGTGTCAGCAACGGTGTTGTGTATATAAACAGTTCATTTTCGATCTATGTCCACCTTGCTTACTTTTTTTCACTACACAGTATGAATAATAGTACAACTGTTTCCACACAAGCCCCTTTGAATGACCTCCGAAGACTATATCCATGAAACCCCTCGGCCCCAGGGAATTCCTTATTGGCGTCTACTCACCGACCAAGGCGTTGTCACGCCCGAAATAACCGACCACCCCTATAGGGGCTCCGGCACAGATGATGACCCTTACATTGTGGAATGGATCCCTAATGATCCCCGTAACCCGATGTTGCTTAACAAGTCCCTGAAATGGGCTTACACTATCACTGTTGCTTTCGCCACATTCGGCGTCTCGCTTTCCTCCTCCGCGTATGCAGGAAGCATCCAGGAAATCATCAAAGATTTCGGTATCAGCGAGGAAGTAGCGACACTGGGCGTGTCACTGTTCGTCCTAGGCTTTGCAGTTGGCCCATTAGTATGGGCGCCCCTGAGTGAGCTGATCGGTCGCCAGATCGTTTTTCTCATCTCATATGGCGCTCTCGCATTCTTCTGCGCTGGCGCCGCCGGTGCACAAAATAGCTGGACGTTGATCATTCTGCGCTTCTTCGCTGGCTCGTTCGGATCCTCGCCATTAACAAACGCCGGAGGCGTCATCGCCGATATCTTCCCGGCAGAAGAACGAGGTCTAGCAACAAGCCTATTCGCCGGCGCACCGTTCCTAGGTATGTACCTACACCACCGCACACCGTTGTCAACTCCAGCTAACAAAAAAAACCAAAGGTCCAACCCTAGGCCCCGTAATCGGCGGCTTCCTCGGCGAAAACGCCGGCTGGCGCTGGGTACAAGGCTTCCTCGCAACCTTCACCGGCCTGATCTGGATCGTGGAATCGCTCCTCGTCCCCGAAACCTACGCTCCGCTACTTCTCCGCAAGCGCGCTGCCCGCCTCACAGCGCTCACCGGCAAAGTCCACCGGAGCAAACTCGAGCTTGAACGCGGCAAAGTAACCATGACGAGCGCCTTTGGCACCGCCCTCCTCCGCCCCTGGATCCTCCTCTTCGCCGAGCCCATCGTCCTCCTCCTCTCAACCTACATGGCCATCATCTACGGCACCCTGTACATGCTCTTCGACGCCTTCCCCATCGTCTTCCAACAGCTCCGCGGCTGGTCCGAGGGCGTCGGCTCGCTCCCCTTCCTCGGCGTCATGATCGGCATGATGCTCGCCGTCGCCCTAAACATGCACGACAACAACCGCTACGTCGCAATCCACAAAGCCCACCACGGCTTCGCGCCCCCTGAAGCCCGCCTCCCCCCGACCATGCTCGGCAGCCTCGCCATCCCCATCGGCCTCTTCTGGTTCGCCTGGACGAACGCACCCCCCGTCCACTGGATCGTCAGCATCATCGCCGCCGCCCCCTTCGGCTTCGGCATGGTTCTCGTCTTCCTCAACATCATGTCCTACCTCATCGACGCCTACACCATCTACGCTGCCAGCGTGCTCGCCGCAAACTCCATCATCAGATCCTGTTTCGGCGCTGGCTTCCCCCTCTTCACCTCCTACATGTATCGCAATCTGGGCGTCCATTGGGCGTCCTGTATCCCGGCCTTCTTGGCCCTGGCTTGTGTGCCTTTTCCGTTTGTTTTCTATAAGTATGGTGCGGTTATACGCAGGAAGTGTAAATACGCTGCCGAGGCGGATGACTTTGTGAGGCGGTTGGCGGAGAAGACAGTCTCTCCGGAGGAGGAGAAGGTTGTTGATGAGGAGGTTCGGGAGGGGAGTGCGGATGAGGGACAGGACTTGGAGAGGGTGGAGTCTGCGGGTAGGAGCTCGCTGTCGACTGTGCATGAGGGGACATCGGGTTATGAGGCTAATCCGTACGACATCGATCGTGTTAATACGAGGAATTCGGCCATTTCGAGACGGTCCAGGTCCAGGTCTGCTAAGGGGAGGAAGAAGGGGTTTTTGGGGTTTTGATGCGGGGTTGAGAGGTTGGTTTTCTATGTAATGTCTAGATATAGGTAACTGTTTATTAAGATTGAGGGTTTATTGTCGGTAGAGGCGCTTTTGTGTAGAGTTATGGTGGAGTAGCCCTCGCTGTGATATTGGTCTTGTGTGATTATCTATGTACAAGCTCGGTGGAATGTTGCTTGGAAGGAAGAGATTGTAGATTTGTCTCGGTTGGCCTCAGTTTGTGTATGTACGCTCAACCGGGGTTTGATATTCAAAATGTATAGATAAACGAGCCAGGTGCTCAGGAAGCATAAAACGAAGAATGAAAGTCAGGAAGATTAACTAACTTCACTTAGAAGCCATCGGATTCTCAAATCTCGTCACTCGATATGGAAGGTGAGTGGAAAGTAGTAATGACACAAGCACACTAGTATACAGGGACCTTGAAGGCAGGGAACTCGTAGGTCCAGCTGTCAATGGACTTCTCGTCGTTGACACAGTCGAAGGTAGAGTTGCCGCGCCAGAGAGGGCGCTTGGGCCACTGGCAAAGCATTTGGGTCTCGCCAGCGTAGGTACCCGAAGAAACGGTGGCATTGAGACGGGATGGCTTGTTGCCGTGCTCGACCCAGTTGATCATGATCTCCATGTTGTTCTCAGGGTAAGGTCCGGGCTGGAGCGAGTTGGTTCCGCAGTGGGCGGCACCGGGGATCAGGTAGAACTGGTACCAGTCCTCGAGGGCCTGCAGGGCCTCCTCTTCCGTCTTGTCGCCGTACATGACGGACCTAACCGCCTGCCAGTAGTGGACTGAGGAGGCAGCGGGAATACTGGGGTCGGATTCACCGTGGTAGTGCAGCAGCTTTCCGCCGGACGATTGGAAGGGAGTCAGATCAGGGAGGGTGGTCTGAAGGCTGTCCATGTAGCGCACCATACCGGTGTTCATCCAGTCCACCAAGGTGTCATAAGTAACGTTGTTCAGATCCGACAGGTTGTCGAGGTCCAGTAGCTGAACGAACTTGGTGACGTACTCACCACCGGTCGACGGGATGTTGAGCTCCCACTTGCCAGTATCAGAGTTGTACTCGGTCTCAGCATCGCTCAGCTCGGAGGCGATCTGCCAGGAGAGGTACGCACGCTCGCCCTTGCTGTTGTGGAGGCCATCGTAGATGGCCTGGGCGACCGCTACACCGTGTGCGGTAACCGTGCCGTTCTGGGCGGGCTGGTAGCTGGTGGTGCTGCCCTCGGCCTGGCGCTTGACATTGCTGCGCTTGCCATTGCTGAAGCCGAAACCAAGAGAGGTGCTCGTCTCCGCATCACAGTGATACGGTTCGCCGATGATGGAGGTTAAGTTGAAGTGGAGCTTGCAAAGATCTGTCCGGGACACGACACCGTCGGTTCTTCCATCAAGCGGGTCGCAAGCAGCAATGGTTGCGTTCACGATCTTCTTCAGCTCACACGGAGGCGGGTAGTAGTCCAGGGTCTGTTCCACTTCGGAGGAGAACACATGGTGAACCTGTTGCTGAGCGAAACGGAAGGCCGGGGCACCAGTAATCACACCGTCGTACTCCTCACCCCAACGCTGAACTTGACTCATGCCCTCACGTCCTCCATCGGAGCAACCCTCGTAGTAGGTGTAGAGCTTGCTGTCGCCGTAGAAGCCCTTAGTGATGTACTTTCCGATTTGGGTCATCTCTCCCAGCGCCTGGTATGCGAACATGTACGTGGCGTCCCAGTTGATACTTCCGTTTCCATAGAGGACTACCTCGTCGTAACTGTTCTCGAAGGCGTCGTATCCAGCATCGGTGGCACCTCCAACAGCGCCATAGGCGAGACCTCCGGTTGCATCGCTGGATAGAGAGAAGCCTCCTCCACCAGCAACGTAGAAGCGGTTCTCATAGTCGGAAGGTTTGGGGAATGCATACTTGATGACCACCTTGTCGCCCTTGCCGGTATGCGAGTAGGCGACAGTCACATTGCAGTAGTCATAGGTCGTGGTGCTACCCATGCCGGCGGACTGGTTGTAGAGAGGACTGGCCGTGACGGCAGACGGGATCATGCTGATGCCGAGCAGAGTTCCGTTGGCAGGCAAGGCGGCCTTCACGTTGGATACGGTGCACACATCGGTGAAAGAAGCTGCGTTCGCTCCTGCTGCCAAAGCAGCAACGGCCATGCGCGAATGTTGGCGCATCTTTCAAACTAAAAGAACGGCAGAGGTCAACAAGTGTTCAAAGGATGCGAAAAGAGAGAACGAATGATGAGTTCGTATCTAGGAGTATCCATAGGGAAAGTATCGTCCTATTTATTGCAAGGCCGGGTGACTGAGGTCACTGTCTTGGACATCATAAGGTTCGGGATTCGTATCAAGCTTGTGGGACAAGCGGCAGATCAACGCTTTGCCATCCTTAAATCTATTCAGGCAGTCGTCACCAGGTTGCGTGGCAAGATGCCAAGACAAATGCTCTTCCTCGAGGCTCGAGTCTGTCGTGAATTCCCTGTTATCTGATGTTGCGGATCGGCTGAACTCCGGCCTTATCTGATCTCTCCGTCCAGCCCTTATCTCTTGAGTCTGCAAAGCTACTATGTACCCATGATGGAGTCACCATGTCAGCAACATTCAAGGGAGATAAAATGACTGAGATTTGTCTCTATCTTGGCATTCGTCTTGTCTGACGCGGTCTCTTTGAGTGTTTGGCACGCTTTTCTGTTCTATTGAATCCGCTAAGAGAGAACGGGTAATTATCGCCGAGCCCTCGGCGTTAACGATCAAGAGATAAGATGCTGAAGAATTGGGTCTCCAATCACTGCCAGTACCAATTGTTGATCAGGGGCAAACAGGATTAAACGTTACCAAAGGTATTGCGTTTAATTTTAATTTTTATTTTTATCTCCGAGAATCAGGTCTTGTCGTCCTCACATCTAGCATCTGATATATACAAAAAGACCTATTTCCAAGGAGGAAAACAAACGGTGAACTGCGCCCAAGTACATTTACAGAAGACAGCAAACCGATTCTGGACTGGTATCAAAGGACATTCTACATTTAAAAAACGAACGATAGAGACACTCCAAGAGTACCAAACACTATGTTCTGAATTGCGGAAGAGTATATACCCGGCTTCCCCTGACTAGACCTCAAGGTAGTGGAGGCTGAGCCAATTTACAAGGCATACTAATGTAATGGTTCCTTAGATGGGAATGGGGAGTTTCCACAAAGGCAAAATCTTTGTTGTTGCCTGCAGTCATTTAATTGAAACGGTTATTGTCATAATTATATCGTCATCATGGTCATATGCTACTCTAGACATCGAGTCTAGACTGTACAGATTCGTTTCTAAAAATCAGCCGGCTCAGGTAGCTTCGCCGGCGTCTCACGGAACGTGTTGGTGATCAGCCCTCGGAAGCTGGGAGACCAGTCGACGCGAGGAGTGAGGATGTCCAGGTTCCAGAGCTCAGCCACATACTTGAGGATAGAGGTGTGGGTGAATTCGTTAGGCTGGTCAGTCGGGCTATTTTGAACCACGCCCTTACCCACCCACGGAGACATCAGAACGGTAGGGACTCGGATACCCAAACGGTCGAAATGGAAGGTGGCCTCTTGGCCGTCCTTGGCCGTTTCGGTGTACGTCAGGTTATCGCCAGCCGGCACGTTCTCAGGGGGGGATACATGGTCGGCAAAACCACCGTGCTCGTCAAAAGTCAGGATGAACAGCGTCTCATTCCACTGCGGGGAAGAGCGCAACGCCTCGTAGATGCTCTTAATGAAGCCCTCGCCCATATTGATCGGAGAGGGTGGGTGGAAGGACATGTACGAGCAACATTCTGGGTTGATCCAGGTAAACTGAGGCAGCGTACCGGCTTTAGCATCATTGAAGAACTGGTCAATAGGCTTCACGTTAGTGGCGCCCTTGCCACTCTTGGCAGTCCACTGGTAGAACAAAGAATCTGGAAGGAAACCAGTGGTGTTGGAGTAGTTGATCCAGCTAATGCCAGCGGCCGAGAGCTGTTCAAAGATAGACACCTGAGGCAAGTTGGAGATATCAAAGTCATGGTCATTTTGACCGTGACCGTGCGAGGTGCCCGAAGTCAGATACGCACGGTTGGGGTTGGTCGGTCCTGGAACCGATGCGAACCAGCGGTCAAAGAGCACAAAGTTCTCGGCCATGGCATTGAAAACTGGCACGTGGTCTGGTGTGTAGTAGTTAATGACCTCTGCAGCGCGACTTAAATCGGAGCCGAGCCCGTAAGAGACAATCTGCTCCGTGACGAAACCCTGCATGCCAGGCATATCATTCTTCGCGTTGGGGTGGTAGGTGCTATACACCTGCTGGTTACCACCCGTAATGCTGTGGTCCGGGTCATCGGGAGCCACATTCTTCGCGATCGGTTTGGCGCAAACCTTCTCTGAGAATGGATCGGAAGCATTTGACGGGTTGCAGTACTCGCGGTTGACCAACCCATCGATCTTGGAGTTATATGTCAAGCCACCGGCAAACACATCAAAACTCAGGTTCTCCTCGACCAATACCACCTATATTGTTACTTAGTACTGAAGGTCGCGAAGGGTAACCATTCAGTATTCGACAACGAATGAAACATACCACGTTCTTAATCGGAGTGTCCTGAATAGGGTTTACCGGCTTGCCATATGAAGGGCTGGAGGGGCGGGCATGGGGAAGGCCGTTGATACCCAGGCCCAGGGAGAAGAACGCGAGCAACGAAATGATGCTCATGATTGACAGCAGCAGCGTGATGAGAGTCGTGCGCACCCAGGGACGACGTGGTCTTTCTGGTGACCAGGTCGCCGCCTTTATATGAGCAACTTCATCCTCCTGTATGACCCGATCAGGTCTGAGGATCGGCTGCAATTCGGGCTTTGAAGGGCCACGTGGGGCCGAAGGTGGTTGCCATTGCATGATGGAATGCAGCGGTGCGATCAGTTAGCTTCCTTGCAGCAGTAGACGAGGGTTGAAATGTGAGTTTGTATCACAATAGTCGGGAGTCTCCTTCACAGTAGTCTGTTGTTAGTTCGACCGCATCAGCCGTGGGGTCGACAATCGATAAGGACCCTCTCGCAGGTGGGGCGGCCTTAGGCTCCATTGGCGCTCGGCATGCGGTCTCATGGGAGGACGAGGGCGGTGGATTGGCTGGAGAAACAATCGGCATTGCGGCAGCCCCATACCGCAAGGGGCTTAACGCTTCCCCTCTCATTCGGTCTAGAGTCAACAGCCTGACAAGCCCTAAAACCGCCAGCACTCCAATGATCGATTTCTCTCAGGCATGTGCCATGCAAGGCATCAGGTTCCCGTGTCGATCCCCTGAAAACAATCAAACTTTCCAACTTTTTGAGTCTGTGACTGGAATGAATGACCTTGCTTGGGGACAGTCGGATTTCCTCGCGCCCTATTGGGATCCTGAATATCCTCCGATGGGTCTGTATCCGTGCGCCATTTTTGCAGACGATATGTGATGAACGAGGAACGTTGCTTTGGTGCTGTACCCCTGGGGCCTTTTTTTTTTTTTTTTTTTTTTTTTTTTTTTTTTTTTTTTTTTTTTTTTTTTTCTTGACTCGGCTGCTTACATTCACTCTCCCGTCTCTAGGAAAGTTACTGGCCACTGACGGAAACTTTATCATTTGACCTCCTCAGGTGTTGACATTCTCCCAATACTGGTGGAGCTTAGCCGTCGGACCCAAGCACTGAAACCGCATATGCCATTCAGTTCCAGAAGATGAGCGGTGAGTGATCCGTCATTTCAAAGTATATTCCCTTCAATATAGCCATGGATGCATGCCATACACACTTCCCCCTCTCGAAATGGCCCGAAATGGAACTGAAGGGCTCGCAGGCCCTCATACCGTCATGCGAGCTGGGGCCTCTCCATCATGCGCGCAGATTCCAGAAATGACCCGAGATCAGACAACCGTTGGAGTGATACTTCACTTTGCTAGTAACTTCAACTAAAATAGTTTGCATTTCACCCAGCACCAGTGACCAATTCTTGAATCAGTCTGGAGGGATGGTCTGGCATCTCATCGACGAGGTGCCCAAGTGTTACCCATCACGTAACAGATCCGAGATGGGATCCATGTCCATCCGGACCAGATCGGGAATCGTAGTGCTGGGAAAGCCCTGCAGATGATGAGCCCTTGTGGAGATCATTTAACACGGCAGCTCCTGTCGGCCTGAGACATACAGGAATATGGCGACACGTATGGCATGGATACCGCTAATTGCCTTGCTGAACACCGAACACCGAATCACTCCCGCCACGCAGATCTGGAAAGTAGAATATTTACATTTTAATGCCCTTCTAAGTCAGGTCGAGTATAAATCCAGAGAACCTGCCTTCCTGGTCCAACAAATGCATACATACATCAACAGCTGCCCGAGGGGTATATGATAAAAACTACATAAAGACGCCATGCAACGAAGTTTGGTACAAAATGAGCGGGAGAAAGGGAGGGGCTACCATGCTGTAGCAACTGGATGAAGCCTGCGGATGAAGATCTTGCGGCGTTCAGGCAACGGGGGATCAACACTCCTCGCACAAAGTCTAGAGTCAAGCCGCATTGACCGTCCGCTGGAGGTTGAAAAGCGAAGCGATCTATGTCAATCGCAAACCTAATTATCACTTCAGTTGATCCGGTCCTTTTGCTCTAGTTTCCCCACCAGTCGCTTCACTCCGGCCCATTCCTCGGCTGGCACATCTTCGGGAGTGCCACTAAGGCCCTTTCCTACCTCAAAGACGGTGACAACCCCATCTAACCCACCTGTGGCAATTCGCCTGCCCTCGCGCTCCTCCCAGGCCACCTTGTTGAGACTACTCGTCAAGATGCCACCACGACCCTTAGACGGGGTGGTCCGCACGACGGGGACTTCCGTATCCGTGTAGAGGTCCCAAACTTCGAGGTTTCCAGCACCGTCGACGAGGGAGAAAACTCCAGGGCGGTGGGGAGACCACCGAGCATCATAGACAACATCTTCGCGGTTGATGTCGAGAATCGGAGATACAACCTGTGTCGTGGAGATGGCCGAGGTGGCCGGCGCGGTGGTTGCTGGTGGCCGAACACGCCATAGCTTCACGCTCCAATCCAAACTAGAACTCAGCATTAGATCCCCCAGGTCAACAGGGCCCCGTGCCGGGTGGAAGGCTGTAGACATGATAGGGGCTGCATGGCCGCGGTACGCGAGACGGTGATCAGTTCCGGCCTTAGCACCGGCTCGGTCGTAGCGATGGCAGGGGTAAATCCCGCCTTCTTCTGTGCCAACGATGAAAAATGTCGGATCGGATTGTGGGAATGACATGGTCGTGGGAGCGAGATCTTCGGTTTTAGAGGGCGGGGGAGTAGAAAGTTCGAGATATTCTTGAGGTTGAGACAGCATATCAACAGTCCAGCCACAAACCACGCCATCCGTAGACGCAGTAAGTATATTATGGGCATTCTGTGTGCCGATGATTGAAATGCTATAAACTGGATGAGTGTGCCCAGAACCAGTCAGAGGCGTCTTCTGTACCGGTGCACCACCACCTGCGCGCGATGACCGAGTATCCCAAAGCAGAACCTGCCCGGAATACGAACCGCCAACGATAAGATTAGGGTGGAATGGAGAGAACTTGGCCGCCAAGATATCGGATGTAGAATGGAACACATACTCGGGGCGGGATTGCAGGTGTTGGTTCCAAATCTGAACCAGACCGTCCGGTTCATGAGGTGCGGATGGGTTTTTGGTGTATGCAGCTAAAACAAGCTCTGGGAACTATAGGTGGCTAGTCAGCGATGCATAACAAGGGAAAACTAATATCGCGGGTGACAGACCTTTGGAGAAAAGCTCACGTCGCTGATCATGCGCTTCTTGCTCCATCGTTCGTCCCAAAACTGGCAAACCTCTCTGATGCCTCTCCTTTTCTTTCCATGTTCGTCATCCTCCTCCACATCGCCATCAAGTCCACCAAGTTCATAGTCCGCTAGTACGTCATATTCCTCATCAAGAGCACGCTCAATAACCTTTGCGGAACGTTCAACGAAGTCCAGGAAATCCTCGGAAGAAGTCACTGCCTTCAGTTCATCATCATCCAGTGTGCGCAATGGATACCGTAGTTTTGAAGATTCATCCTCGGCGTCATGTTCTGCCTTCTGCTGGGTAGCTAGCAGCTCCTCCTCGATTTCTGCGCGAAGCTTCTTCCGGATCTCTTCGTCGCGCTCGCGCTCCTTCCTGCTTAAGCGTTTACCTGTGCCTGTAGGATCCTGCCCGTCTTCCTCTTCAGATTCGACCGATGAATTATCTTGTGGCTGTTTCGAGTCATCTGTCTGGACTCCTTTACTGTATGTAACGATTTCGGGTTTTGGTTCAGGGGGTGGTGCTGTAGGATATGGCTCTGCACCGACGGTTTGGACGGCGATCGAATGCAAAACTGGCCGCGCAGCAGGAATGAATGCTTCGGCATGGTCTCCGCTTACTTGGCTAGCGCTAATCACTGAATTCGGTCTGCTCCCTTTGCGTGAGGGGCCATCTGCGTGGCTGATGGATGCCGACCCAGGGCGGTCCACAAGACGTGAGATCAGGTCATCGAGCTCCGCTCTGCTATCAGCACGGCTAGGAACTGGGGACACAACCTATAATGGGTGGGGAGAGTTAAAAAAGACATGACTCTCCTGTAGAATATTGGTTGTGTTGAAGAATGTCCCCTACCTCGGAAGCATCACCGCTGTTGGCCCGACTTTGCGAGAACTCCTGCTGGCGCAACTCTCTTTGTCGTTTTAGTTCGGCAAGTTTCGCTCTCTTGGCGAGAATCTCTGCCTTTCGCTGTTGCATAGCTGATGACATGGTGAATTGAGGCAGCCGATGGGCTGACGTACCATCCAAACCAGACCAGTTCGGTACTTTCAAGTTTATGATTATTTACTCCCGTCTCAAGTTATGTTATGCGCGTTAGGTGGACTTCCCCGTCCCGCGCCCAGAGTTCGGGTCGGCGGATGACATAAGCACAGGCCCCCGACGGTCCGGAAAAACTCGCGACAGGAACTTCGTCTTGAACAAGCTTCTGAGTATCCTGTCCGATTGCCAGCCATTGCCAATTGATACCCTCCAAACGGTCGCTCGGAATCCGGCCTTGTTACCCTGCGTTTATTTGTCCTTTTTGAATTTCGCTCCGGAGACCAAGATCTTAAAGATGGCTACCGCACAAGGTGTCAACGTAAGTGTCCGCAAGGGCCCCGTTCTGATAATGGACCCTGGGCAACTGACAGCATCATTCCCGCATTACAGGTCCTTCGCTACTCGGCTCTCGTAGCCGGTCTCTTCTACGGTGCCTACCACCAATCCTCGATCACTGCCAACGCGAAGCGTGCCGAAGCCGACCGTGAATACGCCCGCCAGGAGCGCCTGATCCAGCAGGCCAAGGCCGAATGGAAGAGGAAGACGGCACCCAAGGACACACAAAACAGCGGAAGTATGTTGCCAGCTTTTTGAGCCCCGAATGAGATGCGACGCCTTCGATTTATTCCACGAAGGCAATGTCATACTTGATCCGACACTAACGGTTGCCTGCAGTCATCACGGATCCCGAGGACAGCCGGTTCGACCTTGAGGCGTACCTGAAGATGAAGGCCGGGGAGAACTAGAGGAATTGGAAGGTACAAAGCGAAAGGACGAGTGACAACTGTTCTGGTACAACGGTCGTACCCCCTAGGGTATAAGAAAGGTTGTTTCGGGTAACCCCCGATTATGTATTATTGTTTGGTCTAATTTCCCAGAGTCGTGTCATTGCGAGCGAAAGGAATGATTTTTCTTTTACGTTACTAGAGATCCTCTCCGAGTCATTGTACATACCCTGGGCTGTCATGCGTCTGTACACTACAGTTGGGCCAGAAGAGCAAGAGATTCTGTTCGCTTTGGTGTCATTGCTGATCCCTTGTCCTGTGTGCGCCCTTGGGTGGGGTGATACTCTATCATTGCTCAACAGACGTTCCCGCCATTAAACGGACCTGGTGGTCTATTGTTGCGTAGCCATCTCAGCTCCCCTTTGTTCAACCAGTCGGGTCTTCTCGGTTTCTAAGCGATGTCGTGTCCGTGTCATCCACCTTTAACCCCCATGCTTCCCAACCAATGCCATGATTTGACTCATTTCATCGTATAACCGAGTGTCCTTTTCTGGTGCCATAGGGATAGGCTTAGGGTGTAATAGTCTTGTGCTTTCATCCCATACCCAACCAACTGCAGTGAATTTCTGTATTACTGCGGGGTCGCCCTGCTCTGCTGCTGCAGTATCGAGACCGAGATAATTTGCAGCTGTTGCAGGCCGTATCGCTTCATAGGCATGGCTGACTTCTTTCAATGTTTTCTCCTGGAAATATGCTGGGAAAATAGTTAGAGCAAGTCACAGGGACAGAGACAAAGTCGACGTGTTTCTCATACTCTCGTAGCTTTCTACCGCCGGACGCAGAAGCTCTGGCCAGGGTAGCTCTCTTAAGATTTTGTAGATCGACTCATATTTCCTCTGCCAAACAGCCCGTAATAGAGTCAGGCAATTCTGGAGCGACGGATCATTTTGCGACAGCCCTTGTGGCATTCGTTGAGTCATCGCGCGAGCTTCGTATCTGTTTAATGTCAGGTTATTACCATTGTTTGACTGACCAGGGGCCTTCTCCGCAGCCTTGGGCAGGGTAGAACTCACATTTGATCTGTCAGAAGATGCGCAAAGAAAAATGTCGAGTAGAATAGGCTGAGGAGCTCCGATACATCGCTATCAGTTGTTGACATTAAGCAAGCCTCGCCTTCGTACTCCACCAAAGTATTGTAGAGCTCTATTGGTGAACGACTAGATTTGAGCACTGTGGAAAGTTGTTCCTTGGAGAGTGGAGGTAAATCCATCTTGATTAGATAAGGTGTCAATGAAAGTGTGCTAATCACAGAGACGGCAAGACGAGAGAAGGACGTAGGCAAAGACCAAGGGCAGCACGCTGAAGCTAATCTCAGCAGTATTGATAGTGACGGTTGATTGATATCAAAGGCGGTGCGGTGTGGGGGCGCGGAGAGTTCAATGTGACGGTATTGTATGTATGTAAAGTATAAACGTGCCTGATGCCAAGCCTCGGAAGTGACCACCTTGCGAAGCTGTCCCCAGTCAATCAACGAAACATCCAACTACTCCTCTCTTCAGCTCCAGGGCAGGACGAGGGCCAACTCTCTTTTGCTTTCCCCATTGATTTTTCTTTTTACGTTTTTCTCTGGCCGTTATGGCCGAAACACCTGTTGATGCCTTGTTGAAAGGCAACACCGGCAGGAATACGCGCGGCTTGCTGCGCATCATCATTCTAGTTACTATCGCCGCCGCTGCAGTGTCGAGTCGACTGTTCAGTGTGATTCGTATGTTGTTCGACAGATAATCTACTTGTAGTTACTCATTGGTTCAATTGGTACTGACTTGTTATGCGCTAGGTTTTGAGAGCATTATCCATGAATGTACGTTCAGCACCAATTATTCTATACTCCGACAAGTTGCCCACAGCCCCGGCCTTCGACCAATATACAATACTATTGTCTTTCTCTTCGTTAAGAGCTTCTATGTCCACTGACTTAATGCCCTACAGTCGATCCTTGGTTTAACTTTCGCGCAACAAAATATTTGGTACAACATGGCTTCGAAAGCTTCTGGGACTGGTTTGATGACCGTGAGTGATTATTCCACCGGCGACACCAGCTACATTCAACAGCCAGGCGGTGACGGTCACTTGCTTAAGGTACTAATTGGCGAATTCTATATAGGAACATGGCACCCTCTGGGACGTGTCACTGGTGGCACGTTATACCCAGGTCTCATGGTGACCAGCGGCGTGATTTACCACATCCTCCGGTTCCTGACCATTCCCGTCGACATCCGCAACATTTGTGTCTTGCTCGCACCGGCATTTTCTGGTCTCACAGCATTTGCAATGTATCTGCTGACTTGTGAGATGTCCATCTCGCCTTCCGCTGGTCTCCTTGCTGCTGCTTTCATGGGCATTACCCCGGGATATATCTCTCGATCGGTTGCGGGTAGCTATGATAACGAAGCCATTGCAATTTTCCTTCTTGTATTCACCTTCTTCTTGTGGATCAAGGCTGTCAAAAACGGTTCGATCATGTGGGGAGCGCTGACCGCTCTCTTCTACGGTTACATGGTGTCGGCTTGGGGTGGTTATGTCTTCATCACCAATCTGATTCCCTTGCATGTCTTTGTGCTTCTCTGTATGGGAAGATATAGCTCCCGTCTGTACATCAGCTACACCACCTGGTATGCGCTGGGAACTTTGGCAAGCATGCAGATTCCATTCGTCGGCTTCCTCCCCATTCGGAACAGTGACCATATGTCAGCCTTGGGTAAGCGTGCTCTCGAATGGTTAACGGGAGATATATTAACGACTATCTAGGTGTATTTGGTCTGATCCAGCTCGTGGCATTTGCTGACTTTGTCCGCGGCTTCATACCCGGTAAACAATTCCAAAGACTTCTTACTGCCATGGTCATCGTCGTATTTGGCGTTGCCTTTGCCGGACTTGTTCTTTTGACCGTATCCGGAGTAATCGCCCCGTGGAGCGGTCGCTTTTACTCCCTTTGGGATACTGGCTACGCCAAAATCCATATCCCCATCATTGCGTCAGTGTCGGAGCACCAGCCGACCGCTTGGCCAGCTTTCTTCTTTGACTTGAACCTCCTCATTTGGCTCTTCCCCGCCGGAGTCTACATGTGTTTCCGCGAACTCAAAGATGAGCACGTCTTCGTCATTATCTACGCAGTCTTGGCAAGCTACTTCGCCGGTGTCATGGTTCGTCTCATGCTTACACTGACCCCGATTGTCTGCGTGGCGGCTGCGCTGGCGTTGTCGACCATCATTGATACGTATGTGTTTGCATCTCGTGGGCCGAGCTCTCAAAGCAAGGCCCAAGACGAGGCGTCCACAGAAGGCCTTCGTTCCACAAGGAACCCGGTGGTTGGAGTTTCGTCTTATATCTCCAAGGCAGTTGTGACGTCCTCCGTCGTCATTTATCTGCTCCTGTTCGTTGCGCACTGCACTTGGGTCACATCCAATGCCTACTCTTCCCCTTCGGTTGTTCTGGCTAGTCGGATGCCGGACGGTAGCCAATTCATCATCGACGACTACCGTGAAGCCTACTACTGGCTTCGCCAGAACACCCCCGATAACGCCAAGATCATGTCCTGGTGGGATTATGGATACCAGATTGGTGGTATGGCGGATCGCCCCACTCTTGTCGACAACAACACCTGGAATAACACCCACATCGCCACGGTTGGAAAGGCGATGAGCTCTCGCGAGGAGGTCAGCTATCCTATCCTCCGCCAGCATGATGTTGATTATGTGTTGGTAGTGTTCGGCGGATTGTTGGGTTACTCTGGTGATGACATCAATAAGTTCCTCTGGATGGTTAGAATTGCCGAAGGCATCTGGCCCGATGAGGTTAAGGAGCGGGACTATTTCACCGCACGGGGTGAATACCGTGTGGATGATGAGGCTACTCCCACGATGCGCAACAGCTTGATGTAAGGACGCCCGAATTTTGCAAATGATACTTTTAAAGCATGTGCTAATGAGACCCGGCAGGTACAAAATGTCCTACTACAACTATAACGCCCTCTTCCAGCAGGGTCAGGCCATGGACCGCGTCCGAGGCTCCCGACTGCCCGCTGAAGGGCCACAACTTTCCACCCTCGAGGAAGCGTTTACCAGTGAGAACTGGATCATCCGTATCTACAAGGTCAAGGACCTCGACAACTTGGGCCGCGACCATAACAGCGCCACAGCCTTCGAGCGGGGCCACAAGCGGAAGCGCGCTACCAAGAGGAAAGGACCCCGTGTTCTGCGAACCGAGTGAAGGTGGAATCTGTGATTCCGCCCATCTTTGGTTTGTGGCCTCGTAAGGGACAGATGGATCCCTTCTCTCTGTTTAGCATGTTCCTCAATTCCATGTTTTTGTATTTGAACACCGTTTAAAGCGGCAATGTAGACGATTAGAAAATGCATGTGATTAAAACATAAGCCACCATGTTGAAATGGGCTTTGCGTCGTGCAATGTAATCAAACCCCCAGCCTCTGTAAATCTGGGGCTTCGATGGTACTGCATCTGCAATCAATAAGAGCGTGGTATCTTGAATGGTTTAACTGATACTATACAGATATAAATGCTAATAAAAACAGGAAAAACAACAGAATGAGATGAGAGGCCTTTTTTAACCCGGCACCCAACCGAGTTACTTCTTCACACCACCCCAACTGTACAGCGATGCCGCGGCGCTGGGTCCTGCACAACCCCAATTCACCATCACTTCACACTTCGTAGACTCCAAAAAGGAATCCTACATTTCCTACCTTCCTAACACGCTGAATCCCCCACCCCCCTTTCAAAGTCCACACGCAGGTAACGCCAGGCAATGGAAACACAATTCGCCACGTACTCCGGTACCCGATACATTATCCGATCAACGATCGAATCAAACTATCGAATCAAACTATCGTCCTAGACCGTCAGTGTACAATTCGAGCCCAGACCAACTCAGGATCTAGCATAACCAAGTCGAGGGCGGAATGTACACATCAACGGGTCCGACTGAACGGTCAATTTGCACTCATTGCTTCTGCTGAGGCTTCGCGGGTGTCTCGGGGACCTTCACATCAGAGAATTCATCCTGACCAACTGCGCGGATGGTGTAGGCGTCTTTCGTAGAATGAATTTGTTAGTACGTTATTCCCTGGATCTAGGATGGTTTCTGGTTTGTGATTCCGGGCGGATGATGAGATCGGAGTCGAACGTACAGACGCTGATAGTGAATGCGACGAGACCGAGACCGGTCAAGGCATTCTTGATGAGGTAGGGACGACGGGCGCGCAGGAGGGCAGCCCCAGCGCGGTAGTCCCTGCCGTAGTAGGTGGAGTTGAAGCTAGGATTCTAGGGTTAGTATGGGCTCACCCGTATTGAGGGTAATGAAGAGGGGAGTGTATTGTGTGCGTAGCGAGGAATACGTACATTCCGGAGGCCATCTTTTAATATCTTCTTGTGAGTGTCAAGTAGAAGGAGATGTTCGTATTATTCAAAGGAAATTGAGAAAGTCGTGAGGGGCTGTACAGCGAATAAGTGAGGACTGATTTGACACCGTCGGAAGATTATCGCTAGTCTTTCGATCAAAAGTCTTGGCGGGTTTGGGCCGGATTTAAGGTTGGTTGACGGAGTTAGGACTATACTTGGGTGCATATTGGATGGTTTACTCGACAACAGCAACATATCACTATGACTTGAGAAATTGCATCTCCTTCAGCTGAAATATTTAATTTTCTCAGCCTTAACATTTCCGCGCAATGATTACTCGCCGCTTATGATGTTTACATGCTGGTGGTACAGCCGAAACATACTCATGTTCTCATACATACAGCTCTGCTGCTCCTATTAAAAAAAAAGGTATAAAAATGATAGCCCCGAGCCACAGGCCGAGCGGGACCTCTCGCATATATGCTGAGACTGAACCCTAAACGAGAATCATACTGTACTCCGTATAAGGGTTAGTAGAAGGATTCAAAGGTAATTTCAAAGGCAGGAAGAACTGACCCACTAGACCACCTGGGCAATTATGAATTATTTTTTAAGAATTTTGAAAGTATCAGCCACCATACCCACAACATCAGCTTGGTACTGATCATCACGTGGAATGGTTTTTGCTTCTCTTTTTTCTGTTTTGATCCGCTAGTTGGTTGGCATATCGCGGCGCATGAGATAGCCAGAAGTATATCATCATACCCCCAAGGGCGGTGAGCAATGACCCGAGTGAAGGAAAAGCGAAAAGACGGGCAGAAAAGGGCCGGACGATACGGGCGGCATACAGCAGCGTGACGCTTTCTCAGTCTCTCGCTCCCTCGCTCTTGGTCATGATCAATCATTCTTTCTCCCTCCACCAGCAGCAGCCACTTTTCTCTACGCTAACGCTCTGGTGGTTCCCATACTCAATCGTTGTCATAATCGCTCGCTTAGGAATTGCTATTTTTTCCCTCCAGAACCTCGACATCAACCCACCTCTCTTCTATGCCGTTCATTCTCCCGCAGCGCTTTACAGTCGTATTGCCCGCTTCGTGAAGTCGACCTCCACCTCCCTCCTCTTCGTCGTCCTTCGCCCTCCCGCCACGAAGTACTCGTTTGCGCCGATCCTATAGTATATCACATCCTTGGCGACATACATACAACATTATCTGGTTATATTGGCGAGAACTTGTGGCCTTGAACCTCCTTCTGCAACTGCGGTCTTGGAGAATCGTGCTCGGTCGCGGCAGCCGGGGTTACCACAGGTTTCGCGATTGGCGCATTATTGAACGGTACGTTTTTTGCTGGCCTACAGCTCCATTGATGGCTTGATCTATACCCGATGCGATGCCATTATGGATTCTGGCACACTGTGAAAACTGAGTATCGCTGTTGCTCTGGCGCACTTCCCAGCGCTCAAAGCCGGGAACGAATGATTGCCCGTGAGTCTGGGGTGTGTGATCAAATCTCCGCACCGCCTTCAGACACTCTGCCCTCACAACATCCTTTTTTTTTTTCATTCTCCTTCGTTGATTTGGTCATTCGGATTGATGTAGTGTGAACGGTTTCCTTGACATATCTATAATGTATTTTCCGAGTCTCTCTAACATTTTCTCTTCGATCCATTTAGCTCTTGGTCCGACTGCACTCTCTTGACCGCTGGCTTCCTCTACCCACAAGCATACTGAAATCAACTTCCGTGGACCTCTCATTTTACCTGCCTCTTTTCACCCTCTGAAGCCACCGAAGTCTGTGCACCACCTTCCATAACTAATGGAGGTGGCCGAAAGCAGGGAAACTACCTCGGTCGGTCCGTCCGCCGGGGCAGAATCCACCGTCACCAATGGCGAACACCACCTTCTCATTGCCGAGGCGCTCATAGATGATGATGACGATGGACGATCTAGTAGTCTAAGTGAAATAGACGATGTCTCCGAGAATCTGGCGTTCGACCTTGAGTCTCCTAAACCTGAGAAGGCCATGACGGAGAACGATTCAGAGGCAGAAACCGAGCGCATTGAAGATTCTCCGAATAATATTCGTTTGAGAAGAGACATTGTTGTGAGCGCAACTAATCATGGTCCGAGCCCCAGCAAGCTAGCTCAGTCAACGACATACGAAGAAGTCGAAGACGAGGAGCATGTGCCAGACGATTCGCCCAGCAAGCCCCGCTCAAAAAATAACCAGATCCCTGACCTTGGTGAAGAGACGCCAGAGCTTGACGACTCAGCACTTTCAGAAGGCATCGGAAAGAAACGTAAACGGCACGGCTCTGCTGATGAGCTGGGCACGGAACTTGACGAAGAGGACGAGCCTCCTCAGAAACGCCGCGGCTCACTCCGAAGCGAACTGAGCGATCCTCCCGCTGAGGATATTGTGCTGACGCCTGAGCCCATTGAGGAGGAACCCATTGAGGAACCTTCCAAGCCCAATGAGGAAGATACCCCAGTCGACGATATTCCCGAGTCCGACTTGCCAGCGGCTCCTGCTAAGGGAAGAAGGAGTAGGAAAGGCAAGCGAAAGGGGCGGAAAGCGAGAGATGTCGATGACGATGCCGACATGGCTCTCGAAACTGGCGCGGAAGGCGGTGGGGATGATATACTTGGGGATGAGGAGGCTGCCGAACGCGAGGAAGCAGATGATGGTGAGGCAGCCGCCAAACTTGAAGAAGAATGTAAGTCACTATGTCCTCCCCAACCATGTCACTTTCCCTTCGTGCTAATGTTCGAGTGTAGCAGCAAAACGGGTATCTGCGATGGAATCGCTGGCAGTTTTAGAGCGGGAGTTTGCCGCCTTGCGAGACAAGTAAGGATCCCTGCATCTCTTGGACAGACATGCATTGGTTACTGACTAAGCCAATAGGATCTATGATGAACGAGTCTCTAAACTTAACCGCGAACTCGAAATGCTCAACGGGCCGAACCCCACACATCCCGAGTTTCTGCGGCAGTTGGAGTGTATACAGCGATATCGGGACGCCAAGATCAAATACGAACATACGCTGTATCAGTACCGAATCAAGGCCTTATTGAACAAGAGCCTGGCCGAGCGTGCACAAGCGCATAGTACTTACTTCCAGCGGGTCCGGGACGTTCGTGAAAAACACTCGAGTGCCATCAGCAAGCAGTTCTATGCCATTCAGCATGATCGCTTCAAGACGGATGAAGTTAGTCCGCAGCATTATATTCCATTTCCCACGCGCCGTTCGCAACAGATTGCCAACCAGACTGCCTACAATCAAGAAGTATCCATTCTGGCTGGTGTTGCAAAGTATGTCGGCTTCCCAGCCGCACCTTCACTGTCTGCTGCACGACCGGCGGAGCTTGAAGAGGACATGGAAAAGATGGGCGTAAGTTTGTTCTGGAGGCTCTTTGATCACCATGCTTTAATGCTGACATAATTTGCGGGCAGATCTCCATTGAAACGAGAGTTCCTATCTCACATCATCACTCCACATTACCGCGAGGCGCCATGTCGTCTATGTCGTCGAACGTCTTCCGCGCTGCGGCAGAGGAAGCGTTCCTAGAGCAGACCCCTTGGGCTAACCCACAGCATCCAATCCATCATCAACAACAAATTCCACCAAGACCCCAGAGTCGAGTATTTGAGAACCCTCGGGCACCGGCTTATACCACACCAGCAGCCCAAAAACGTGTAGTGGACATTCATGCTCCCAACGGGTCAGCGTCCACCATTGCCGAAAATTCCTCGGCAAACAACACACCCTATGATCACGAACAGTCCACCCAGGGTCTCGGGCCGTATGGGAATCCCGAATACGACGCCGACCGACGATCCGGGTTCCGATCATTAAGCTCCTCCCCGCTAGATGTACGGAAACCCCATCCATCCTCGTATAACACACTCGACAACCGATCACCACCGCACCGGAATGCAGGCTACTCACCGCCCCCTGCCCGATTAGGGCTCTTCCAGTCAAAACGTGACTCATCACCACCACCGGTGCCCTCCAAACCAGCAAATTCCATACATCACCACGGATCAGCCGGAGTTCTAGGCGGCTCCGGCTCGAACCAAATGACAGCCCGATAGAACCCAGAACACCCAAAGACCGCGCCATGATAGCCCCCATCCTCCTCTCTACCCCACTTCATAACGTCTCACTTATTGTCATTGTCTCCATAAAGGTTTTGGATAGTGTATAGGGTTCCACACGGTGTTGTAGAGTTGCGCTATTATTATTTTTCTTATAATGTATGTACGGGTTAGCATGTATGGCTGGAATCGAAAAAGGGATGAGATCAACTTCACTTACAGTACCCCTTTTGCTTATTTATCTTTTTGCTTGGGTCTTGGCGCATCGTGAATATGGGATTAAATGGATGCATTGCTTGGGCTTGCCTTGTGTTGTGTTACCTTTGTTTTTGCACAATACCTACCTATCTAACTAACTATACGTGCTCTATGATATACATATTGGCCTTGAGCCTTGTTTATTCTACTTCATTTGAGTGCTTACTCCTCGGATATGTATAAGGATATAATGGACAAAAATATAATTAACTAGAGTCATGATCATGCTCTCTCTCTCAATATGTCTATACAATACGCCCACATAACCTACTAGAACCTGGTTAGAATATCGATATAGTGTTCAAGGTATGACACGGTTAGATAAGTAATCTATCGAGATAAGTGGTATTCCTAAATGGCGACAGAAAACACAGAACCTGGCAACCTATATACTAGGTTGATATTCAGTACATGGATGGAACCATAGCAGGTGCATTGCATTTCCGCTGTAAATATGCCCAAACATATAGTAAAGTGATGACTAATTGCTGTCTGTGTATGTGAAACAGAATTGGATCTGTGCACAAACTAGAGGTGACCTTATCTATCAATCCTAATAAAATCACGATCAAGATTCTCGCTCGCTTCGGTTTATTTTCAATGGCAATTCGACAGGCCTTTGAGTGCAGGGATGCCGGGGGCGAGATATTGACGTTTTGGACTGTGGTTGTGATTGTGGTTGCTGGCTGGGCGCGTTGGTTGGGATTTTGTGCCTACGCACCATTTGCGACGGGAGTGCTGTTCTCTGATTCAACTGTGCGGTTCACCAAAGTTGATTGTTGTTCGGGTTGTGCTTGCTGTATGGCTACACTCTGCGGACGCCATCTGGCTAGGACTTTACCAGCGGCGGGTCGTGATTCCTCGTCTGTTATGAAAAGGTTAGCGGAGATTCGTTCCTGGGAATTGATGTCAGTAGCTTACATGTCTGGTAAACATCCTCTACGGCATTGAGACACATTTCCCGCGCCGGGGGCCGGAACATAATCAGATACCTAATCGAGGTCAGTTCAATGTGCTTTTTCAAGTCACATGGTACATGAAATACATACATTAACGATTGGATGCAGAGATTCACTCTCTCGGGGTCTTTTGCGAGACTAGCTACCCGTTTTGTGATGGGGATAGTTACTTCTGGAATCTCACTGAGGAACCGGATGAAGATCTTGATGTCTCGAGAATCCAAATATGGCAGAAATCCGTCCAGAAGCCGCAGTGACCACTGGTCGTAGTGCAATAGTACCGACGATTCCTCATCTTCCTCAGCTCGTTGGGACGCAGTAAATCTCATTTGAATTCGGTCATTGTACCATTCCTCGTTCAACCACATGATTCCAACGTTCACTCGGCCCCTGAAATCTTCGAGTATATATCGATACAATGTTTCGCGTATAGAATCGGATATCGTCGGTCTCCTCGACGCAGGGTCTTGGTCGTTCTTCTTGCGGTCTACCTCTAATCCAGCAGGAGCCCGCGTCGCGAGTCGAGTCAGTAATGTTACCCAGGCATCCCGATCAAAGGTGCTGCCAGCCAGCCTCGAGAAACCCAGGTGTTGTTGGCTCTTTCCTTTTCCAGTATTTGGCGCCACGCCGCTCGATGCCAGCATGTCAAACACTCTTCCAACTGCACTTCGGCCAATCTCTGTAGCCTCGTTTTCCGATAGCGGGGGAGGTTGCGGGAGCACAAACGGACCGAGTGAGACCAGATCGGGCTGAAGATCGGCCGCTTCGGCCGACAGCGCATCTTCCTGCTCTGCCGAGGGTTCGGCAAAGTCCATAGGTTGGTATTCGGGCTCATAGTCATCGTCTTCTTCTTCGCCCACTGCCGGCGGAGGAGGCTGTGCAGCTTGCTGCTTCTGGAGTGTCTGGTACCGCATTCGCACACCCTATTATGACATTAGGCTTGTCTTTTCTCCAAAAAGAAAAACAAAGTTTCAAACATACATCAATGGCCTGATGCAGGGCAGACTGGTCTACCCGAGCTAAAACAGGAACCACAATTTTGACGAGAAGTTCAACCGGTAGTTGCTTCACATCAAAGGAGGAAAGCCCAGCATCTTCGGTTAACGTATAAAGCTGCGAGTAACTGACTGGACCTGGGGGCAGTGGTGACACCTTGATCAATGGAGGAGATTCCGTGTCCAGTTTTGCTCTCTTGGAATTGTCCAGACCATCCGTTGGCTCGGTCGGTAGGCCACGCTTTTTCGAGCTATCGTCGGCGGTTTCTATGCGCGACTGCATCAAGCGCTCGATATGTTGTTGCATTTTACTTGCGAGAGGATGGCTGGGATTTCTAGACCGCCCGTCAGTCTCTGACCCTCAACTTGAAACGGCCCATCCTTCTCACCTTTTCATTATATTGATCATCAGGGCCCTAGCTGTACGCTCCATTGACTTGACGCCAACACGAACCGCAGGTGTCACCGGGGTGCGTGCTTGTCTTGCGGGAACGAAGCTTAGAATCGCATTGATGATCTTGTTGCCGATGGACTGTCGGGTTCGTATCAGGATCGCTAGACTGTTCAGGGTCGCATTCACTAGGAGAGGGTCGCTAACGATGATAGGTCCATTAGTGGGATACGACATGATTGACCTGGGAGACGGTATTGTACGTACCTTGCATCTTCCTGAAAGACTGATAGCAATCTATCGAGGAGGCCCGACGCCTCGGCTTCTAGGTTCGGGAGGGAGAGGAGGGAATGATTTCTGGGAACAATGGCCAAGGACGTTTCATTTTGCTCCGGCCGCTGCGAGTCATCAACAGTCGTTCCTTTTTGAAAAGCAAGTATTTCTTTTGTTTCCTGTACGTACTCTAGGGTCCGTTAGACCGTGGGTCTGGACTTGAACCACCCGCTGTACGAACTTGATACAGCATACTTTCACCGAAAATGGGGATGTATCCCATCTCCGGAGTATATCGTCCTTAATAGCGGTCATATTCTCCCAAGCTGTAGAGTCTTCGGGGTGGTTAATGCTGCAATTATCAAGAAAGTCAGTTCCCACGATTCCCCAGTGACTGACTTAATTTGGTTTCCTGCGCACTTCTACGAGACCTCTCCCCGGAACGAAACAGAAGGGAGAGCACTGGTCACCTACATATGCCTAAACACCAGGGGATATAAACTGGCCGCCGCTTCCACTATATGTTTCAAAGTCACAGTATCCTTTTCCGGCAACTCCAATGTCTCTCGTAGTGTTTGCAATGCCGTCGCAGCTAGCTGCTCCTTTTGAGCCGGAGCCAGCGCTGGGCTGGAGAAGGTCTCCGCTAAGAATTCTGCACCCCATCGTCGTAATTCCAATCGCGATCGCGCACCAATTATAGGAAGGACGCCATTCACAATCTGTGGGTAGAAGGCAGCATCGCCCAGAACGAGAGTGCGGGCGGCGTTGAGCTGGGCGATCTGGTCGACAAGGTTACCAGTCGACTGAGTCATGACGGCTCTGTTCAACCAGCCCAGAGGGAAGATTAAAGAGGGGTCTCTGCGGTTAAGCGAGTCTTCTACGATGAATAGAATCTATAGAACCATGAAAATGGAGAGAAGGGTTCGGGTTAAAAGACGCGACGAGCAGCCTGGCCACGGTACCGCCGGGCCGGGAAACAGGGTCACCGGCCGAGATGGGGCGTCAATGCCGGAGTCGAAAAGTCGGTTCCGGGATGAGGAGCGACAGGGAAGGATATTGCAGTAGATAGCGATTGTTGAGAGAGAAGTTGGATAGTTTCGGGAGATTTCAAGATGACGCCGATGGACTTAATTGGGGAAGTAAAGTCACCTGCAGCGGGCCGGCAATTCGGCCGATCATTTGTCAATAAATCGAGACAACAACAACTTATGGATTCCACCTCAGGCTTCCACCACTACTATTTACTTTGGAGAACCCAGATCAATTAGAAGAAAGACAATTGCATACAACTTTATTAACTCATCTATCAATCTGGCTTTGTCCTTGAAAATAAAAGTGGAGCTATTTGATCTAGCCCAAAGTTGCTTGAGTCCTATGCAAATTAATATACTATTTTTATATTGAAGACACTAGATCTTGCAGGCATATCAATCCTGCTACCAAGTAGTAAACCAGCAAGGTGGTGATTTGCAAGCTAAACACTGTTTACCAGTCATTTACCTCTGACTCAAGGCTCTTAAGTACTAGTACTAGTACTAGTAGTAGATAGTAATATTATACAATGAAAGTAGTTCGAATTGCCTGGAGCTACGATTGATGACAAGGAATGTACCTCTATCATACCTCCCATCTCAATTCCAATCGCGCTGACAAGAAGCGCAACATATCCATCAATTGGCGTCTCGGGGCATAACTTGATTCGTCTCATATGATAGAATGTTGAGCGGTGAATTCTCTCGACTGACTAGCTGTGGGTTTAAAAGGAAGTTCGTTCATCAAGTGCATCGCATGAGTCGTTAATAGAATGCTCGCCCCTCCACTGTCTAGCTTGATATATCTTCGAGAACAGTGTCCAAATGTGCTAAGTGGGGTGCCTCGGATGTCAGCTCTTGCTCGTCGAATTAGTCTACATAGTATATAACGGCCCATCGACACTTTCGCCTTATTGTATTTCTTCAAGAATCCGGAATCCTCGTCTATGCTGCAAGTTTGGGGGTGATCTAGTGGGTAAGAAGCCTTTTATACCCAATAAACAAAAATATCCAATACGTATCTAAATTATGAGATAGTAGAGGGTTCACCCTTAGCATATATGTGAGAGGTCCCGCTCGATCCACAGCTCGGGTCTATCTTCTATCGCCTTTTTTCATAGATAGAGAGCTGGAGTGCGACAAGACGCACGTACTGATGCAGACATCATGTCTCTGTCGGGCAGCCTGCATGATGGCGTTGAAGAACTAACGCCATTTCTCGGATTCCCCACGTGATATACCAGCTTCCGGTGCCAAGATCCAAAAAGAGTAAAACAGAAAAAAAAGTTACGCGGAGTAGGAACAGCGACAGAGCGACAATACGCCCTCCGCCATTGCACTCCTTCTTTCTTTCTTTTTCTTTTCTTTTTTCCTTTAGCCAGAAATCTTTCGAGAGGCGGGACACTCTCACAGTTAATATCACCATGGGAAAGAAATCAAAGTCCCAGTCGGAAAAAGCTCCGCAGACCGAAAAGACAGAAACGTCTATTCCTTTCTTAGCGGGAAATGCCTCAGTTGACCCAACGTTGGCGTCCTTGTTTGAGACGAGCGTAAGTCGGTTGCCTTTGCTTGTCCAGTACCTGGCTAATGTTTGTAACATATTTTAGTCAGGCCCAGTAAAAGCGCCGTCATTGCCCACAACTAGCAATGCTGTTGAAAAACCCACCGCAGGTGACGATATCAGTGAAGACGTGTCGGAGCCTGAAGATGAAGACCAGGTTATGCAGGAAGCATCTGAAGCCTCGAGTGACGCTGGTGGTGAGCCAGCTCAGGTGGCTTCGGAGCCTCCCAGTCGGAAACGAAAGAGGGCTGCGGGAGAAGATCTCGAAGAATCCTACATGCGTCGCATAGCAAAGGAAGAACAGAAGGAAGACGAGAAGCGCCGTGTGGAAAAAGCAAAGAGGCAAAAGGCTGAGGGTGAAGATGAGGATGAGGATGAGGATGAAGCAACATCTACCGAGAAATCCGACGACGAGGATGAGGATAAAAGTTCCGACGAAGATGCAGAGATTGCGATTCCCAAACACGAAACTCTGACCGGCGACGCTCAGTCGTCTAATATTGACAAGTCTAATCGCACAGTGTTCCTAAGCAATGTCTCCAACGAAGCCATCAAGTCTAAGTCTGCTAAGAAAACCCTTTTGAAACATTTTGAATCATTCCTTTCTACACTCCCTGAATCTACAGGGCCGCACAAGGTGGAATCGATCCGCTTCCGTTCTACGGCCTTCGCGAGCGGCGGAAAGGTCCCGAAGCGCGCTGCCTTTGCAAAGCGCGAGGTTCTGGATGAAACTACTCCTAGTACCAACGCGTATATCGTTTATAGTACGGTCCAGGCCGCTCGGAAGGCTCCTGCCGCCCTGAATGGCACTGTCATCCTGGATAGACACGTGCGTGTTGACAGCGTCGCACATCCCGCCCCGGTCGATAATAAACGATGCGTCTTCGTCGGCAATCTCAACTTCGTGGACCAGGAAGGCAACGCCGATGATGAGGAAAAGCCGAAGAAGAAGAAGGCACCGGCCGATGTTGAAGAAGGTCTTTGGCGGACCTTTAATGCTCACACCACCAAACCCAAAGGTCAGACTACCCGCCAAGGTAATGTCGAGTCTGTTCGAGTCGTTCGCGACAGTGTCACCCGTGTTGCCAAGGGATTTGCCTATGTCCAATTTTACGACCAGAATTGTGTGGAGGAGGCCCTGCTGCTAGATGGAAAGCACTTCCCGCCCATGCTCCCCCGGAAGCTACGTGTCATGCGAGCTAAGAAACAGCCAAAGAAACGTGAAGCCGGTGGTAGTACTCAAAGCAAATCGCTGCGGGAGGCGGACAAGACCCTTCAAGGACGCGCTGGCAAGCTTTTCGGCCGAGCGGGTGCGGCCAAGGTCAGGGCAGATGCTGCGAAATCCATTTCCAAGAACTCGTTAGTGTTCGAAGGCCACCGAGCGACGGATGATGGGTCATCGCGCATCCGCGTGAAGACGAAGAGTCGTGGCAGCAAAGGCAAGCCGAAAAACCGCAGCAGCAAACGAGCGGCGGCGTACAAGGCAGCGGGAGGGAAGAAGAGAAAGACTGAATAGTAGACTGAGAATATGAAGTAGACTGTTCCTCATGTATGTATTTTACAAAAGAAATGAACCTTTCAAAGAACGACCTACGGGAGTTACTACACCTGCAATGATTAGAAGGACAATCTTCAATACCCTTACTATGTATGAGACTAAATGTACCCAGGGCTCTGACGTCATCCACGAAATCTAGTCATGGGCCTTTGGGCTAATCCCAATCGGTTAAAGAAGGCGACTTACGTAGTACTAGAAGGTAGGTACTTGCTTTACTACTTAAGAACACTGCTTCATCTTGTATTGACTACAGTGTCTTACTACAATTGTCATCCTCGAGATCTTTCCCTTTTGTCAGTTGACAGTAGCACCACTTGGTCTCTCAGGACGGGTCAATATTGTACAGTCGTCGATCGATCACCACTCAAGCCAGATCCCCCCACCCGACGCGGGGTGTAAACACGTTTATTTCCCTTTCTCGCCCGCAACAGAGGGAGACAACGTGTGGGAGTGAGTGCAAGAGCCACAAAAGAACTGCATCGAATCTATATGCACCGTTTGACTCAGTGAACTTGTAATTGACCCGGTTTCATTATTGTTTTCAGCTTGACTTGGTCGCGGTGGAACTCACATTCAGCTCGGTGCCTAGAGGGTGGATCATTACCTAGAGCAATCGTCAAACCAGCTGTCCACGCCTTTCGCTGATAACAATACACAATTCATCTAGAACGTGCTTTTCCAGTGACTTTGATTCTGTCAGCCTTTGCGATATAGTCACTCTTCCATATCGCACCATTCCTAACACGGGGTCTAGACCCACTTACTTTCTAGATGATGCTCCCCATGGTTCCTCGCTTCCGTGGACTCAGACGCAGACAGTCGAATTCCTCTAACGACGAGCCCGAGCCTCAATCTAATATGGGCAACCAAAACAGCACTGCTGATGACAACCATGAGCCGACTGACTCGGAGATCTTCTACCCCGAACTCTACGATGTGCTTAAGGTTCGGTATCTGCTGCGATGGAAGATAATCCCTGAAGGGCTCCCCGTCGAGATTGTGGACCTGATCGTGGATGCGGCCGAATATTGGCCCTCCATCGAGGCTACATTGGACCAAAAAAGAATTATTCCCCAGGACAGAGATCAGGTGTTGGTCAGGACAGCACCACTGTGCTATGATGAAAAGGTATTTTGCATACTCTCCAAGCGTTTGAACCTGGCATATCTCTTCACTAGCCTTGACCGCTGACATCGCGTAGGCATTGGGAAGTGACTCGCCTAAAGTGCTCCCTCACCGGACTATTCATCCTTGTCGGAAGATTGTTTTCTCCATCGCCTCGCATGACCAGGGCTTTGCTAACAGCGGGCACGGTACATTTGACGGATCCTATACTTGGTTTGACACCGAAATTGTCGCCTCCGAGAAATTGTCAACGTCTGGCAATTCGTCTATTCCCGAACGCGATGCGGACGGGGTTCGGTTTGGGCATGATCATCCTCTTCTCCTGCCCAGCTCCCACAAACTCCAGGCGAATCGAGTGGCAGTGATTGGAACCCAGCATTATCAGATTACCTGGCATCATCTCGACAACATCGGCGCTGATTCAGCGGAAGCGGAGGAAATTCAGCATAACCAAGGTCGAGGACGAGCTACGCTCGACGGAAGTCAAGTCCGTAACTTGCAGATTGGTGATACAATCGCCGTCTGGGGTCGAGCGCGGTTTGGGGCGTGGTCGAACCATGTGGAACGGCTGTCGGTGCGGGTATTTTGGGCTGTGTAAAGTTGGTGACGTTTCATTGTTCTCTACGTCTCCCGGCTGGACTGGTACATACATACATACAGAGCATCAGTGAGAGGAATGCTGTGCTGATTCAATTGTGGTTATGTATACGATAGTAAATAGATATCAAGGCAGGACCTTTGAGATATTGTTGGATAACTGTGTTAATGGGGCTACTTACGGATTGCATGTAATTCCTAGTATTTTATTTACTTATTTCCGATGACGAATGAAGGTATGAATGACATACTTGACTTGCTTTTGATCATATCAAATGGTCATGGGATCCATGATTATAGGATACGATCCCAATTCAGGAATAGGGTGACGGCCTTTCGAATCAGGCCGCCAGCAATAACCTCATTCCTTTGAGAAATCACGCCATTGCGCCAAGACTGCGACGATCCACCACTCGCGCATCTGAATATAAGGTCCTCCCTTCCTCCATCGCCAGATGCCTTGAAGGATCCTCTGTTTTTGCGGTCGAAAGAGATAACTTGACAGTCGCTCAGTCTCTGGACGCTGAGACTTCGATCTCGTCTTCGTCCTTCACCCCTGGACTCTTTCTTCGTCTTCGCCTTTTCACCGGCCAAGACACGAGACGACCAACATGTGACCGACGGAAAAGCGCTCAAGGATTTGCCTGCGGGTGGGGCTGATGTGTCAGTTCGAGCAGCAATTGGCTTATTTGAGGGAGGATAATCGGCCACTACGTACCAAACTACGGTTACGAGGGTATCACCGCCTGATACGGGTCTCAACTGAGGATGAGGAGTTGTATTCCGTACATCTCGCCCGAGAGCGCCGCCCTTTCGGCCTGGAAGCCGCGTTCCCGCACAAACGATCCTCAAGGTTGCAGTCACGAATGACTGACTCTGGCTGCTGTCATTCGCTCTGTCCCGTCCGCTTGGTCGTTTTACTCTCCATGTGCCTTCCCCTCTTGTCTAGACCAAGGCACAATGACGACGCTCCCTGGCTTGTTTTGCCGAGAATTACACCGGTGTTTCCATACATTCCACCCCTGGCTATTCTCCCATAAATTTCGGCGCTCTCCCAGCATCTTCCCACCCATCTTTCCTTAATCGGGTTTCTGCCATCGCAAACTGTGCACTATTTCTATGCCACAAATCGCTTTGTTTTGTCCCTGATATCCTGGAACGTCAACACACGTCACATATACGGCCTCAGAAATGAATTCACAGAGGTGTGCCGCCGTCGTTGTGGGAGCCGGCCCCGCGGGTCTCGCCGTCATTGGGAATTTGTTGGAGAAGCAGCTCGGGGGGAAGATCGCCTGGATTGACCCATACTTCCAGGCTGGTCGGGTGAATCGCAAATACCGCGAAGTGCCCAGGTGAGTGTTTCTGTCTGGCAGCCTGACTTTCTCGACGGCGTCGGATGAGGAGCGCTCGACTGACTTGTTTTGGTGCCGATTCAGTAACACCAAAGTCGCCCTGTTCCAAGCGTATGCCACAGCCGTCCAGCCCTTCCGCTCCGTCATCAACAGCACCCGTATTCCTAGTCCATTCTCGACGATGGCCAAACTCGATCAGGAGAAGACCTGTCACCTGCATCATGCGGCAGACATGGTCCGTGCCTTGAGCGAGGGCATCACCAAGATGGACCAGGTTTATGCGTGTCGGGGGTATGTCACGGCTGCCAACCTGGTAGAGAATGTCAGTATAAAGTCCCGTATAGAGGGCCGTCCCAGGAGATCTCGTGCCCTGTGTAGCTAATCGTTGCCCTTGTCGCTCTTAGACCTCGTCTTGGACCGTTCGGATCCAACGCGCGGACCACCTCGACGAAGTTGAGGTCATTACCCCTAGACTCATCTTGTGTACGGGATCGTCGCCGACAGAGGTACCGATCCCGGTATGTGGACAGCACATCGAGAGGTTGGATCTAGATGTAGTGCTCAGACCTAGTGACCTCGTCTCGTATCTTCCCCGCAATGAGCCCCGGACTGTGGGGGTTGTCGGAGCGTCCCATAGTGCTATCCTGGCGCTCCTCAACCTGGTAGATCTGGCCCACAGTACCCACCCCCAGCTCCGCATTAAGTGGTTCACCCGGCATCCGCTGAGGTATGCGGAGTACATGGATGGCTGGATCCTGCGGGACAACACTGGCCTGAAGGGGTCCGCCGCCGACTTTGCCCGGCAACAGCTGGAGGAGGACAAACTCCCTCATTCTGAAGCTGGTCGGTTCATCACCAAGGTGGACTGTGGAGGCGGCCAGGAAGCGGCGCAGTATGAGCGGCATCTGCCGTCGTGTACTCACCTGGTGCAAGCTGTAGGATTTACTCGGGACCCCCTTCCTGAGCTGTCAGTGAATGGCCATCTCCTCGACCCTGAATTTGACTCGGTGTCCGGTGGTTTCCATGATGCGACTGGCCGTGTCGTCCCGGGTTTGCATGGAGCAGGAATTGCGTTCCCGGAACGAGTGGTCGATCCCTACGGCAATGTCGAACATGCCGTTGGGTTCTGGAAGTTTATGAAGTTTATCAAGAGAGTCAGTCCCCAGTGGACGGCTTGATGGTGGTTTTCTTGCACTAATGATTCCCCTTTGCTTTTACCTTGATTTCTTGGTATTATTAGCGTCATCAGTTGTGGATAGATTTCCATTATAATATGCAAAGTATTTTTTTTTTAGACTGGACACTTCTACACCGTATCTGATTTGGACTCTTATAACTTCATCCACCCAGCCTTCCGTATAGCCACAGATGTTCCTGGCAATAACATTTCCCAGGAACTATATCAGATTCTCTTGCAACCACAAACTCACACGAAGATATGGTTCATGAAACATACAATATACCTGGGAGATACCGAACAAATCCGGGCGCCGTCTGACGGGGAGATCAAGAACTTCGTACCCACTTATACATATTGCATTCCCTCTGCTACCATGGATGGCCCTGGAAGCAATCTGTGACTATCTGTGAAGTTTCTCAAAGCTCCATGCTCAAACCAGCAGTCAAGAAGTATCTATGAGAAGCTCTAGGTACACAGGTTTCGCAACATAGGCTGTTCCAAGACAGCCCAACGAACGAAGGCAGTGAGTGCATGAGCCAACGCCGGGCAACGACTTAGTAGAATTGGTCCTCATCCATAACCATAGTACATTATTAAACACACCACACATAGCCCACCACTTGAGACCTCTACTTTCTTTCCCCCTACATTTCTCAATCTCCGAATCTCCAAACCAAACTATGACCTCCGACCTCACCACCGTCAAATGACCCGTTGCCATCCGTCCAGATCACATCGCCTCGAGCCCAGAACCCTCCGCATCAAACAACATACCTGCAGCCTATCCCAAGCCGACTTCTCTGGCCGAGATGTTTACGGGTGGTCTTGCATCTTCGCCGTATTCTTCTTCTTCTTCTTCTCCCTGTTCCAGGTCCGGTGTTGATCATGGAGGGAAGAAGTCGTCTACGACATAGGTGTTGGGTACGGGGTCTTAGGTAGAACAACCCTGTCATCGTGTCTCTCCGAGCCACATTTCAGGCCATGACAATCGCAGGCAGGGCCAATTAAAAGCCGAGTATGACTTGGACTTGCGTCAATCGCGAAAATCCACTTCTCATGCATAGGCCAATAGGACGCTGATCGCGACGACTCGTCCCAGGATGTTGACGCGTTGTGGGAAGGATGCCTGAGATCATTCGGATATCGTCGGCCTCTGACTGTCGGGCAGGCTTATGTTATCAAGATAGTTACGCAGGCTTTTGATCGATGGGGTATGGTTCTTACATTAGTAAGTCTTCTTGCGAGGCCAATAAGGCATAGAGAATTGAATATAACCTTTGAGAACTATACACTCTGTTGGGCTGAGTTTGCATCATGATTGGGTATCTGGCTCGAAATGAAGACGACACTAGCATGTTTGCGATGAATGCCAAGTAAATTTATGTCGTAACAAGCGTCAACTGGTTATTTGGGCTGTTAAACAGTTTACGAATCCTCCTGCTCCTCTAACATAGCATCAATGAAGTCCCGTTCTTCTAACAGAAACTTGCGTGCCGAGGCAACGTCAAAGTCACGATTTGCCTTCTTTTGCTGCCGTATTACCTTCAACTGATGACGCACTCGCTCCTCCAGGTTCTCCAGCCGATACTCCACATACTGATAGTAAAGCGTATTCCTGGGAGTTATAGGCAACAGGGGTCTGATACTTGTCTCATCGCGAGCAAAGGGCGATTTAGGTCTTAGAGATGTGACCATGCTGATACGTTCCCGGCCACCAAAGGCTTCGAGAGCTTGGTGCTCGATATAACGACCTTGCATAATGACAGCCGTGCCCTAGATTACATGGATTAGCCGTGGGGCCGTCCAAATCAGAATAAAGTCTCTTACCATGGCAGGTCCACGGAACTTTAGAACTTTGCCAGTGCCTGTCCGGATAACCGTCTCGCCACCGATCATCCCGGCGCAATCTGACAGCATGGTGACACATACGAATGCGTAGCTGTCAGAATGCCACTCAAAAGCAACCTTATCATCTGCATCGCTGTCGGGTGCGCTGGTAGTTGCAGCGTCATCACGAACTGAGATATTGACATGTCCAATATCTACATCCATAGCAGGAACCAGCTCGATTCCAGCTATATTAGAGAGTGCTCCCAAAACCGCTGGGCTGTTCCAGGCGTCATATATAAATGAGGACTTCCTAGGTGTGTATTAGCAGCATTTCTGAAGAGAGAGCGAAGGGAACAACGTACTCTGGGCAATAACCTCGGATCATATTGGTTGCTAAGTCTGAACCAACCTGATACTTCTCCAGTACTTGCCGGCTGAATATCTCGGCCCTCATATGCCTAATTGCCTCTACAGTGACAAGTGTGAACGGCTCCGAGATGGCCGTGGACGTGATGCCCACACCCTCCAATCCGATATCCTTCATGGTGATTATCCGTTGAGGAAACTTGAAATTGACATGTTTTTCTGCATCAAATGGTGCCCGGTCTGGGATCTGCGCACCTTTAATGAGAGGCTGTGGGAGAGGTTTCCGGGGACTCATGGGTCTGTCCTGTTGAGGGCTTGGAGCCACAGCTGGTGCAATAGCAATATTCGTCATGCCGGACTGTTCTTGGATTTGGGACGTGATGAAACAGGGTAGGCAGAGCAGGTAGGTTAGACCAGAACAGTGAATTTGCTGGTATTCTCGCGATGGTACCTTGGCTTCTTATCTTTCTCGGAGCACTCAACTCCACATAGTAGCACATACGCTAAAGTACAGCTTCAGCTCCGTTTCCGAAGTTTTCACTTCAACATCAACACACTCGCATCTCCTCCAACCACATTACAATTGTGCCCTTTTCAGAACCAATCACATCCCGAGCGTGTAGTTTGTTCATAATGGGAACGCTTTGCTAACCAGTCCAAGGAAATGAGCGAGAAGTGTGGTTTAGTGACATGGAAAGCACAAGGTACTCATCAGCACCCGGTGAAGATCTCATTCGGCTTGCCTCTTTGCGTAAGAATTACCTGAGCGTATGTTTCACCGGCTCATATAGAGACGGAGCTAAGACCTTTGCTCGTTCATTTGACCGGATCTCAGCGACGCGTGAACTTTCCATAGCCAAGCACTTATCTTTCCAGTCCCTAGCATCATGATTTCTCACTTCTTTAAGGATAGATGCGAGGGATCAGTCATGCATCTGAGTTGTTCTATCCAGGAAAATGATAATACACTGTTCCCGGTTCTGGACCATTGCGGTGTCTCCCCAACCACTGCGTCAATAGCCGTATGAGAGTGGGACCCTGGACTATCCTAACCTGGTATGTATTGTGTGGGACGGTGCCACACTTTTTGCCCCTCTTGTACTTAGCGGAGGTCGCGGAATCCGCTGAAGAGTCCGCCATCTTCAGCACCGCTGAGGTAAGAAAGATCCAATATCTGTGTGGCTTCATGGGGGCCATTGGGTACAGAATTTCAGATGTCCGGTTCTCCCTATCCACAACCAAGAGCTAGGGCAGGGTCAGAGAGGCTTCAGAGTATATGCGAGAATCGGAAGCAGGATCTGCTGGGGTAATTATGAAGAATATCTGACTCAGCCATTGCTCTCACTACCTGAGGCATGAGCCTGGTTGATAGTCTGAAAAAGACCACCAATGGAGCATTGTTTGCTTGGGACACAGACTCAATTGCAATTTTGCTGACAGATTGACGGCTGCAGTGGTAAATATGACGAGTAAGAGATGGTGAACTATACATAGATGTTGGTGTGCTATGGATAGTCTCTGGCTCAGATCCCTCTTACGACTGTCAACTCGCTCTTGCTTTCTTGTCAGTTAGCTGTAACATCGAATCGGTGGTATTGTATGTATTTAATCCGGATGATGCGGTAAACCATTGGCTTAGGGTCCCGATCGTACAGCGCTTTTTGTCTATAATGAAATTGCTACATAATAAACACTCGTGGTTCTGGGAGAAGTGCGGGCCAATTTGTATAACTGCTTCGCGCCCATATCTTCTCAAGAAGTATGAGAGCTTGCTGTAGGTTAAGGAACCCATTACGATGAAATTGCTTTTCCAAGAACTGCTTGAAATATAGCCGATGCTCATCCTTCAAGCTCTCTGATGCGGCAATGAACGTGGGCCATACCAGGGAATGTTCTCCTAATGATCCCTCTGGGAACAACTCTAATGTTTCCTTGAATCGCTCTATCTTTTCAGGGTCTAATGTGCCATGAGGCCCCGTTAGAGCGCGCTCTAGGTATATGTCATAAGCTTGCTGCCGAAGATACGCATTCAGATAGAAGGTGAGTGCATGGTCGGGGTGGAGGTTGCCATTGTAGTGTAGGCAGTCAAAGCTCTCTTTGGCATGAGCCACAATACTACGCACACCAGCTTCCTCACTTAGTAGTGGTGCAGCGTAGACACGAAACCTGGCCGGATTAATGACGGTACTCAGCAACTCCTGGAGGCTTTGGATGCTTACTTGCGTATTTGCCGCAGCAGAAAATCAGTCATGTCACCGTTCCCAAGACCGCCCTCTCCACCGACCGCATCGAGAGCAGATTGTAACATGTTAAACAGAATAGGGAAGTCTGAGCATCCGTTGACCATGACCCCTACCAGGAGTGTAATGATCGCAACGAATATAGACTGTTTTGTGAGCATGTCGTACTCGTTCAAAGAGCTTCTGCTTTGTAGCCCTAAGATTGCCTTTGCATAGAGCTTATCCGGTCTGACTGATAGTGTCCCTCTAGTTTTGTGAGAGAGATGGAAGGCTGATACAGCCAACACCGCATCCATAACCATTTTGTCGGATAACGCAAAAGGCAGAATCAAGTACCGCCATCCATTGTACTTGTCATCCATAACCACCATTTGAGGTGCAATATGATGGGAGACTTGAAGGGTTATTATCCTATATAAACTTCAATCGGGTCTATCGATGAGGCTTACAGTAAGTCAACAGGAATTCATTGCTTGGATCCACTAGATCGATACTTAGGGGAAGGGCGGCCATTGCATCAGAGCTACCAGTAGATGCTTCTGGTGAATCGGGGCCCAGTCCCGCTAATGCATTGGGTTCTGCGGGGTCATTTGTGACATTGCTGGTCCAGTCGAATTGCCCCTCGGAGGAACCACCACGGTGAAAGGACGGTGAGCGTTGATGCTGCGGGAGATCACCCGACCATGTACTGCAAGCCCAGTTAATATGGTCACCTTCGGCGAAACTATCATCAAAAGAAAAACATACCCACCCTGAGGTGAATCGCCGTCTTGCCAGGCTATCTTACCTTGGTTCCCCCCGTCGCGGAACCTGTAGCGGATCCCAAGCCCACTGCACAGTATGCCTCTGGACGCACATTTACCACAGTGTGGCTGTACGCGATCGCAATGGATTCGGCGCTGGGAGCATTCATAGCAGCCTGCACACATATCCGGTCAGAGAACCCACAATATATTTGGTCTGTCTAGTTCCATCTATGCGCACCTTTTACCTTCGGAACGTACCGACGTTTTTGACGTGGCATATTGACTGTTGGGTCTGGGCGTTTTGATTGAACAATAGGAACATTGAATCAAAGCATCATTGACAATAATCCAGGTTGGATAGTCAGGCAAAAGCTACTAGTATGTCTAACAATGCAGCAAGAGAAGCGGAGCGACTTTATCGGGAACGGCGGGGTAACTCCGATATTCGTGATAGATTACTCCAAGTTCAGATCTGGGTCATTCGTTTAGATAAGTCGCGCTTAGCCCAAGGTTTGCACATTAATGGAGGTCCTCGGGTAGAAGAGAACATACCTGTAAGATGTCTCTGTCAGATAATGTCCTTCTGATCCAGATTCGATAGTAACTGGTTGCTCTCTGCATCAGGCGCGGTTGTTGGTCGTGAAGAAACGATGCAGACGGCGACATGTTCCAAAGGTGGCCATTTCGGGCTTAGTTGGGTAGACGTGCTCTCATTTAACTTTCCTATTCTGGTTAGATCCTTTCCCCCGCATATTAAGTGACACTCCCCAGGATTCAATCCGAAGATCTACCGATAAGTATATCTAGGGGAATAACCCTATGAAGAGACATGCTTTGAGGCTATCCACTTATCATCGTTCACAGCTTATCTGGGCATCCCGTCCCATATACACACATCATAGTTGCTACCAGCTCGAAATTACCAAGGAAATGACAGTCTTCCGTGTTCTCATCCAACCTTGATCCACGTGGTGAGCACCAGTCAATTCACCATATTCAAGAACCATGAATCTGCCATTCCCGGTCCGTCGCTTTTTATTATAGACATGATTTCTAATAGGGCTTTTAACCTCATACCCGCATACCCTTTTGCATCATCGACATTACGATTCTCCTCGCCCGAGATCAGCCCGCGGCTCGTTCTACTCAGCCTATACCCACACAAACCAACAAGTCACAAGAATGAAGAACTCAGTCAAAATCCCAAAAGTACTGCTGATCACACCACCATGGATCTCTCAGCATCCCTCCTCGAGTTTACCAACGATCAATCGCGGCGTCTAAGTAATCACTTATAGATGCGACATAGCGGACCTTGAGATGCTCGAGATATATTGCAGGAGACCTGGAACTTACCACAATTCTTCTCACAGGAAACTATCTCCCAGCAAAAGAATAAGTTCCTAGTCTGCGATACATACAACTTCACACCGCCGGTTGCAACCGCATCGTAGCCACCCCTCTTCGAGGACAGCGATATATCATCCTGTACGGCGAACGGTGTTCACCTGTAGGTGGTTGTTTGGTCTCTCCCCGCATGTAAGCTGACAACGTGAGTCCACAAATTGCCGAATGGGCCATGATTACTTTGCTCGGTTTCCAACATCATTATAATCTCTACGTGGATTCCTCTGCGTGCAGCGCGAATTAATCTTGAAGGACTAACTAGTGTTCGAACATTGGCACAACAAAAACCCCGAACCGTGAGCTATACCTGAACCAGAGGAAGACGTGGAGGATTCTGGCAGTTTACGAATGTGCGTATACCATCCATCAATGCGAACAACAGATAGGGTTCTCTTATCGTGTAAGGGAGCATTCTTGGATACGGGTGCACTGGGCATCAGTTCGCACACTTAGCGAATGCGCTCTGGATGGTAACACTTTCACACTACACGAACGCCCGGCTCCAGAGTCTAAGCGTGATAGCTCCTACGTTGATGCGGAATTTGGGTGATCCCAATGACATTCCATCCCGATGGCACCATGGCCCTGGTCAACTAAACGTGTTCCTTGCCAGTCTTGATCTACTGGTTATTACTCTGCCCCTTACCTCGCTAACCCTGGGCATGATCGCTTGCGAACAGTTCCAAGCTCTCGGGAAGCGGAATGATTTGGTCAGCCACGTTGGACGGGGCCCAATTGTAAACACTGATGACCTCGTCGCTGATTTGAATAGCAGCACAATCAGAGGAGCCGCGGTTGATGTCAGACCCTGAAAATCCACTGTGGAAGGCGAAGAGTGTATCCGTATTATTATACCCCATGTTGGGGGAAATTCGACTCACCACAATGAGTGTCTTCAAGGTTCTGGCTCACAATCTTAAGTATATTCACTAGGGTCCCCGTGCTGTACTCCAAAAGTAGACCATCCATCCGACGAAGCCTCGCAGATGCAGCCAATAATCCACTAAAAATTCCCCTTTTCATCCTGTCATCAAACCACCACCTTCACAGTCACATTGGCAATTTCTATTTTCTCCTCTTAGCCATGTCTTTACCTAGCTACTACTAGTGCTTAAAATAAGATGAAATAAAAATAAATGAATCAGAATAAACCCATCATCCACATTCAGCCTCAAAAGACAAAAATAGGACACACCCTCGGTTCCGGAGAAACATCCCCGCCAAGGGCCAGAACGCCGTGAGAAATTTCATCCGACAACGCCTCGCCCAAGCCAACCACGGGTCCCAAACCTAGTGTGAAAGCAGTAATCCAACAAGAAACTATTGAACTATATTCATGGTCCATCTCAAACCAAAGCTTGTTCGCCTCCACTTTTCACGTTCGTTCTGGTTACATCAAGTATTTTTTCTGGAAGTGGCCACGGGGGCTATATTTATCTTTTCTATTTTATTTTATTTTTGAATCCTATTATCTCTGGAATAATCTGACAATTAAATCGTTGAGATAGGCAGGGAAGCTTGTTGCCTGCGGTTAGTTCAGTACTAGTTAGATTAATGGGTATATTACGGGTCGATGATAGGGTGAATGGTTGATTGGGATTGATATCGAATTAATTGGATCCCAGTTAATAAAGGATTGGGAGCTGAGATCCTTTCTTTCATTGTTTATGCTAGTTTATGTTTATTGACGGTGTTACATTCAGCTTGTACCACCAGGAACAGCCACAGGGCTGCTTCACGAATCCTTGTGTATGTACGGCGGAAGCCACCGGATAAACCCTGAGACTGACTTACTACATATGGAATACATGCATATGTCAAAACTGTCAGCACATGGAGCACATACACTCATTAGTCAATCATGTGCTCAGTGTTCCCAAAGTGTTCACAACTTCATGAATCAAGACAGACCAGACGGGCAAGTTCTGATGGTTTCTCCCTTTCTCAGTACAATAATTAGCCTGTAATTCCCACTGATCCACCAACCACTCTCGAAGTTTTCGCCCCTCCCCCCGCGAGAAGACAAACGTGAGAGACGACCATTCAAAAAAGGGAAGGTCGACATTGAAGTGTTCTGTTCTTACCAGTTCAGGAGACGCGACCTGTTAGTACTTTAGTACGCTATGGCTTATAGGTTCTATTGGGAAGCGGAGTCCTCCGTAGGTAGAAAAAAACGGCCTTGAGAACTAGCCGGTAAAATAGTGCTGATCCCCCTCTCATCGACAGTGCATCGTAATAATATTCAGACTCCGCTCTGTCTTGGTCTCGGTTCTTATCGGCCAATCTGCAAGGCGAGTGATAATCTATCACAGTCAGGACGGATGATCGCGATCTCCTTGATGTTCCGATGCCGGAGAGCGAAACTGGACTTCAGGTTTGTCCCAGACCTGTCTCAGGGTTCCTACGGGGATTGTCTGACATTCGTGCCCCTTGAGGCAAACGAAAAACAAGGCGTTGGATAAGAGTATAGTACCTACGGGGCTGGACCGTATTTTGGTTTTTGGTTTTTCTCGGTAAGGGGGATTTTTAGTAACATGGTGTCATCGGTGTTTTCTGGACAGAAACCCGTGTTCTCGCGTCAGGGTTAATTTCCCGGGACAGGGTACCTTATTGGTGTAAGGCGGGTGGACCCTTGGGTTCCTTTTCAACGGTCCACGACTACTATCAAGTAGTTGGATTGTCAACCTACCGATGGGACCCACCACCGACTTGTACCTGGCTCGAAGTCGGTACTCGTCCCATGCCCAATTTTATGGAAACCACCCCATAATTGCTCCGAAATCTGGTTCTGATTTATCTCCCAAATTGCACACCATTGTACTCCGTACACTAGATACGCAAAACAAAAACGATTCAGCTGATATCCATGGAAGGAAAACTTGATGCGATTGCTCGCATGCTGGCTTGGTCATTCATTACAGGATACACATATCTACATACTAGTACATACCGTACAAGGCCCCGGGGCTCAGTCCGTCCGGGTAATCACGTAATAACAATATTTAGGCCAAAACACTGCCCAGGCAAAGAAGAGATAAGAAGCGTGACTTTACTCACGTCCGAGACAAACAACTTCGATACCCAAGGGTATAAAACACGTCCGCTCAGTGAACGAAAAAAAAAAAAAACAGATATAAAAGAAAAGAGAAGACCGAAGAGAAACGATAGAAGAGTAGTTAACTATCTGATTAATAAAGTATGGTCAGATCGCCGACTGGAGTCCGTAGGAGGCTCACAGCACGGCAATGGCACCCAGAACGATCGCCAGCATGCCGCCGGAGACGCGGTTAACCATACCGCCATTGACGCTGGCAACGGTGGTGGTCGAGGCCGAGGCACTGGCGGAGGTAGTGCTGGAGGCCTCAGTGGAGGTCGAGGCAGAGCCAGTCGAGGTGCCGGTGGTGCTGGCAGAGGCGCTAGTGGACTCGGTGCTGGTGCCAGAGGCAGTAGCCGAGGCAGTGCTGGCAGTCGCCTTAGTCAAGGTGGTGTGAGTCTCGGTGGCGGACTTGGTGTTGGTGGTCGTCTCAGTCGCGGACTCGGTGGCAGAGGTAGTCTCAGCGGTAGTGGTGGCAGACGCGGTGGTCGACGGGGCGGCAGTAGCACCGGCCACGGTGAACCGCGGGAGATAGTTGACCTCGCTGGTATCATCGTCGTTGAAGATCTCAATGGTGTAGTCAGGCTGAGCGGCGAGATTGGCAGGGGGTGTCCATGTGAAGCTGCCCGAGTTGGCAATGTTCTCTGAAGACACCGTCAGCATACATGAACATGGAACATCACTACTCATGATTCAGGGAGACTTACTGGCAATGGTAGTACCCGTGTTCGCAGTCATCACAGCACCCCACTGGAGCTTCAGGGAGACGGTGCCCTCGGTGGTAGGCTTCCAGGTGAGCGTAGTCGGCTCACCAGCCTCGAACGAATAACCCTCGGCGGGAATGTTAAACGGGTTGGCGCCGGTAGCAGCCGCAGCGAGAGACGCCATGGCGCTGAGAGTCAGGTAGAAGATGGAACGCATTTTGATGAAATTGTTCTTAAGGCGATTGGATAATCCGAAAAGGGTAATTGAAGATGTCGAGGTAAGGTTGATGTTGATATGATATGCAATGCAAGTGAGATACAGCGAGACGGCAAAGCCTTCGACGTAAGTTTGATTATTAAAGGAGTGAACTCAGTAGGATAGTAAAAAAGAAGGACTATGCGTAGATATATACGCAGGAACAAGGGTACCCAGAAAAGGAAGGAATGAAGGCTGTCCGATTTCGAGAAAAGGGAAAGAGAAGGAGGGAAAAGGAGGGACCACACGACGGCGTGACTACCTTATGTACTAGTAAACTAGGAGCATCTTGGGGTCGATGACAGGAAACCACGAGGTCTGGAGCCCAGTGCAGGTCATAATAATAATCACAATAATACCTCAGGGAAGGGGCAAATTAAACCAAGCGCTAAGACCGGCACTAAATCAGTGTCACCCCAATTGAGAGGCTAAACCGATAAAAGGCCGGTCCGGATCCCCTTCTCTTAACTTCATTAGTCCTAAACTAGCGATGGACTTGGAGAACGACTCTTCATTCCCATTGGGGGAGGAATTACTGAAAAATAAAAAGAATAAAAAAAAAGATTGGTTGAGAGATCACCTGCCCAGTGCCATCGGACCTCCGTAAATAATCGGTTAGTACTGTTGACCATTAACAATACCGAGTATCTAGGGTCCGAAGGTCCAGGGAAAGGGTTGGGTAGAAGTTGTTGTATGGTGTTCTAATAATAATTATGGCAAAAGCCGCATCTGAGATCCCACACTCCATCAGAGAAAAAAACAGTTTCCAGAATTTTTCTCGAGATTTTGATTTTTTTTTTTTTTTTTTT